>NW_026000142.1:16302354-16328770 GCF_001458135.2 Marmota marmota marmota | reverse complement strand
CCCCCTTGTATTATTTTTCCCTTTCCCCTCACTTCCTCTTGTATGTAATTTTGTATAACCCTGAGGGTCTCCTTCCATTTCCATGCAATTTCCCTTCTCTCTCCCTTTCCCTCCCACCTCTCATCCCTGTTTAATGTTAATCTTCTTCTCATGCTCTTCCTCCCTACTCTGTTCTTAGTTACTCTCCTTATATCAAAGAAGACATTTGGCATTTGTTTTTTAGGGATTGGCTAGCTTCACTTAGCATAATCTGCTCTAATGCCATCCATTTCCCTGCAAATTCTATGATTTTGTCATTTTTTAATGCAGAGTAATACTCCATTGTGTATAAATGCCACATTTTTTTTTATCCATTCGTCTATTGAAGGGCATCTAGGTTGGTTCCAGAGTCTTGCTATTGTGAATTGTGCTGCTATGAACATCGATGTAGCAGTGTCCCTGTAGCATGCTCTTTTTAGGTCTTTAGGGAATAGACCGAGAAGGGGAATAGCTGGGTCACCCAACAATTTGTATAGTTCAAACTTTGTTTAAAATATTTGCTTTCTCCCTGCCTCTTTCCTTCCCTCTGTCCCTCCCTTCGTTTGTGTGTGTGTACATAGAAAATTTTTGTGTGTGTGTGTGTGTGTAATTAGACAATGTCAGGAAGAAGGTAAACTAAATTATTAAAAATACTAATAATAGTAAAGAAGAAGAAGGTAAACTAAATTGTTAAATATACTAATAATCTCTCTTGGTTTATGGGTGAAGTTTATGCAATTTCTGAATAGCTTCCCTGATTGTAATCATGAAAAATAATTTTCAAAAGAATAAGAAAACCAGTACAAACCAGAAAATGTTATATATAAAAGCTATCACATTTTTAAAAAGTCTTAAACTTCTATGATATATATTACTATGATATTTATTTTGGAGTAAATCACAACTGCTTTATCAGAGAGTTTAGAGTATTAAGAGTCTCCATGTAACATTCAGACACAAAATTCTTGCAGAACTTTAAAATATATCAGGCAGAATGGCTTTTCTTTTTAGGGAATTAGGAAAACCAAACTAAATATTTGTGAAAATAATCATTTTGCAAATACATAGCTTTTAATACAGTTAATTATTATTTAATTATTTTGACTATGGAGAGAAAGTTGATATATTGTATGCATTATAATGTCTTAACTGGTCAGAATTCTGTCTCTTCCTTTTATAGATAGGCACTGAATTTTGAATAAACAATCCTGACTTCCTTCTGCAACCATTAAATATGCTAGCTCTGACATAAAAAAAAAGTAACCTTGAGGTGGAACTTTCTATTCTTTACTCAACACTAAAAGGCATAATATGAGAAAGCAGAGGTCATGTGGGTCTTTCTATTTATTGGAAAAAAGAGGTTGTAAGCAGATAATTTTATGTGCATGCAGGTGTCTTTCATGTGAGAAGAAAGCTATGACATATATGTTTGATATGGAAAATAGGTTATCTAAGTATCCTTTAAACAATCACTTCAAGGAGCAATTCAATCAGGAGCGATCCAAACACATTTTATAAGGTTGGCTGCTGCATGTAAGTTCACAGAAAAAGTAAAAAGTAATTTAAGAACTGTCTTTCAAAAAAAAATCCGTATTTTCAATATCAAGTTACTGTTACAGAGACATTGGAGGAAGCTGATTGGTGGGGGTGGGAAGAAGGCTGCTGGTGGCATATAATGCACTTTGGGTTTGCTGTGAAGTAGGATTCAAAAAAGAAGAAGAAGAAGCAATTTCCCTCTTGACAACTAGAAAAAAAAATTGAAGCAGTGTATTTGCTAATGTCTAGGAGAATTAAAAATATGGTTAAAGAAAAGTTAAACACAAAGAATAAACAGTCATTTTGCTTTATGCAAAAAAACAGTATGTAAAACAGTGAGGATGCACAGATATAAATTAAGATGAATAAAGGAGGTTGAAAAACTGAGGAAGATTTGAGATAAAGCTAAAAATGGACTGAAAATGAGGTTTTCAGGGTCAGTAATACAGTTATAAGAAAAAGCTTGAATTATGTATAACAATGCAACTACACAAAGAAACAGTGATATCAACCAAAATCAAGATTCACCCAAAATCAAACTGAAAAAGAAAAAAGTTTTTCTTTTTTTTTACATCTTATGTACATAGCTTAAAGGCAATTTCATAGAATATTTTTAACAACCTATGATCAAACAGTTTTAAGATGCAGAATTTTCCATTTATAGCCAGACATGTAGGTGCTTAAAAAGTTTTAGATTTTGGTGCATTTCAGATTTTGAATACTTGGAAGGCTATTTAAATGTATTAATTTAATGAATATTTACTGAGCACCTACTGTGTACCAGGCCCTCCATGCTGGAGATTGGCACTATATTGTGAACACAGGGTTAATGTTCTAACAGGGAAAGTAGAGAATAAAATAATTTGGAAAAAATATACAAGTTAAGGAGGGAAATAAGAGCTGCAGACAGAGCATCTAGGGGAGTACACTTGCACTATGGGGAATTGGGGAGTCTTCAATGAAAATATGAAAATGAGAAAAATCCCAGAGATAAGGAAGTGAGTCATAAAGAATGATACAAGAGCCAGGTGTGGTGGCACTCGGCTGGAATCCCAGCGGCTTGGGAGGCTGAGGCAGGAGGATCACAAGTTCAAAGCCAGCAACAACAATTAATGAAGCCCTAAGCAACCTAACAAGCCCCTGTCTTAAAATAAAATATAAAAAGAACTGGGATGTGGCTCAGTTAAACACCCTTAGTTCAATTCAATCCCCAGTATCAAATATAAAAAATAAAAGATAAAGGCATTTAAAGCAAAAGAAACAGAAAAGGAAAGGCCCTGAGGTGTCTCAGCTATAGAGATGGTGGTTTTTACTCTGGTTGAAAAAGGAAACTGGAATGACATGATCTAACTTACATCTGAACAAAATCACCTTGGTTTATTTGTGAAACAAAGCAGGGAGACTGGTTGGGAAGCTGGTGCCATAAAGCAAGTGAGAAGTAATGGAGACCTGGAGAGCAAAATATGGCCCAGGAGATATACTGAGGTTTGCAGACAGTTTCAACACAGGGAGATGAGAGAGGGAAGAATTACAGGTAGCTCCAAGGTCTTCAGCCTGAGCCATTGAATCAAGTTTCCATGTTTGGAGATGAAGACGACAGACGTTAGGGGTTGGGGTGGGAAGATGGTCAGGAGATCAAGTTAAAGTGCATCAAGTGTCTAAAGGGGCAGTTGAATACATGACTTTGAAGTTCAGGTAAGAATTCTGGCCCAGAGATACAAATTTTAGAGGCACTAATGTTGAGAATATGATGATGAGATAGTCACGTAAATATGCACAGGAAATAGAAGCAGCCTGTGTTAGCCAGCTTTCCATTACTGGAAAAAATACTTGAGATGATCAATTTGTAAAGAGGAATGGTTAATTTTGGCTCCCAGTTTTGGAGGATATAGTCAATGGTTGGTTGGTCCTATTGTTTTTGGCCTGTGGCAAAACAGTACTTCATGGCATCGAGCATGTGTTGGAGCAAACTGATGACCTCATGATGACCAGGAGGCAAAAGAGAAGAAGAGGAAGAGGAAGGGGCTGGAGTCCCAATATTCTCTTTGAGGATATGCCTCCAATGACCTAACTTCTTCCCATTAGGTCTCTTAGAAGTTCTACCACCTCCCAATAGCATCACAGGGGCAGGGTACCACACCTTTAACATACAGACCTCTAAAGGACATTTAAGATCCATGCTATATAGACAGCCTAAGGCAGGAGGGTAGGGGACTCCAGTGTTTGGGAAGTTGATAAGAAGCAACCAGTACAAGCGACAGAGCCAGTGAAGCAGGTAGCTGTGAAACAGCAGGAAAACCAGGCAAAACCAGGCAAGTGTGGTGTTCTGGAAGTCAAGGGAACAAAGTGTCCCCAAACAACAAAGTGGTAACTGTCAAAAGCTGTTTGTAGGTCAATAAAATGAGTACCAAGAACATGACCATGGCATATAGAATTCTTGAGGGCACTGGTGAAATTGATAAGGGCAGTTTTTTTTTGGAGTAGTGGAAAAACAGAATCCTGTTGATACAGGGTTCAGGAGCAAGTAGAGGGCAGCAAAATGGAGACTGAGAATGGAAAACTCCAAAAGTTTAGTGGTAAATGGAAGAATAGAAATGGAGAAGAGAAAATTTGTGGGGTTTTTTGTTTGTTTGCTTTTTTTTTTTTTTTGACAGAAACAAATGTTAAGGAGCACTTACATTTTCTCCACATTTTTTGATGCATTTGCATTATCATATGTTGTTAATAATTTGAAAGAAAACATCAGTGGTTTAATTATGAATGGATATAATGCAAACAAAAAAATAAAAGAAGAATTCTATGGCTAAGATGTGGCGGAGAGCTGTGAGTAGTGACACTGTCTTGCTTCAGGATGGCAGACAGTGCCTCTAAAGAAATTCATGGCGCCTTGGTCTATATTCTCTAATATTTTATTGCCCCCCTCTGCTTTTGCATAGAGGATAATTTATTATCAAATACTTCTGAAACCATAGTAAATTTTTCAAGAAACAGAGACTACACATAATTTTATGACTAATATTGCCTCCAAAGGACCAAAACTATAAAGGCATTTTTTGAAAGTTTCCTTATACTTAATGCTTGGCTCACATCTCATTTTAACTAATTTTTAAAAATTAAAGTGTTTTAAAAGCAGCATGAAAATATCCCTCCCTTAAAAATTAATGTTAAATCTACCCAATTTCTCTCTCTGCTCATAATTTTAAAACTTCACTTCATTTCTTGTATAATTGTGTCTTGAAACAATTTTCCCAAATTAAGTCCCACAGGAACCTTGATCCTACTTACATAGCTCTTTGTCAGCTCCTCATTAGATCAAATGATGCTACTTCTAGTTATTGTATAGTAAAATAACAGCTTTTAAACTTCTAATCACCTAATTAATATTCTGTCAAGCATCAGTATTTCAAGTCTGTTTTTCAGTGTTCCTTAATGAAACATCTAAGTACTATAATTATTTTCCTGTGATATATTATTTGCTCTTATTTTTCTGAAATCATGATGATTGCATTTTGTTCTGGGCAGTTTAAAACCAACATTTCAAAATAATTTCTAAAACTACTGATAATCCAATATTAGTCCACTTCACAGTAAGTTAAAAATACTATTTTTTTTCAGTGTAAGTGATTGTGAATTTTAGTGGCTGATTTGTCCCATTTTAATCAGGAAACAAAAAAGTTTCTATTTTTCTGAATTTCACTTTCTTATTGTTGTTCTTGTTGTTCATAGATTCCTGTTGTTTGCAGAAGTCTATAAATAATTTCTGTCTATTAGCCTCATTACAACCCACGCTATCTTTACTGGACAGAACATTTACATCTATAATTTTCCTTTAGACATTTGCCCCATCTTGATAGACTTTTACTTTTAGCCATCTGTTTTTTGGTGTTTTTTTTTTTTTTTTCATGATCTCTTAGTGTTTCTCATGTCTCTAGGGACTCTCCTGCTTAACTGTAAACAATGTCAGCAGCCCAAAGAGGAGAAACAGCTTCTTGACACAAAATGTTTGGTTTTAGAACATTTCTCATAGCCTTCCAAGTAGGGCAGAACATAACTCTGCTATATTCTCACATGTTTTAAGACTTAGAAGTATCAAGAACATGGGCTCTCTGTTCCAAGTAAAATAACTTTCCCTCTACAAATCTCTTATGCTGTTCGAAACTGTTAAAGCATCAGATCCACGATAAAATGCTGACAATTCAGCTATTGACAGCATCAGGTAACCCGTGGCTGTGAAATACATGGTGCTTTCTCCAAGCTTGAATCGGACAGGATCTCACATATCTCCGATCTTGTTCTTGGTAAAAAGGGATAAAAGGAACTGAGAGAAATGCTCTTGGCTGGCACTGGCTGGGGTGTTGGAGGGATGAAGAGGTGTTAGCGAGAGGGATCCGGTATCGTTTTGTTTCACTAAAACCCTGGCTTGACAGGAAACATAGGGCAAACTTACCCAAAGAAATGGTGCATCCGCTGTGCAGGCCAAAAAGTAGATTCTCCCACCGCTACGTAGAATAAAGAAACTTATAGTTCCCTTTCTCTCCTGTTTCTGGCCACAGTCATCTTTCTTCCCTCCTTCTGCATTCACTATTGTACTCTATTCCAATCACTTAATTTTCTTTCTTAAAACTCTGAATGCCAAGAGTAAAAGCCCCGAGGAAGTTGTCCACGATTGTGTGCCAATTCAGTCCAAAATCTATATAGACTCTTGGACCCGGTAAAATGAGAATGTGATTTGATTGACCTACTTTTAACTTTACCTTTTTAAAAATAAGAGGGATTGAGCAAATTTGAGGGTGAATTGAATTCTAATTCCAAATGCTGCAAATGTGCAAATGTGATCCCAAGTTTCTTACTGTGCTGAATGTCTTCTTAGTGTGCTGAATGAGCCGAGGTGGTAGCACCACTTAACATTTGACTGGAGAGATCCTATTATATTTCCTGATTTTTAAGACATTACTTTGGAAAGAATTTTACTCACTTATGACACAAGGATTTCCTGAGCACCTACTAGGTGCTCAAGACTTTATAGCTCAGTGATTGAGTATCTTGAGCTCAGATTTCCTCAAGAAAGAGCAAGCCTTGGAAACAACAGCAATGCAGTATTGGTATTGCCATCATGAGTGGGGTGGGAATGGACGTAGGAGTGGCGATGCGTAGAAGGTGTCACAGAGGAAGTAAGACAATCAGGATACATGAGGCCAACAGCCACCAGAGAAGTATGAAAACTTGGAGTCAGAGTGAAGGAGCACATGTGTGGAGGTTCAAGGAAAGCTTGATGGCCCAAGATCAGGTTTTGAAGCACCTTTCATCATGTAATAAGGGAACTTAATATGATATCAAAAGTCACATGAGCCTATGGGTCCTCCCCAATGATGATTAGTGTAAACACAAAATCCAATCCATTATTTTCTCAAATATTTCCATGGTTGAAAACCGTTACATACCTCTATTATATTTCATTACTGAAGTCTGTGGCAGAAGAATTTCTGAGAATTAGAAAAAACTGTTCTATGTTAAAGAAAGTTCTTCTCCTAGGACGTAAGTCCCTTTAAGTATTTCAATATCCATTGCTCTAAACTGGCAAAGCCTTTTAACATTGCCCTTAGAAAAGCAATAATTTATGTCAACTAATGTCCACAAGATGTCTACTGAATTGTGTACAGCAGGCTGGTAAGGATTTCTTAGGTTAATAGCAGACAGGTTTGTTGCTATTTTCATGGCCAAGTGTGTGTGTGATATTTAATACGATGAATCTTCTCAGCTGTGTTTTGATTAACTAAAATATGTGTATCTGGAATTTCCAGGTGAATAAAAAAAGAACACATATAACATTCAAAAAGGCTGCTCATTCTTTGTTATTAAGGAACCCATGAGGGTTAATCAATGGGAACTTAAACTCTAGTTGAAAAATCTTAAGTAGGGTTAGAAGTGCACATACTAATATTTTCTCATTGAAACTGCATGGTCCAGCATATTGTATTGCAACAGAATGCAATAATCAAGTGTAATTACTTCCGCACAAAAAGCCCATATTAATCTTTTCTTGATGACCTATTTTCAGTGAGTTTTCTCTAGCAGCGCAATCACCCAAACAAATCTCCAGCAGGCTGTGTGTTATAGTTAAAAAAAAAAAAAAACAAAAACAAAATCCCACTAAAAAGCCAGCATTCTTCAATTTATAAGTGAAAACTTGCTGCATAGAGGTATACTTTACCATCAGAAGACCCAATCTACCCCGTGGGGAAAGGTTTATATGCCATTATCATTGCAGAGACACTATCTGGCTGAATATTTTATCTTCACTTGTCTGAATGCCATGGAGTCTAATACAACTTAATCACTTGTCATATTTGTAAAAATGAGAAGTTTTTTTCCCCCTCAAATTGACAGATGCCGTAGGATTCTAATTTAAAACCGTGAAGGAAAAAGAAGAAAAAGAGGATGTCTTGTAAAGTTCCTTCCAATAGGGAACTGAAAGATTTTTTTTAATAGGCATTTGACCATGGGTAGAGGGGTTGCTATGAAATTTTAAAGAATTTATTGGGGAATATAGAAGCATCTTGTATTTTCTTGATTTCTTCTGCCAAGAATACTGAATAGTTTTTTAAAAAGTAATGAAAAGGTGAGATAAGAATAAGTTGGAATCACAGGCATGACAGAGGCATCATTGGATATTTTCTTGTGGGCAGGATGGTACCCAGACTGTGCTGTATGTTAAAGGACTTAAGGGCAATGTGCCCTAGCCACTCTTGGTTAATTAAAAACGATTTCACTCTTTACTCTTCTTCACAGGAATATATCCTGCAGATACTATTGCCATCTATGTTCATAATTCTTCAGAGTAGCCAAGAATCATGTGCATACTAAATCAGTCTTTGAAATTTTATCACCAAAATTTACCTTTATCACAAAAATAGCAGCTGCCACCTTCAAAAATTAAGCCTTGAGTTGGGACAGGCTTCATTGCAGGCATTATGTGACATTTTCCTAGCAGTTGGTGTTGAACAGAAAATTCATGAGTGTTTTAACATGCATGTGTTGCTTATAGGTTTTTCTAGTTGTACAATTATTTTAAATGTAATAGGGTGAGATATTGAGAACTAAAAAGCATTTCAGAACACAGATGCAAAACCAAATCAAATTCTGCATTCAAGTTTCTTAAGTAAATAATCTGAAATAAGTAATGTAGGCTTATGTTTTGTTTTTGTTTTTGAATATAGCACAAGGTGGGGGGGATATAAAAAGGCCTATATCAATTAAATGAAACAGCAAATGTTCATGTTCAAAAGGAAGAAGTGCTACTCATATGCCAAAAGGAGCTTTTTAAAAATGAATTCATGTCTTTATTTTGATTCTCCTTTTTCTGACTTTCCACAGACTTAAAATTGGATCCAAACACTCGAGTATTCATTATGTTATTCTCTATTCTGGTATGCTTCCACCAGGGCATATTTTATATCTGTAACTACATTAACTCCTCAAAGACAAAAAGTATTTCTTAAAGTCTAAGTACCGTCACACACACACAGTAGCTACTCATGAACATCTGCTGAACTGAGTCTCATTGGCCTAAACTGGACTCAACTCCTTTATACAGAGACAACACTGTGTTCAACTCACAGGAAGAAGCAGGTATTCTTTCTGACCCATATTTATGTAAAAGGCAGAAACGTCTGACTCAAAATTTCCAGGAATGTGCTGCAATTAAACTTAATAATTTTCACGAAGAATTTAATCTTTTAGTGTTCCCAATAAAGCAATATCAGTTTTAAGCTGCAGGAAAAATACATATATATCATATATATTCACATGAACATGCATATATATCCTTATTTATACATATATACATATATAAATTTTTATAACATATTTACATAAATGGATTTATATGCCTAAACATTATATGTCATTACTCCATCGGATGAAAACCATCAGATGAAACTTCACTGCAATCAAACCTTTCTAAAGAATAATTCAGTCAGCCATACATTTAATTAGACAAAGGTCTTGCATCCAACTCTTTATCACACAATATATTTTTTCATTAAATAAGGAAAATGTGCTGACATTTCCATCTTCAACGGTTGCCATTTTGTACCATTAGAGTCTTTAATTCACTTTTCATGTGTCCTTAATACATCTATCTTAAGAGATAAACAGTAGTTGACAAAATACTATAGTATTTTTATAAATTAATAGAAAAAGTTGTTAAAGTTGTTTTTTTTAAGATCTGATAAGTCTAGTCTATGGATTATTTTCCATTGTACTGTTTTTATGTAAAATACAAGTTTTAAGTCATTTACAAAAATCCTAGTTCATGAAGTATGGATAGGACAGGCTTTAAGCAACCTGAACACATGGTTATTTAAGAGAGGATCTGTATTGGCAGACAGCTGGCTGAAATGCCACCAGAGCACGTGTGTTCATTATAGGAAGTACAAACCCAGGGTTTTAAAGGTGAATGAAACAAACAGTTGGGAGATGGGCACATGATAATCCTGTCCTGATATTAAGAATATGTTCAAATCCAACAAAACAAAACAAAAATAAAATTTATTTTAGTTTAGTTGTGACCATGGTTTTTACTACAATAAATCATTTTAAGGAACATCATTCCCTCTTATTGCTACTCAAGATACTGAGTGAATTAGAGGAATTGTTTAATTCCTAAAAATTTGGAATTCTACCATTTAAGAAATAAGCAGACTTTAAACCATCAATCTGTATTCCTCCTTCTTCTTTTCTATCCTCCAAATTACCAGCTTCTGTAGAACTGTACATAGTGGCTGCCTCTACTCTTCCTTCATGGGTGTTTGGACTCCATGTTCCCTGCTACAGTTTTCATCTGACAAGGAAAGACACTTCCTTGCTGATTAGCCTAGTCTCATTCTTCAGAAAATGGTATCAGGTCCCATCAATTACACCAACTATATCTGTACCAAGTGAGGCAGTATATTTGAAAGTGCTTGGACATAAAGGTAGTATATAATGAGGACATATCATACTCCAAATAAACTATCAAGTTTCCACTGTGACTGCCATGATCTAACAGCCTTTCAGCCAATCATCCTGATTCCTTCTCTCTCTGATTCAATCCACTCTGCCCTATGATACCTGCATCCTCCTCCTAATATAAAGACATTTGCTGAAGTCATTTCACTGCTCAGAACACTTCAGTTATCTTCCACTGAGCAATGGAGAAATGTCAAATTCTAAACTCTTCAATCAGTCATTGGAAACCTTGCCTATTCTTTAAGACTGTGACTCCAAAACACCCTTCTAATTAACTGTACCCTCCCTCCAAGCACCACATTCTGACTCTTATTCCATGCTTTCTTGTATCCAGTCCTTTTTGCCCCTGAGGTTCTTTGTTCCATAGTGACCTTGAGGTCTTACCCATCTACCTTGCAGGGTCTTAGCCCCAGCCCACCACCTCCTAGAAATCTGTCTGAAGGTGAATTTAAGACTAAATATAAGCCCACACAACTCATACTCTCACACCCTGCAAATTCTTTGAGAACTACTTACATGTGGATTTTTCTATCTTGTGAAGATTTAGTAGACCAGTGGAGGAATATTATCCCTTGGGGAATAGTTACCATGAAATGCTCAACAAAGGTTCACTGAAATAATTTGCTCTTACGTCATCTCTATTGAATATGAAGGTATGAGAGTGGATATTTGGACCACCTAGAAAACTTCATTGTTATCTTTGAAATCAAGTTATTAGTGCTTTTTAAAAGCACTATATAATAAAACAAATAGCCTAGACCTGATAAATAATGACACTTTTATTTGAGAAACAACACAGAAAAAAATTGCTGAAATGAAAAAAATACATAGATAAATCTTGATTCTATTTCATATAGGAAATAGAAATTTCTTATAGGAAATAAGAGATAATTCTGACAAATTTTGCATAAAAGAAAAAAATGGAATAGCAGGAATATGTATTATTGACAAAATGAAAGATATTGATGTGCTTGTGTCCTGATAAATGGCACTTGAAAGCCCATCTCCAAGGCTGCTTCACCTGTCCTCCCACCTGCTGATACACTTGAGTCTCTGGACCAGCTCCCAGACTGTCTGGCCTCCTGAAATCTGGCTTGCAAAGACTATAAGGTCAACCACTGTAGTCCATACTCCTCCTTCTAGGGTTACTCAGAAACTGAAACTGCCTTATAAAGAGAAGAGAGGGATGGGAAGTTTTCCAAGGCCTTTGTCCTGTGGCACTGGCTTTGTTATAAAACTTGCCAATATCTCTACCTTAAGAAAAATGAACTAAGACTTGTAGTATCATGAGTTTGGCCTAGATTTGTGGTTTTAAACCCCGTTATATACTGTAATCACTTGGGGAATTTTAAGAAAATATCCGTGTCTGGGCCCAGGACCTACACATTATAAAAAAAAAATCTTGATTTGATGCGTGGGCATTAGTATGTTTTAGAAGTTACTCAAGGGCATTAGTTAATTCAGGGTGCTATAACAAAACACCATAGACTGGCTGGCTGGAACAATGGACTTGTTTATCACAGTTCTAAAGGCTGGAAAGTTCAATATCCAAAGGATGGCAGATTTGATTTTTGGTGAGGGCCCTCCTCCTGGTTTGCAGATGGCTTCCTTCGTGCCCATGTCCTTAGAGGTAGAAAAACAGAGCTCTGGTTTTATCTTCTTTTAAAAGCACAAATCTTATTCATGACAGCTCCATCCGGAAGACCTGTTCACCCCAACAAAATCACCAAATTGGCAGTTAGGAGTTCAATAGATGGATTTTTGAAAAGAAGCACACACTCAGTCCATAACACCAGATAAGCCCAAAATGCAGCCAGGACTTAGAACTCCTGACCTAAGTCAATGGCCATCGTCCTTTTTGTGAACTGAAACAAACATGATGCAGCATCCCACACATTCATGATATCCACACCTGTGTGGCAGCTGACACACTTAGATAGACTATTCAAGAAAATGTGTCAGGATGCAGATAGGTAAAGATTTCATTATAGAAATAATTTATAATCAGATAACAATATGAGTGAAAGCCATGAGGAAATCTAGGAAGTTCCTTCTATCTGCTCAGCATTTTCTGAGCATGTATTCAGGACTCTAGTTGTGATCACAATCTCTTAAAAGACATCGTGTCAAAAAAACACCATTTTCATTGATGCTGAGTTAATCGGTTCTGAGAAAAGTACAAGTACAGTTCAAGACCCATCTTTAGGTAAATACGTTAGGGCTTTAGGATTCAAGAAATAAGCAGTTGCGGTGGTGATAGCTAAAAGAGTAGAAAAGTATGGAGAAAGTGCTAAAAAGGAAGGTAGAGAGAAGGCAGAATGACTCTCCAAGAATGGAAAGAAACCTATAGCCTAGTCATTATTATCCATATTTTAACAGAAAAAATCTTTCTTCCTTATTAATTAATAAGTTATTTCTTCCCAAATATATAAGAAATACATTTCCAAGGAAACTTGTAAAAAATTTATCTTTATAATGTGGACATAAATTGACTCATACTTATTAAATAAGACCAACAATTTCACAACAACTAGGACCCTGAATAATTGAGTTTACTTTAATACCTGTGGGCAAATATCAGAAGGAAGAAAGAAAAGAAAAAGACAACCAGCCTATTTTAACACATTGGAATTTTTAGTAGAAACATCTGTTAACCAATATTTAAAAAATTATGTTAACTACAAAGCCCTCCAAATTTTACTAATGTATTAAAAGTACTTTTATTATAATGATAGCAAATAGCATTCATCTTCTCTCTGTCAAATTCTTTATCAAGATGCTGACGAAACCTGAGACTATTTAATTATCTTAAATTTATGCTCAGTGGAAGTAAAGATAAACAGGAAGAGGAAACAGCAAAACCACAAAAATAAAAAGGAAGGAAGGTAGGTTGGTTGATGAGAATAAAATCAAGCAAAGATCCTAACAAAGAGCATTTTTCCTTTTTCCTTCTTTTGTCACCTGTGAGACAAACTCATCCCAGCCTCCATTCCACTGAATTCAGCTCAATTCAAATACATGCTGTACATCCGCTCTGTGCAGGGCTAAGGTAGGTGCTGTCCATCATCCCTAATATCAATGATAAAACAATATTCAAACTCCAAAACAGCAGCATCCACTTGATGTAACCACACTCTCCATCATTTGCCTGGTTTCAGAACTGTCTTGGGCCATCTTGACTAGAGAGGACTTATTCAATCACATGGCCTTGGACAGACAATACTGTCTTGTTTGGTTCAAGATGTTTCATTTCTCATTACTGACCACCCTTCACTCCCATTACCCTCTCCTCCCTTGGCTATTTGTTTTCATTATATTTGAAAAACACTATAACTTGATTTAAAAGATGACAATAAAGTTTTCTAGGTAGTCCAAATTCCCACTCCAATGTCTTAATATTCAATAGTGCTGGCAATTCAGTGAGTCTTTGTTGGGCACATCCTGCTAACTATTTCAGCACAGAAGCAGACACAGTGACTTGATGCCCTGAAACCCTGGGACATAACCAAGAAGCACTGATGACAACTCATCTAGAGTTCAATGCTGCCTCAAGATTGCTCCTGCCACTACACCTGCAGTATCAGTCATGGGACCTTTGTTTTTTAATGCACAGGTAGTGTCTGGATCCAGGTGGTGTTTATATGTATTTCTGAGAGAATCAATGAAAGTGAAGTACTGGTGCCTCAGGTGGCATTATTAAAAACAGGTCAAAGTAAATGCTAACCAAACTCTTAGATTGGGATCAATATCAAAAGGAAGGAAGGAAGGAAGGAAGGAAGGAAGGAAGAAAAAACAATGGAAATTGGTCAATCTCAACAACCAAAAGCTAACGCTGTGTAAGAAGATTCATGGTACAATCTTTCTAGGACTTTATGCCTTAAGAATTTATTAAGCACCTACCCAGGATTCTAGGTCCAAAAAGCTAAGAATGAAATACAGTCTTTGTCCTCATGGAGCTGGTCAGGGGGTAGCGGGAGACATAGACGAATTGCAAAACAATATAGTGGGTGCTAGAACAAATTTGGAAAATGTGCTTTGGGAAATGACTCACTTCCAACCACCAACTGTTGAACCACAGCCTATGAAGGATTCAAAGTGGCCCTTAACTTTCTTCACCTATTGCTGCTTAATCAATGGCCACCATAATGTCTCTATGGCTGAGACTACATAAATCAGAAATAACCTTGCTACAATGTTTCAAATAATTTTAATGACTTTAGAATTTTTTTCCAGTTGTGTTTTCTCATGAGTTCTCTCCTTCATTCCTTTGTCAGTTTTTGTTGTTGTTACTGTTTTGTTCTTTTTGTTACCATTTTGTTCTTCCTGGGGATTGAACCCAGGGCCTTTTTTGTTCAAGGAAAGCACTCTACTAACTGACTATATCTCCAGCACTTGCTGCTGCTGCTGCTGCTGCTGCTGTTCTCAGACAGCACTGCTCAAGGGAAATATCAGCTCTATATCAGCCCTGCTCCTTGTAGCACCCACCATAGCTCCACGGCCTACTGAGCACTGAACGTGTGGCTGGGGTGATACAAGAAGTGCATGGTTTTATTTTAGTAGGTTTTAAATTAAACAGCCACACATACCTAGTGGCTATGACACTGGAGAGCATCGTTTTAAAAGAGAAGCATTTAAGGATTGTATAATAGACTAAAATAATTTTTCCCTTAATGCCTACTATGACATACATATGACATACATATCTTCTAAAGATTATGAGACAGAAATTGGTTTCCTTCTGTAACCTAAAGTTCTTTCAAGGGATTACTTCCAACAAGACATTTAAAATTAAAGCACAATCGAAATATATATATATATAAAATTTAAATTGGCTCTTTTACCAGTGCCACTCTTGATGGAGTGGGAAGCATTTAAAAATATTTGAGAGTTAACACTTTTAACACATTGAGAGATATTTGGAAAAGATGGTTAGTCTCAAGTAGTTGTGAACTGAGAAAGTATTTTAAGTGAGATTTAAAGAAGAGCTTCAATTTGGGGACTGAATCGGATTAGCTGGATTGCAGGCATCACAAATACCAGCAGTCTGTATGTTCATGCACCGCTAAATTATTAGTGCCTCGCTGCATGATGCTTGGCAGATGTCAGCATTTAGTAAACAGGCCACGGGTGAGTAAAGTAGCACCCATGGGACTGGTTCATGTCTGGACTGTGGGGGTTCTTACAAGAACATATGCATTTGTCAAGACCTTCAGCTGGTACACTGAACAAAAGGGAAACTATGCCTTGAATTTTTAAAAAGGAAAATAAATGGGGCTCACATGGGAAAAGTCACATAGGGGCTCCATAATAAAGCAATCCAGACTGTGAAAACAAAACAAAACAAAAAAAAGCAGCATCACCTCCTAAGTAAGCAAGTTTGTAAATTCCTAACAGAAAACTGATCTGGAGGTGAAAATAGAAAACACCTCAGGTTCTGGGGTCAGAAGGAATATTCAGATTGACACAGGCTGTGTGATGTTAAGTAAGTCATTTCACTTCTCTGTGCCTGTTTCCTCAAGTTCAAAACACCTGTCACAAAGTACTCTTTGGAGAAGATGGATGATAAAATGGATAGAGAATGTTCAGTACTGGGACTGCACCAGATAGATACTGGAGTAGAAGGTCACAGGAAATAAAGCACAAGCCCATTTTCTTCATCTGATCGAGAGGGCTCTGTTTCCATACTCTGGTCTGAGGAGCTGGCAAAGGGGCACCAAGCAAAACTCTCAGGTTAAACATAGCTCATCTTTTTGGAGTAAGGGCATTGGGGAAATGCAGCTCATACTTGCAGAAGAAAAAAAAAAGTTTTGGCCAGAAGCAAAATTCCCACAACATAAAATTTTAAGTGAGATTCCTAAGCTCTAGTGCAGATATGAGAACAGAAGTGAATTCATTGATGAAATGATTCGTCCTGGCAAACTTAAAGGAGGAAGAAATGAAACAAAGAAAATTGCTGCTGTCCTAATCAAAAGCAATGAAATGGGACTTGTTATAGGGGAGTGGTGAGAATATACACCTTATATTTGTGGTAGTTTTGGAAGAAAATTGACCAAGCTGAGAGTCACAGTATGTTGAATTCCACTGACTCCATACCAAGGCTAAATGAAGGAATTAAATCTTGCAGAAGTATTAGAGACAATTCGTATTTGGTGTGGCTCCCACAGCAGTAAGACATGACTAAAATACTGGGATCTGATTCATTACACATTTAATAACAATTCTTTAAAATCTCAATTTAATGTACTTTGTTGTACTATAAGTTACGTAAGTCAAAGATACTGAGTTCTCATTAATGGAAAGAAATGATTCCTTAAAAGCTGTCAAAACACTTAGCTCTCCTCTATGACTCACAGTTAAGCTTCCTTACAGGAAGGCCACCGCAGATTTTCCCATAAGATACACCTGTTCAGTGGTTCGGGAAAAGATCTGTTGCAGTCATCCACTCAAAGGATAACTTGTCTGCCTGGAGAGTTGTGTGAAAGAAGCAGTGCCAACTACCTGCCCAGTTCAAACCATCAGGACACTTGGGGCACAGAAAGTGATGCTGTCTTGACCACTCAGGCATTCTTAATTGCCAACAACGAACACCTACAGCTCCTTCCTGGATAATAAGAATGACAGTTTAGAGCTCAAACTGTATCAGAGCTAACACCCTGCCCAGCAAACCCTAACAGTCCTCAGACTTTGAGTGAGCACCCATTACAAGTGCCAGGCTAGATGACTCTATGGACAATGAAGATGAAGAATAAATACATATAAAAACACAAAAGTAGGTGTTGAGGGAAAATAATTGAAATGGATACTGCCATTTGTAGATAATGTACTTCATTTCTGAAACACTGTACCCCAAGATCAAGATATTCATCCCATTTAGATTGCCAATGCCTCTCGGCCGGCAACAGTGTAAAAAACTAACATTGTTAAAGTGGTGAAGAATACAAAAGGAGTCATCTTTTAGTCTTAAAAAAAAAAGAAAGAAAGAAAAAGAAAAGAAAACACATTTTGAGTTCTAATAGAAGCTACTTCAATGTCATTACATTAGTTTGGGATGAACATCTTAAACAGTGAATTGAATTCTTTACCCTTAAATTTTATATCATCAAAGAGCTAAGATAAATGTCTAATAAACCAAAGTCTATATGATTAAAGCACTCTACAATAATGCTTTGCTGAGAAAAAAAAAATACTTTGCAAATGTGGTATATTCACCTAATGGAATATTACTCAGGCATAAAGAAGAATGAAGGAGTGATAAATGCTATAACATGAATGGATCTTGAAAACATTATGCTAAGTGGATGAAGCAGGATAGAAAAGGCCACATTTGCATGATTCTATTTATAAGAAATGTCTAGTAGGAAAATCTATAGAGACAGGAAGTAGACTGGTGATTGGCAAGAGCTCGAGTCAGAAGGAACAGAAAATGATGGCTAATGAGCATGGAGGGGTTTTTGGAAGTGATAAAATGCTCTAGAATTCAATGTTAATGGTAGTTGTGTAACTGAATATATTAAACACCATTGAACTGTATGCTTTAAAAAGATAAATTGACATGTGAATTTTATCTCAATTTTTTTTTTTAAATTCACAATATACTCTCAGCCTGTTGTTTTGGTGAGGTACAAAGCAATGTTCTAGTTTCTTTCCTTAATACTGTGAGATTTATTTAAATAATAATTCAAGTTTCAAGAGGATCTGGCTCTGTTGTTAAAATAGATCCATAACAGAAATGCAGAAATGTAAATTCAACAGGTGTGTATTCAATGATCACAGCACTTTTTAAAAACGTCTTCCCCTCTCCAGAATCAACTGTAAGGTTTTAGCATCACCAGGAACAAAGAATCCCCTGCAAATCTTATATGTCAACTGTGTGCATAACATCACCCCTGAGCACTTTGATAAAGCTTTTGGAATTTAAATCATGTCAGTGAATATAGTGGGGTTTGGGCAGTCATCATCATATTTGCAAAGAGTTTCTCATTAGGTAGAACTTGAAAATAATTTCTGTTTGTAAAGGTCACTGTGCCAAGAGCAGCACCTTCACTCGATGAAAATGCAGGTTTAATATCTTCTTTATTATGAACAATCTGAAATTTAAAAAGTGGGATTATCTGACTAAAAGGGGTTAAATATGTGTACCCACAAACCAAGGCACATTTTCCAATTTTCAGGTTAATGCCTTCAAACCATATGTTACATTCCATCTTGGCTAAATAGCCTCACGAAGGGGAGGGGAACATTAATAACATGCAAAAAAAATCCAATCTTACATTCTTCTGCAAAATGACGGGAAAATCGAATTCTGCTTCCCAAGCAAATATTCAAACTGGCTTTTTTGGAAAGCAATGGCAGAGGAAGGCGGTGAAAAAAAAAGTCGAATCCATGAACAAATCCATCAACCTGCAGCTCTCCTCTGACTTTGGCAGCAGGGCAGAAGGCTGATATTTTGATTGAAACTTTTTTTTTTTTTTTTTTTTAAGTGACTGCCCAGACTTGAATGTGACTAAATTGAAAGTACTAAAAAACACTGAACAGTCAGGTCGGTGCTTGTTCTGTTAGTACTACCTTTCAGGTGTGTGTGAAATGCACGACAGACACGTGTGTCTTCCATTTAAGTCCATAATACCCGTGGCATAAAAATGAACGGCAAAACGCAACACACAGTACGTAGCCCCCAGGGCGCAGTTGTATTTCTGCTCACTTATTTGTCTTCTTATGTGTATCTAAAACGCTATTTCCACACTTTGCAAAAGAGGGAAGAGAGCGGCGGGGACAGGGGCCCTAACAACGCAACCTCTTTTCCAGGGTCCTGAGCACGCATCCCCGTGGGCAAAGGGAAGGTGGCGGAGGCAGGAGCTGGGGAGAGGGCGCGTACCCCACGCAGCTGACATCCGTCCTGCCACCGCCAACATCGCGGGATCCGAGGTGATGGTCCCTGTTCTCTGCTTGCTCTAGATGGCGGCGGCAGCTAGTAGGGAATACTCTGAAATCCCCCCAACCGCGTCCCACCGGGCCCGGAGATGAAACCCCACCGCGGTCTTGATCACTCACCAAGGCGGCAAACACAGAGGAGCTGAATGCAAGCGAGGAAGCGCTTGAGGATTAGCATTTCCAGACGGTCCGGCGCCCCTCAGCGCGCCGTTTCTCCGCTGCTGGGGGTGGAGAGGGAGGGGGCACGAAGGCAATGTTATTTTTTTTTTATCCTCCAGTGTATAGACTGATGTGAGACTGTGTGTGCGTGTGTGCGGGAGAGAAAAAGAGAATCGAGAGAGGAAGACCAAAAAAAAAAAAAAGACGCGTGGTGACGCGGGGGACCAGCGAGCGGCTAGCCCAGGCGCATGTCGCCGGGAGGGCTGGCGGGCGGGAGTTTGCCTCCGTCGCCGGCTGCTGCGGTCAAGGTCTGAGCGCTCCGAGCGCAGCAGCTCCTGAGTGCGGGTGCGCGCTCGGGCCGGCTGTGCGCGCCGCGGCGCCCGGCGGGGGCGGGGGCTCAGGACCGCGGAGGGAGCGTGCGGCGGACCCCGGTCGCGCGCGGGGGGCGGAGGGGCGGAGGGGCGCGGCTGTGGCTCAAGGTCTGGATCCCAGGGTAGCGATTCACATACCGATGCCGCTCCCCCTGTCTGCTGCCGGTGGTTTCGCTGCCCTGGAGTTAGTGGAACCTGCTGGGGTTTAGAATCTTGGCGGAGAAAACGTCTCTTCATTAAGACTCCTTCATCCTTTAGGAAGAGAAGAGGAGGCCAGACCCCCATTGTCCCGCACAGCCAGAGGTTGACCTTTGGGCTTCACCCCTGGGAATATTTTTCATTTTATTGTTGTCCTCTCTGCAGATGCTAAGTGGGCCCAATCAGAAAGTGGTGGGGTAAACTGGGTTCTCCTCCCCCTTTCCATTTTCTAAATAGCTAAAGTAGTTCCAGACCCCATTGCCTCCAGGGCGGTTAACTACAAATAATCTCCAGCCCTGATTGTGACCAGTCTGACTGCCCTTTCCCTAGACCCCAATCAAACGATCCTGCTGTGCACAGCTGCTGGGGGAAGTTTCAACACTGTAGTGGTCTTGCTGGACAGAACGACCCTGTGCCTTCTTGCACGGGTGCGTAAGGGAAGATTTTTAATTGCTTGATTGAAGAGTATACAAAAGAAATATAATACGGCTTCTGCTGCCTCAGAGCTGGAAATGCCACCCTAGATGTGCTTATTTCTATGGTGGTGTTTGTGTTTGTAAGTAGACTACAAGCGCCTGGATGTTAGGGAGTTTGCCTTTAGTATTATAACCACAGCTCCTGAAGAGTGGGAAAAGAAGTCAGTAGGTGTTTGTGGAATGACCTTGTATGCCCAAAGGAATAATGATATGACAACTGTTGGTATCCTCCAAGAACATCAATACTGAAAATTTGTAAGATTTTCACCTATTGATACCCTTCAGTTATTAGTATATTTTCAACTTATACACCTATTTTAGAACCCTTTAAGAGTCTGATGTGAGGCACAGAAAACCAAGTTGTGGAAATATTCTTTGTATTCTTCGTAACAGTTTGATGTAGGTATCTGTACAGTGTGTACTCCAGTGTTCCGTTCTCATCTCAAAAATATGGTATTCCAGCTTTACAAAGTTGAAAGAATAATTATTGCATACAAAATTAGGTTTCAAGTGTATTTCAGCTGCTACTACAAGTTCTTAGGAATTCCTACAGCCTCTGCACACTTGGCTAAATGTGCAGAGGTAATGATGTAGCTTGCTATTGCTTCAGGAATTGACTATAGTAGTGTAATAACAGATTTTGAAACTATCTATACTGTGTATTCAGGAACACATGTGAATAACAAGAACTTGACTCTCAGTCTTATTCTTCTGATGAATAGAAATGGAAATGCTACAACTTTTGCAAGAAATAGAATGGAAATTGACAGTTGCTCAGACAAGTTTCCACAGAGGAAGAAATTTTTGAGCAATTTTTGCAGGGGTAACAAGAAGTTTGCATATAAAATCACTGAGTTCAGAGACAGTGTTTATTGAATGTGGACTGGAGTAGTCAGGGAAGATATTAAAAAAAGCACTAGCAGGACAAATTGAGGTCATAGGGGGTGGGGACAAAAGTGAAAGAAGCAGAGGTCATATATTATTTTTAAAACAGTATGAATTCAATTTGATCAGATCAAAAGGGTTCATATTATGGCAAACACTGATTTCCTAGTAGAGCAGCCTTTACCTGAACTACTAAGTTGCTTCAATAGGGTGATAATACTATGGAAATATGAAATAAACTTTACAAAGAACTTCAACTCTCCAGAAGAAGCTGTTTGCTCAGGGGAATGTATGATTTTTCAGGTCCCAATTATCTAGAGGCTTCTCCACTAGCTTATGAGAATGATTTAACAATAATAAAAAACCATTCCTTCTCTCTCATTTAGGCAGTAAGTCACATTACTAGTCATTCTTTAGAGTTAGATCATCAAACAAAGGCACTGTTAAAAGTTTCCTTAGTAAAGAGGTTTATGGTCGCTGCTAATTTGGTTCTCAGAGTTAAGATTATCATCATCCACCTGGGAGAGCACAAATGTCACCATGAGGTAGTAGTCATGAGAGTCAGTGACAGTGATGGAAAACTGACCTAGAGGACCAGTTGATGTGGTTCTGATAGTCCTGACACTGCTGTGGGAGGTTGAGGTCCTTGGAAAATAGGTCACTGAAACAGCCCAGTTGTGGGAAAACAGGAGTCATAAGAAGGGTGGGAATATCAAAAAGGTACCTAATCTCACATTTCACAATTTTATTGAGGCCATGGTCATTTCTGAGATGTGTTACCCAATCAGTTTACATTAGCTCTGTGAGTAGAAGTATAAACTTGCAAAACCGCATGCCTTCATCTACAGTTTGAATATGTGTATGTGTATATGGAGAGAGCGGGGAAGGGAGGGAGGGAATAAGTAAGCAGTAACTTACTTTGGTGAATTAGATTAATTTGCTTCTCATCTATATACCATCCTGGAGCATTTTGTAAACTCATGCAAAAGGCAAAACTCAGGACTATTATTGTTCTCAGGATGTATATAACCTACCATTTAATAATGAAAAGTTAAAGCAAAAAGAGAAGTGATTCTATCAGATGCACAAAGGTAAGGAATATTTCTGGAAGTAAATAATGTATAACTGAGGATTTGACAAAAATTTCACAACTCAAAATTTTCATAGATAGAATGGATTTGAGGTTCTTTAAAATTTGTTTATATTCATTTATTCACCCAACACATTTCTGTTGTGTGTCCATTATGTATCATGAGTGGCTCAGGTATGAATTACACTATCCCTACCATAAAGGGACACACAGTGTAATAGGAGGAAAGAACATTACTACTACAAAAAGTCTTTGCATAGAATTGGTACATCAAATAGAAAATATTCAGTTAAATTTAAATAAACAATGAATAATTTTAAAGTACAAAATAATTTTTAGTGCACTATGTAGTACTAAATTTAATGGAAAAGTTTTACTATAGTGAAAAATTTTTAGTGCAAAACAATATTTGGTGTACTCCCATGCAATAATTGGGACATGCTTATATTTAAATAAAATCCATTGTTTACTGAAATTCAAATTTAAGTGGCTATTCTATTTTTATTTTATTTGCTTAATCTGGCAATTTTACATAGTTTATCTGTGAAATGTCTGATATTAGAGTTGTTCATTTGTGATTATGAAATGTCTGTATATTCTCATACGTTTCCTTACTCCAAAAATTATTTTCAAAGCATCTCTAACATGATTAGAGGTAGATGCAGATGTTTACTCTGATTCTTAAAGTCAATGGTAGTGCTATAAGGCTACCTAATATTGTATACTGACTGAATAAAATGTGGAATTAAAGAGGAAGAAAAATATCTGAGCCTCTTATATTATGATAATAATCACTGGTTCCATTTGACTCTTAGGACTCTCAGAAATTGCTTCTTTTTACCTATTGTTACTGGAAAAACATTCAATTATGCTATGTGCATGTATGAATATGGCATAATAAACATCACTATTATGTATAATTATAATGCATCAATAAAAATTTTCAAAAAACATTGACATAATTTTAATGGTTACTAAAAATACACATTTGCGCAAAAGTCACTAATTTGAATTAAATATTTATAGTTTAATATAGTTATTTCCTTAGCAGTAAAAAAAAATAATTTTTGCTATTATAAGATGTATGTCAGAACTAGATCTCATTTTACAGGACACTGCATATATTAGATGGTGAGGTATGATTTAGCTTGTATTTTGCACCTTACAAATTTTATTCACATCTGATTAACACAATGGCATCTACTTAGAATTCTTGTGTAAACTCTTGAAAAAGACTACAGAGTAATTTTTGTACTTAGTGAAATATTCAAATATTTCCTTCGGATTTGTCCTAGTAGGTATTTTTCTGCTAAGAAGGAATTCATTCATACCTCCCTGAGCTTTGCATCTTTATTCCTAACTGTCGTTTTCAGTGTCAGGCATAAAACAGGTCAGAGGGTCTCATTGAAAGCACCAGAGCTGAGAAGAATGTGGCACCCTGAGTCCATCTGAAGGAGGAGTAATTACGTTTGAGAGGAAAACTACAGCATGGTACATACTTAACCTTTTAGTATCTTGTCATGATTCACTATAAGATAATTTAAACTTATTATATTCAAACTACATAATTCAGTGAGAAAATTTTATTAGAGAGCACAGGAAGATCGGAATACATTTTTCCATGTCAGGATATTTGGTGTAGTTATGAGTCAGGATAATTTTTCCTCTGAGTATCAATACAATGATCTTCCTTTGTGTATTTTAAACTTAAAATGTGGTTAGAAAAAATAATCATAAACTGAAAAATATCTGTGGATGAATGTTACTTAATTTTTAGTTTTTCTCTCTGAAAAAGAAAGCATTTCATCATAACAAAGATCCTTGGTGTTGTCTAGGTAGGCTGGCTTATGATCTACAGAAATCTATTCTCACAGTTCTGAAGGCAGGAATTCCAAGATGAAGGAGTCTGGTGAGGACTCGATATCTGGTTTATAAATGGGTATCTTCCTCATGTAATCTCACATGGGTAGAAAGACAAGGCAACTCTCTGTGACCTAAGTCATAAGGACACTACTTCCATTCATGAAGAATCTGTCCTCCTGACCTAATTACCTCCCATAGCGCCCACCTCCAAAACTTCTTCATTGGAGATTAGGTTTCAATATATGAATTTGGGTGGGGAGGGGACACAAACATTCTGTTCATAGCAGGTCTCTTAAGTATTTGATGTGTTGTGAAGTTATCCTAATTTGAAATTTTTCATTTTCTTGTGGACTTCTCCATTTAGCATATTATTTAAATTAAGGATATTAACACTCTTTTTAAGACTCTTGAACTAAACTTTTTATTTGATTAACCTATTCTAAAATGACTTTGAAGTTTTTCAGTAGACTTCAATATTTTTGGAAGTTTTAAGTTCACAGCAAAACTGAATGTATAGAGCACTCATGTCCTCCCTGCTGGCAGAGGGTCACAGCCTCCCCCATTATCAACTTCCCTTATACTATGAGCCTCCTATACTATGTTAATAATCATTGGTCCCATTTGACTCTCAGAACTTCCCATATCAGAGTGGTACATTTGGTATAATTGAGGAACATACATGGACACATTTTTTTTACTCCAAATTCATATTTTACATTCAGATTTACTCTTGGTGTAGTACACTGTATGGATTTGGAAAAAAGTATGAGGATACACATCCAGTATCATAGTATCATAGAATAATTTCACTGTCTTGAAAATCCCCTGTGCTTTACCTGTTCATCTCTCCCTCTCCACTAGCCTCAGGAAAACACTGATCTTTTTACTGGTTTCATACCTTTACCTTTTTCAAAATGTCGTATAGTTGAACATGATACTACTCTCCTAAAATTGGCCTTCTTTCTGTTAGTAACATGCAGTTAAAATTTGTTCATATCATTTCATGGCTTGATAACTCATTTCTTTTTATCACTACATAGTATCCCATTGTCTAGAGATACCATAGTTTATTTGTCCATTTCCTTCCTGAAAGACATCTTGATCGCTTCTAATTTTAGTAATTATGAATAAAGTGGCTATAAAATCGGTATTTGAGTTTCCATGTGGACATCAATATTCAACTTATTTGCATAAATAAAATGGATGAGAATTGCTGCCAAACTGGCTTCTAAATGACTGTACCACCCTGCATTCTCACTAGCAATGAATTAAAGTTCCTGTTGCTCTACAACCTCATCAGCATTTGATACTGTCAGTGTTTTAGATTTGGACCATTCTAATATGTATGCAATGAAATCTCATCATTGTTTTAGTTTTTAATTTGTTAATGACATGAAACTGAGCATATTCTTATATGTTTATTTGTCATCTGTATATTTTCTTTGGTGAGGTGTCTGTTCAGATCTTTGCCCGCTCTTTTAATTGGATTTTGTTCCAATTTTGATTTTTTTTAACTTTTCATTTTGAAATAATTAATAACTGAAATTTTATAGGAATAATACAGAGAATTTCTATATATTCTTTGTTCATAGTCTCCTATTGTTAACAGTTTGCCTTTGTTATTCTCTCTTTGCTTTTTTTTCTCATATATATATATATATATATATATATATATATATATCCCCATATTTTTATCTTTATCTATATCTACAAACTACAAAGTCCTTCTCTGAAAAGTTGTTGAACTATCTAACTTGCTTCATCAACTACTCTACAGGCAATTTTCCTTTGGTGATTTTTTTTAATAGAGAGAGAGAGAGAATTTTTTTAATATTTATTTTTTATTTTTTTATTTTTTGGCGGACACAACATCTTTGTTT
>NW_026000142.1:16211374-16301601 GCF_001458135.2 Marmota marmota marmota | reverse complement strand
TTTATCGTTGATTTTCAGTTTCATTCCATTATGATCAGATAAGATGCATGGTATTATCTCTACTCCTTTATATTGTCTAAGAGTTGCCCTGTGACATAATATATGATCTATTTTTGAGAAGGTGTTTTTGGCAGACACAACATCTTTGTTTGTATGTGGTGCTGAGGATCGAACCCAGGACACATGCATGCCAGGCGAGCGCACTACCGCTTGAGCCACATCCCAAGCCCCTTTGGTGATTTCTTGATCTTACCAAATAAGTTTTTGTTGATCCTAAAATATTGCATAAGAGGCTGATTTATGATCACTAATGCAAGAACTTACTGATTCTTAGGAGACATTTTGGGTTATCCATGCTAGATCCATGTTGTTTCCTTAGAAAATTTGCTCATGATTTTGAAAATGTCTGTTCTCAGATATCACTCCCTTTCTTCCATCTTCCATTCACTTGTTTCAGGCACTGTCCCTCTAGCACATTGCACCTGCCTTCTTACTAGTGTATCATGCTATTAGTCTTTATACTTTATAGATGTTCAAATTCAGAGTAATCCTTCTAAAATAAATTTCTAATGCGTATTACCCAGGAACCTGAATGACTGGTTGTATCTGAAGATTCAAAATTATATGCAGAAAGCCTTAATTGGGTCCTGTAATGCGAGCTTTTATTTGAGGAGCCTATAAGGCAGCAGTGTGTTCATTGCTGGTTGTACTAAGGTAACTAACTGTTCTAAGAGAATGGTGTTACTGGAGTGGGGGAGGTTATGCCTCTTGTGTACAGTGTTGGTCATAAGCCAGTGATCATTACTTCAACATCTACACATCTGCTTTTTTCTCTTTACCCCAAAACCATCTTTCCCATGGGACATGATGGAAGAATCATGCTCTTCCTCTGAGCTTAATTTAAACATCAATATCTGCCTGCTCTCTGGGACTTTAAAAAAAATGTCCAGAATATTTAAAACAGAAAAGGTATAAAACAAGTTTTGCAAATCAAGAGTGTCAGCATTGGATTGAATCATTGAAATGAGCTCTATTTCAAAAGTACAAACATAAACATAATAATAATTTTTTTTTGCCTATCTCTAGTCCAAAATAACTGATAAGCATCCTAGTAGATGATCCATTATATTTTGACCACATTGCTTATTTGATTATTAGGAGACATTGAAAACCATATATTTATCCAAAATATTTGATTTAGGAACTCAGAACAAATTGCTTCCCTCTATTTATGAAAGAACTTCTGTTTTCTCCCAACCCTTGATGTTGAGGTGTTTTTTTTTTGTTGTTGTTGTTATATGTTAATTCTTCTAACCTTGTCTGAATTCCCTCTTTTGCAGCCCATGTTTCATCAGTTCTCCAAATCTCTTACTCCCTATTTATTTTTCTCATCTAACTATCTCAATCTTTTTCCATTAAAATTTCCTGTTGTCTGACACTGTGGCGCACCCTGTAACCCCAGTGACTCAGTAGACTGAGGCAGAAGGATGACCAATTCAAAGCCAGCTTTAACAATTTAGCAAGGCCCTAAGCAACTTAGCAAGACTCTGTCTCAAAAGAAAAAAGAAAAAAAAATGGACTGGGTTTGTGGCTCAGTGATTAAGCATTGTACTCAAAATTAAAATCTCACAATTCCTCCCAAATTGATGCTTTCTATAATCCATAAAACCTGAAGTCTCCTTGGCACATCTTTCCCCATCCTTTCCAACAAGTCAGTCACCAAATCCTACAAAGTATTCTTAATTTCTACAGTATTTCTTCCATTTCTTTACATAATTGATGGATCTGGCTTAGTTTCATTGCTTAGCACATATTCAAATATATGAACAGAAGAAGTGCAGCTATCAAAGCAATACACCAGATACTTCTCTTGCCTACTTATAGCAAATTTCTGGTTAACATCTTTGATGCTTCTGTCAGTTCCAAGAGGCTTAGATCCTAAAACTATGGAGTCATCCTTTTCCTTTAACAAGCAAGGTTTTTTATAAGAATCTTAGTTCATGACCCATTTGCCCTGACTTGGAGCTTATTTGGTGGTTTTTGAGTTTGCAGTTCCTTAACTGATAGCTTGGGCCAGGAAGCATCCTAGAACACCTCCAGTATATTCTTGGCCTATTGTGATTTTATACTATTTTCTTCACAATTAATTTTTCCTCCCATGATTTCATTCATGCAGAGGACCAGCAAGACTTGAAGACTTCAAACTTTCCTTGAAGTTTTCAGTAACTGTATTTGACCTTCAGCAGTTGTTTTAAATTTCTAGAGCTGAGAAAAATTTCTATTTCAGGAATTTTGCAAAACCTCAATATTTGTTACCGGCAATTTTCCCCAAGCATCCACTTTTCCTACATCATTTCTAGATAGCCTATCCTGTTTCTAAAAATAGGAGCAAAAGCAGAGGAGTCCTATAGCCCTGGAAGGTTTACTCATTACTCTCTTAAGAAAGGCTATAATTCAAAGAATGTAAAAGTGAGAAGCTTGTATAAACCAAGGTTCCAGAAAACTATATTGACTATTTTACTTTATTTTCTTCCATCATAGCAGTGATTATGGCCACTGTTAGGTGCCACGTGTTGTTCTTAAGGCATTGCATTTAGTTGTTTAATCCTACTAATAAACCTTTGAAGTTGTTCCCATTACCATCTTCCCAATCTCACAGAAAAATAGGCAGAATAATGTCACATATATTGTAAGTGACAGACTTGGGTGTAAACCCAGAAAATGGTGTACCAGTTCCCACATAACTATTAACTACACTGTCTCTCCTTGAGGACACTTAGGAGATTCAACACCAAGTAATTCCTTGCCAGATTCAGAACAAGTGCCTTGTATGATTAAAACTTGTGCCTACTTTTTTCCCCCTAAAACATAGTACATTTTACAAAGCTGACTTGATGTCAAATATCAGTTACAAAAACAGTGTGTAATGTGAGAAATAAGCACCATCCCCAAAATTCAAATGTGCTGTTTGTCCCCCCCCCAAAAAATGATTATTATGAGCCTAAGAAGGATTTCTAGTTTGTGTTTCTATTCAGTTACCCAAGTAAAGATATTTTAAAATATAATCCCTGAATGAATTTAGAAAATCAATATAGGAGAGTTGAGCAGCAGAGATGTGGCTTCCCCAGGGAAACGTTGCAAGGTATGGGTGTCTCCAAAGTGGTCTCACGGTTGACTCTGGGGGCCGAGAGTGAGCAAAATAATTGGCACACGAAACCCAATTCCTTTCAGGGTATCAGCTTCGTGAGACTCACTCCTTCCTTTAAAATTCAAGCGGTAGCACGATCGCCTGGCATGCGTGCGGCCCGAGTTCGATCCTCAGCACCACATACAAACAAAGATGTTGTGTCCGCCGAAAACTAAAAAATAAAGATTAATAAATAAATAAATAAATAAAATTCAAATGAGCTCCCTGAGTTCCTTCCTGCATTGCTTCAGGAAGTCACCATATACTTAGACTGTAATGATTATAAAATTCACCAAAGACTTAAAAAGACTGTGAGGTAATCACATTGCAGAAAGGAAAATATAAAACACGACATTAGCTATCACAGAATGTTCCATGTAGCTTTACAGGGAGGGCATTCAACTCCATGACTCCCCCCTCAGTTTCCAGCCTAATGCCACTCATTCTTGCAGCTCATTCTTTCTAGTGACATTTTTCCAGCCCTTGTTTGGGCCAGACATTGTGTACCGACTGAGGGAAAATGTAGTCTCTGCCCACAGAGATCTTAAAAGTTAGGGAATGTTTTAATTGTCTTTTAACTCAGTTAGTACTTCGTTTGAAACTCTGCTTTCCAGACTAGGCTATGGAACTTACCTTTGTAACCCAAAAGTCCCTTAAAAATGTTTTACCGAAAAAAAACAAAACAAAACAAAACAAAAAAAGCCTTCATTCAAAGATAAATTCTACCTATCATGGCATCTGGATAAATCTTTAGAAATTGTCTATGAAATTAGAATTACCCAGGTGGAGCCAGGTCTTGATATAGAGTAAGGACAAGAACTAAGGAATAAAAGATCAATGCTGGCAGATAATACAAATTCACTAAAATATTGTAAGAGAAAAACATTTAAGGCCTTCACACTAATAAAACGTAATGAAATATCACAAAACGTTAGGGCATAGTAAACAAAAATAAAAAATAAATAATGAGAAAAATACATTATTATTTGAGGAGCATTACATTTCTAGAGATAAAAAAGAGAAAGTTTTAAAAGCTAATAAGAATGAAGATAAAAGAATAAGTGGAAATCAGTAAGAAGAAAAAGTAATATTTGAATAAGAGATACATAAGCCATCAGGCACAGACATGGCAAAAGATGAACAGAGCAGCTTTAAAACACATAATGTAACTTCATACAGAATCTTAAAAGTTGCATAGACAATACTGGTAAGACTTTAGTGGTAATAGGTCTCTGCTCCCTCACAGCCATGTAGTTGGGTTCCCTTACCAAGGTCCTCAAAATGAAGAACTCAGTGGCATTATTAGGACTTTTGGATACTTTTTTTGCAGCTTACAGCATCTAGTTAGTTTCCAAAATCTTATCAGGAAAATAGCATATAATAATTGTAATATTTATCATTTGATTATCTGCCAACTCTATGCTTGTTAACATCAATCACTCCTAAATCCCATCAATTAGATCTATTGTTTTCCCATTCTGTAGCTATTTCCTAAGGCTCTGAGAGTTGAGTGTTACTGAGGGCCAAGAAACTGTGGTGGTGGCATTTGGAAATGAAACTTTGAGTTTCTTTCATCCTATAGTGTAACATATTTCCATAAACACATCTTGAATTTAATCAGCCATAAGAATTCATCTTTTCCAAGCAGCAGTACTCAGTACTTACCACTCGACTTAGTGAGCACCTGCAGTTCAAACAAAATTGACAAGTTTCCTGCTAGCTTTGTATTCCATTGAAATTTGTTTTTTTGCAGCATTTATGCCTATATATCTCGCATCAAGGTGTATTTGGAAAATTGAAATTTGAAAATCAGTCAGACTTCTATCTTTAAATAAGGTAAAGGAAGGCCTCAGAATGAGGGAAAATTAAAATAACAAAAAAAGGAAAAATGAATATGTCAGTTAGAATGGGCTAGGTTGCATTGCAGTAACAAGGAAAACTGAACTTAAATTATTTCTTGTTCACTTGAAGATTTTAGTGACTCTAAGTTACTGACTTTCTAAGGTAACTGCCTTGAATGTGTTGGTCAACAATCCAGGATGCTTTGATTTTGGGGTAACTCAACTTGAATTTTCACAATTTTAGGTAAAGACAGTGCTGGTTAGTCTTGCACTATGAACCTAAATATCTCCACACAGATATAACATACATCACCTTTTTTTCCCAACTATTGACTTTTCGGTGAGAAACAATATAACCATCATAGAAGTGTCCCCTACAGGCGGGGTAGGATGGTGTGTGTATGTGTGTGTGTGTGTGTGTGTGTGTGTGTGTATGTGTAGAATATGAGAGTACAAAGTAAAATAACACAAAGAAATCTTAAATCAACAGAAGACACTATTTTATGATTGCACAATGGTTTGATGATTGTTTTGAAGACAGCAGAGTTAAAATTTATTCTAAAGTCTTTCAGAGAAAAATATGTACAATCTTCACTGTCAGAGCTGAAACAGCTCACAAAATGTTAACCCACATCCACCATCAGTCTCTAAGATGTTGCTCCACTCCTGAAGGCGTCTGTGGGAGGTTGAAGGGGTGGATGAATAAGGGTAAAGGAATAAAAAACAACAGCAAAGCAAATAGCATATGTTGCAAATTCAAATCCTTCCTCTGATTCTTTCTTACTTTCTTCATTTGTGAAAAGAAAACTATTGAATGCATTTATATACTTTAAGTTCATCAAGACATGTGCTCTCTTCTGCTCTTATTCACAACAGCACTAGTCATTGTATCACTGTTTAAAAATGAAAAACAAACAACAAAAAATTCTATCACTTTTAACTAAAACCACATTTCCTTCTTTCTACAGTCAAAATATATATTTGAAAAGAACTATTTTGGAAACAAGAACTAGTGCAGATAAAGTCCAAGGAAAGAACATGGTTCTGCAGTTTAGCTGAGGATCACTGTGCTCCTTTTGTTTGTGTCTAGAGTAACGTAATCTAGGTTAGATTCCAAACTGAATTGTCATCCCGGATTTTTATATACATATCACAGGTTGTTGAAGAATATTCACTTCTGGAGTATATAGAACAGGCTATATACTCCTGTTTTCATTCCTTGTGTGTCTTGACAAGAGTCAGCACATTTTTCAGACATCTTCATTTATCAAACTTTAATCCAATCAAGTCTATAAATTCAATACCAAATGCATTAAAGCCTTTCTCCTCTCCCCTAACCCTTATAAGGATGGATACAAGTGCCTTGGTTGTGGACTATTCTCACAGTATTATCTAAATTTCCTAAGAGCCCTGACTCCCCTGTGCTTGGGACAGCTCAGAGGAAGGTGGTAATTACCTCCTCACTTTCCTGTGTGATGATATCATCATACACATGGTGATGCCTGCCCCTTCTCCGACTATCACTGCTTGGCTATTGTGCCTTTTGGAGGCAACTGAAGTCTAAACTCTTGAGGGTTGGGTGAATGTGTGCATGCTTTAGAGTCTCTCCATTATAAAGTTTTCTTATGTGCATGATTCCGAGTTTCTCCACCTTCCCCACTGAAAGCTTACAGCCCTTGGTATACTCCAGAGACCCTGTGTCTGGTTGGCCTCAGGGCCAGGTGACCTCTCTCCTGGGTGAACTTCTAGCAAGATGGGTGAAGTCCAGCTACCTTTTGAATTGCCCATTCCAAACCTAATTATCTTAATTGTAAAAATGCCCTCCCAAAGATTTCCCATCCTAATCTCTCAAACACATAAATATGTTTTGGTACACACAAAGGTTAAGGTTGCAGAAAAAATTAAGGGTACTAATCAAATGACCTTAAATTAGGTAGGTTATCCCGGATTATCTGTGTGGTTCAGCTCATCACAGGGCCAGTAAGCGAGATAGAGGGAGGTAGAAGAGTGAGTCAGGTTGATGTGATAGGAAGAAGACTTAACCAGCTATTGCTAGTTTTGAACATGGAATAATAGCGTCACCAGCCAGGAAATATGGGTGGCCCTTGAAATCAGAAAAAGGAAAAGAAACAGATCATTTCCTAAAGCCTTTGGAGGGGAAGGGAGATCAACTGACACCTTGATTTTTCTGAGTCCTTTATTAAAATATCTCTGCCCTTGTCTTGAATGAATTTTGGACAGATGTTGAATTCTAAATTGAAAGTAATTTCTGCTCAGAAGTTTAAAGTCATTGCTGTTTTATTCTAGCTGTCCATGAAGCTGATGAAACTTTCAAAGCCGTCCCAGTCTCCTTCTCTGTCATTCAGGTCCTTCAATCAGTATGTTTTTATTCTTTCCATCCCTCTGCATTCTCATTATTTGCATAGTGGGTTTCCAAGGCTGATTGTCTAGTTTTTCTTTTGTGTAATCTCTTTTCTTTTTCTTTGTTTCCTAGTTTCTCCCCAACTCTTGCAACATATCTATTGAATGTACTGTCTATCTTACCTTTAATTTTATTTTCATGATAGCTTTCTGTTCGCTAAGCTAAATGTTCTTTAAAGATAGCATCATATTCTTATTCAATCAACTCTGCGTTTTTACCATTTGTTTTATCACACCCCCCCCCACCCCAACCCCACCAGGAGTCTATAGCCTTACATCTCTACCAGGTTGGGGAATAGGTGGTACTTTGAATGTGTAAAGTAAGGGAGAATATCTAGTATTCTAGTTTTTTCTTAAGCAAACTTTGAGCCCATATGTTGTCTATTAATTTTAATTTATTGTGGTAAAAACATTTTATATTGTTTGATTATAAGTATATCTTTCCCTCCCTCCCTCACTCCTCCCTCCCTCCCTTCCTTCCTTCCTTCCTTCCTTCCTTCCTATTCTGAGGATTGAACCCTGGGCCTTCATGGGCATGTGCTTTACTACTAGGCTATATCCCCAGCCCCACCACATTTTTAAACTCCATTTATCCGTCAAGGGACATTTTGTTTGTTTGTTTGTTTGTTTGTTTTCATCTTGATTATTGTGACTAATGCTGCAGTGAACATGGGAGAGCAAAAAGCTTATGGAGATTCTGATTTCAATTCTTTGGGATAGATATCCAGATACGGGATTGCTGAACCATGTTGAAGGACTATTTCTAATTTTTTTAGGAGCCTCCATACTGTTTTCCATAGTGATTACACCATTTTGCCCTCTCACCCACAATGTTTAAGGATTACTTTTCTCCACATTCTCTCCAACATATGCCTCTTAATTTTGCTCTTTTTACAGCTGTTCTGACAGATCTTAGGTGATATCTCTTTGTGGTTTTGATTTTCATTTTCCTGAGAATTACTAATACTAAGTTGTTGTTTTTTTTTCGTCTACCTATTGGCCATGTGTAGGTCTTCAATGGATAAATGTCTATTCAAGTCTTCAGGACATTTTAAAATCGAGTTGTTTGTTCTAGAAATAATCTTTTGCTTTAAATAGCTTTCTTGCTCCAGAACACCTGTTATTACTTATTACTGGAATGTTTTCAGGGATTTATGGTGAAAGTTGGGTTGCTTATTGGCTTTCACCACTGCTACTTTAGGATTCAATTCTCTCAAGATTGGCAAGTCAGTTAACATTATCCTGATTTTCAAATTCTGATTTTTCTCCATCTGTCCACTTTTGTAATGAATTTTCTTTATTTTTTTCTTTGTGGTGTCATTTCTTTAAAAACACCTATCAACTACTGTTCAATTGGGCCTCTATTAGGGGTAGAAAAGCATTTATGTATTCAGTTTCTCATATTTTATATCTTTAGCCACATGTTTTCATGAATGATTCACTTATTCTTTCCATACTACTTACTTTGCTTTGGAAAAGAAAGACATGGCACCCGTAAGGAAAAACCTCAGCACAAACACTTCAATATCTAGAGAACTGAGCACTGTCCATCTGTCCCCAATTGGTGGTCTCAGAATTGATTCTACAATTATCTGGAAAATGTCATTAAGGGTCCAATTTTGATTGGAGGTGATTCTTTAGAGAGAAGCATTTAATTTTTGACATCAGACTTCACCTAACTTCCTAGATAATGGGACAATTTTATCCAACAGTCTATTATTTATTTCCCAAGAAAAGTCTTTTTTTTTTCCTCCACATTAAATTATAAAATTGATCTGAGTAATCAAATGGTTGATGATAGTTGTTTTATCTCTTTCACTTCTGCCATTTAAGTTTCGATGACCTTGTCCTCAAACATAAGAGTATAGATGCTTCTTTTGTACCCTCAGGAGCTTGTGCAAGTCTTCAAATGTTAATTATTCAAATCGCAGGATGCATATCATTTCAAATGTATATATATTTCAAATGTATGAAATACTACATGCTTTTGTGTAATAATGGAAGCATTAAATTAGCACTTAAGGAAAAAAAAAACAAAGCTTGTGTAAGACCATCAACACAATAGCTCACAGTTGTTATATACTTCCATTTTTTTCTAATGATTTTAATATTTAAAAATTTGAAGCAATTTCAATACTAGTTCTAATCCCTTGAACACGCACTCACACACGTGAGCACATTACAAATTCTCAGTAGACAAGGTTAAATGGCAATATAATCAACAATTTACAGTTCTGTAGTATCACTTCCTTTTCTAATGCTCTCTGATTCTATTTAAAGAATTTGCCTTGGGACTGCATCTATTTCTAGCAATAATCATTTTTACTCCTTGTCATTATTATTTTCTCTTACATCATTCTGAAGTAAATTCAAATACAAGTATATTTTTTCCATGATGGAAAACAGACTTGTAGCTCTATTAATTTTTGCACATAAGGGTCTCTCTCTTTTTTTTTTTTTTCAATTCTCCTACCTTTTCTTTCCTGACTGGATGATATTCCTCAGTGGTAAGATTATCCAGAAGATAACTCCATCACTTCTATGCCCAATTCTTAGAGCTAATTTCTACCACCACTTCTTGTCTTACAAACTTGACTATAAGTCTTCAGGACATTTTAAAATTGAGTTATTGGTTCTAGAAATAATCTTTTGCTTTAAATAGAAGTTACTTTGTCTTACATATCTTGTGAGGGCCTATTATCAGTATTTTATAATATCATTTTACTGAAAAGAAACATTGGATGGAACTATAATTTATGGAAGCTAATAAAATCACAACAACATCAAATGAAATAAAATTGCTGTCCTGTACTGCCATAGATGGATCATTTATATTAGGGTTCTAACTTAGCAAGGTGAAGCTTCAATATTTGGGTTGAAGGGATGGGGCTGTAGCTCAGCGGTAGAGTGCCTACCTTGTATGTGTGAGGCACTGGGTTCAATCCTCAGCACCACATAAAAATAAATAAATAAAAAGTAAAGATATTGTGTCCATCTACAACTAAAAAAATTATTTAAAAAAATATTTCAGGTGATGATGCCTAAATATTGTAGGCAATCAATCAAGAAAATAAATAATCATAATGGAAGCCAGTACTGGTTTTGCCTGGAATTGAGCCATTTTTGTTCCTATTAAAAGAAGACTGAACTCTGGCAGAGCAGTGTCAAAAAATCAATGGTTTCTCTTTGAGTGTGATAGCCAGGAATGTTGAATTTAACGCTGTAGGTGGGCTTTGAGACATAGAGACCCATAAAGACACAGGCTCTGTTACTTGCTTTCTGTGAACTTGAGCAGTTTATCTAATCCTTAGTTCTGTCCTTAGTTCTTGGTAAAATGAGAATAGTAATATTTATTTTATAGAAGTCTTTCAAGTGTTAAATGAGATAATGTTTGGGAATATCATTTGCAAACGTTGAAGCCCTCTGGAGATGCAATTGGCATGACTGCTTACTGTTTTCCATAGAAAAATGGTGGGTTAGGCTACCCTACAGGGTCATCTGATACAGTCCCTGATACAGCATGTTGTCAATGAACAGTAACTACTTTCCTTACCCAAGGAAGAAAAACATTCCTTCAGTAATGAGTATAAGACACCATAGAGATTCCAGGACAACATTTACGTGTGTGTGTGTGTGTGTGTGTGTGTTACACATATATATTAGGCCAGGAGAAAATTGTAGAGAATATTTTAAAGTTCATACAATTTTAATTGGTTAAGCATTTTCATAGAAAGAATAGCGACTATGTTCAAATGGAATATATGGTCAAACAGTTTCTCCTTTTCCCCAAAACAAAACTAAACAGAGCTAGGTTCTGTTCTCTGTAAATGAACCTTACTGATTCAGTATTCTATTCTATTCTATTTAAAATATATTAAGAACAATATTTTGCTCTTTATAGAATAAAGCATGCACAGAAAATTAGAAAAGGAAAAATCATCTACTGATTATTTGGCAATAAACATTGTTTTATTTTTGGTGCATTTTCTTCTGTCTTTAGTCTGTATATCCACACAGCAACATTGTGTGTGTTTATGTGTGTGTAGGGGGTATGTTTAAACATTTCTTATTGCATGAAGGATGCAGAGTTTTGTGAATTGTGGCATCTACTTATAGCCTAATTAAAAAAAATCCCTATCAGGTTTGGATTTGTGACAGACTGGTATAGAGCAGTCACCACCCACTTCTCAGTGTAACTTAATTGTCCTGGTTTAGGAGAGTGTCTGATTTAACTATCACTGCAACCAATTAAGGGCAATTTCCATTTTAACCCAAAAGTAAACTGGGGAAAGTACACACTCTTCCTTCCTTCTGTTCATTTTTTATTATAAAAAACAATGTTTTATTTTTTAAAATTCCCAAAGCAATAATATAAACAATTTAAACACCAATCTACAAAACAAAATATCACTCTTGTGTGTGTGTGTATGTGTGTGTATGTGTATATATATATATATATATTTTTTTTTTCCCCCTTTTCTTTTCATAATTTTGCAGAGTTGCTATCATGGTAAAAATACAATTTTATATTCTATCTTATTTTCTTTTTAAATTCACTTCAAATTTTTTTAAAATTCACTTATTCCTTTTTATTTTAGACAAAAATAGACCTTTATACTTTACTATGCAGTTTTCATAACAAACAGGATATTTGCAAGATACTCCACTGAATGACTGTCATAAATTTATAAACACTTCCCTATTGAGAATTTCTAATTGATTGCTTCAATGTTTACTATTATAAATAAGGCTGCAGTGGAGGTCTAGATGAATAAAACAATCTTTGAATTTTCTCCTTAGAATAACTTAAGAACAAACCAACCAAAACAAGATTATAAATTGATAAGTATGCTCATTTTTTATAGGATTTTATTATGAAGAGATACCTAAAGAAGGCCCTATCTGTGTGGAGGAGGGATAAATGGATGACTATGCAAACTAGTAGAAATGTAAACCATCTTTGAAAATAGGGAACACTTATTTTTGTCCTAATTTCTTCCACAGACCTAAAGGCTAGGAAGATTTCTCTTTATGAGATGAAGCCAATCAAGACCAGGGACAGGACAGATGGTGTAAGTTTTGGAACACTTCTACCTCTAGGTAGATTAAAATGGAAAATGGAATTTCAACCTGGTTTCAATGTAACCTCTAAGAAAGGAAGATAATGTTACTGAAGGTATGGCATTTCTAGAATTATGAGAATTTTGAAATTTCCCCCTTTTTTTTCAATCATTAAGCATTGCCAACTTTCCTCAGAAATACTCAGTACAACAATTGAAATTAATAGGGATGAGTTCATGAGTGAGAGCACAGAGGAAAGAATGAAGCAAGGGACCATGTTACTCTTCAGAGACCAGGAGCACAATAAAATGGCAGGTCACTTGGTGAGATGAGCTGACTGCTCTCCTCTGTTTGAGCCCAGGACCTTATTTCTCAATCAAAGACATCTGGAGATTGAAAGCTTCTCAAATAAACAGCCAAATCCCATAATCTAGGTAAATGGTATTTTTATATTCCCAAGGATTTTAAATCCATTAAAATATTTTTATTGCTTTAAGACTAGATTTTTAACTTGAATTATGTCTCCCTGAGATTTTTTGGCATAGCAAATATATCTAAAGTAGTATTTAGCTTTGGAAACATAAATACATCTAATCATAGTGTATCCTAAATTGAGTTAACACCAAAGGCCTAGCACCAAATAAAAAACTATCCAATTGAGAAAGAAATGTTCACTTAGCCATTGTCAACTCCAACAAAAATATTTATTACTTGCTTTAAGCATAGAACTATGCACCATGAAGATGAGAATGTATATACCAAGAAGTGTAAGTGATATCTCACCCTCAGGGTCTCTTTCATGAATACTAATTGATATCAACCAGTTGGACATTTTTTGAAACATCATATATGCACACATTCAAAAGATTTTTATTCTCTATAAATATAGCATGCGAAGTTGGAATCATTAACTATAAATATGCACACACATGAGTAATCAAGACCTTATGTATCATCACCTATAACATTATCATAATGCTTTCTATTCATTACGGAATTGGATTTTTGGTTAAGAATTATGGAATTTTTATTATCCTGTCTGATGTGCTAATTTTTTTGAGTGACCATTCAGGATAGGTGAATTACAAAGGACAATGAGTTAGGCTCACATTGCAGGTGAACGAAAAAAAAGTTAATATGTGTGTTGATTTTAAAACAAATTTCACAATGCTAATCATGCTTTAAAGTAATCTCTCTTATGAGTCAAATCTAACCAAAGAATTGAACATCATATAGAAATTATTTAAAGCAAATGCAAACTAGGTTACAATATATTACTACAATATAGGGTATACTACACAAAATAAGTATAAATCCTTGATAATTAGGAATATGTTAGAGGTATGTAAAATGAACATGATTATCTACTGTTTTTGCACGAATGTCAGAAATTTGGCAAAAATTATGGAATAATCTTGCAGTATTCATTAAATCTCATAGATTAGGATAGGTCCATAGTTTTAATACAGATTGCCCTTAATCATTATACCAGGGAAACTCAAACTTCCTTTTTATGTGTAGAGAGAACAATAGTGATATGTCAGGTTTGGTTGCCATGTCACTATACTTTATGCAGATAATGGTGCAAACTACCATACGGTAAGATTACGTTTCTATAAAGAAGCTATTATTTTGTTAACACTGATTTGGGTAACTCTCAACACAATGAAGTACATCTTAATTTAGATCATTAAAATTTTTATTCTAAATTTTTTCATCTGGAATATCTGTTGAAAAGAGGCATTCACATTCTGTTTGAAAAATAACAGGCACTTCCTTAAATGCATTTCATTTTGTTTTCTGAAAAATACAATAAAGTTTTAAATATCACTTAGGATAATAATTTTATCATATAATGTTTGCTTTTTAAGCAATGTGATGACCAAATATAATGTATGATTTAAGCAGAAATAGCATTACAGCAAGAATTTATTCTTTGTAAAGTTAAATTCCCAATTTATTTTTGGATTTGTTATTATCAAGTCTTTAATTACATAGAATTAAACATGAGATTAACAAAATGAAGCACAATCCATGCTGACAGTGCCTTTTCTGGCTTGTGTTAATTACGACTTATTATTATACTGACTTGCTTTTTTTTTTTTTTTAAGAAAAACTGAAGAACATGCCAAATACGGCAAAAATTCTATGTGGATTTGGCAATTGCTACAATTTAATAATTCTTTATGACTCCCATATCAATTTACACAATATTTCCATAAAATGAGAAAAGATGTGATTATGCCACAGTTAACATAATTTGCCATAGTGATATACCTTCGAACACAAAATTCATATGCATACAATATTTTTATTACTGAAGTAGAAATGCCAGAGTCTTAAAATTACTATGATGTAGAGTGAAAAGAGGAAACATTGCTTATTATTTAGGAATAAATGGCAAAAAGAACAAGTTCTGAAATGTTCAGTTAAAAAAAATGGCTTACAATCTGTATTAGGCATCTATTGCTGCATGACAAATTAGCCCAAATTTGTCACCTAAAGCAACCAACATTATTATCTCATAGAGTTTCTGAGGATTAGAATCCAGACATGGCTTTGCTGTGTGATGTTGGCTCAGGGTCTTTTACAGAATGCAGTAAAGACATTGATCAGGGCTCTAAACTTTGAAGGTCTGAGTAAGGCTGAAGGTTCTTCTTCCAAGTTCATTCACATGGCCATTTGTAGGAGCCTTCAATCCCTCACCATTTGCCACTCATGATATGATTTCCTCTAGTACAAGGGATCCAACATGGTGCTGTAGGATTTTTAAAAACTGTCCTAAGCATTGTCTCACCTTCACTTACTGTAGTCTTTTTGTTCCACAGACAAACCTGGGTTCAATGTGAGAAGACACTACACAGGGATGTGAATACCAGGAGCAAAGCTTACTGTGGATTCTCAAATAGGGTGGATGCCACAACTTCCTTCATTTATTAATGTACTCGCTTATTCCTTTGAAAACATTCACTATGCCCTTGACAGGAGCCAGGAACTGTGCTAGATTCTGGAGATACAACATTAAACACAATATACCTGGAGACACACAAGTACCAGGCATTCCAATGACTAAAGCTATGGCAAGGAGTCCCCCAAACTATCTCACAGGCTCTCAAAGTATTTTGCATTTTCCTTAACATAGCCCTGGGCATTGTCTGACTCCATGAGTGTGAGAACCATTCCTACTTCAACTACAACACTTCCTCTTCCCTGATGATTTTCACTTCCTTCCTACTCCATTATATACACCGTTTATATTATAAAACTTTTGTTCTCTAAGGTTACTTCGCCTCCCAAAGAACTACTTTAAGCAACTCACTCTTTCATCACAGTTGATATTACCAACTTCTTTAACTCATTGCATTAGGAGTTTGCTTCAACACTGTTGTTATCTCCAGTTCATTTATCCCCATTACTTCTTCCAGTCAGATTTCTGTCTTTCTTCCTTCCCTATGCTCTTTGTTTCCGCAATCCATCCTTTAAGTTTTCTATCGCCAATATTCTCACTTCATTTCTGCTTGTCTGGCAAAACTCCAAATCAAGATGAACCAATTATCTCATTTATTTATGTCTTTATGTGACAGAATACTACAAGAGAAATCCAAGGCAGGGTAAATGGGTTTCACCATAAATTTATAATCATTAAACTCAAATGTATTCTATCTGTGCCAGGAACCTGATCTCATTTTTCAAGCCAGCATCTTTCACTATCCATTACAACTATGCCATTCCATTTCCACTGCCCTTAAATATCTGATCCAGTTTCCACCCTCATACTCTTAATTCACGGGGCGGGGGGAATGTTCAGAGAAAGTCACTGGAGTTGCCTCAACTTTCTTCCCTTCCACCATATTCTCCAATGTCATTCTGGTTGCACCCGTGGCCTTCCATCTTTCTGCTTTTAGTAAAAGAAATGCATCGCTCTAGCCTATCAAAGATTAATACCTCCAGGTTCACCTGGATTATGTTTCTGGCTTTAGGTCCTCACCCTGTCAGTTAGTACCTGGCCCTTATTTCTTCTCTTCCTTATTTTCATATTTTCCCTCAACATTAAAATTTTTCCTTCAAGTCTGAGATAATATTTTCCCAAAGCTTAAAATAATTAAAGAAAATTCTTGAATGACACATCTTTCAAACCTTTGTTTTTCTTCACCACTTTTCTCACATATTCACACTTCATCTGTTTTGCTCATTGTTGGATTTTGTTAAAACTAACAATGTTGTCCATGAACAAATGGCATATTATTCTTCCTTGTACAGTATTAACTTTTGCACAGTTAATTATTCCCTCTTTTTTGAAATGCTTTTTTCCTTTGATTACAGTAATATTGCATTTTCTTGGTTTCACTTGTATCTTTTTGGAAATGTTAATCCACATTTTTTTAGACTTTCTTCCTCTACCATCTGATTTTAAATACTGCAGTTCTTGCTTTACTTCTCTTCTCTTTTCCCTCTATCTCTGTGTGATCAGTCTCTCCTGATAGATTAAGCTATTGAAAGCTTCTATAGCACATGGAACCACAATTTCAGTGGCTAAATCCAAAGTTAATATCCCTCTCACATAGTCTTATGTGGCGTTCCGAGTTAGTAGGTCTTCTATGAATGTACCCACAGTTGGAAGCTCCTTTTGTCTTATGAATCTTCTATCTTACAGATTATAAGAGATTTTACTCTTCTTTCATTAGATGAAAATAAAAGAAAAACCAGGAGGAAGATACAACAGTATCTTAAGCATTCTTATCCAGAAGTCATACACATTTTCATAGACATTCCTATGGTAACATCTAGTCACTTCTTCCCACCTACATCTGAAAGGGCTTAATAATGTGGTTCCTGGCTCGCTGTTGCTTCCTGTGGAAGTCTCTACCCTTTGCATGAGGTTGACAAGTCTTTGATTGCCAACTTAATTAGTGGAAAGGCAGACACTGGGGATAAATGAAAAACAATATTGTAAAGGTGTCATATTTCCCCAGATGATCATAAATTATTATGACACCAATAAAATAACAGGAGTATTTTAAAATCTAAACAGGCTGAATTTAAATAGTCATATGGAAAAAGTTAAGATTTATGAATAATCAAATAAAGTATGAGAAAGAACAATAAATAGGAATTAGCTCCACCATTATGTACTATAAAGCTACAGTAATTAAAAATTTTGGTAATGACATAAGATTAGATAGACATTCGAATAGAACAGAATTAGAAGTTCAGAAATAGTCTAAGTATATATGGGAATTCACCATATGATGAAAATGGCATTCCTCATTTGTGGTTTAAAAAAGTGATTATTTAGAAAAATGGTATTAGTAAAAATGGCTGGTTATCTGGCCTAAGAAATTTAGTTCTCTACTGACTAATATCTGAAGGCAACAAATGATCTCATAAAAGAATTAGAAGAAATTGTAATGTAATCATTTTGTAATCTTGGAAATTATGATTCACAAATCTAGAGTCAATCCAAAAAAGCTAAGTGCAACTGACCAGCTTTGGGGATGGCTCAATTAACCAATCAATAAATGGGCCAAGGAACTGAACAGACACTTCTCAGAGGATGATATACAGTCAATCAACAAATATATAAAAAAGTTCATCATCTCTAGAAATTAGAGCAGTGCAAATCAAAGCTACTCTAAGATTTCATCTCACTCCAGTCAGAATAACAGTTTTTATGAATACAAACATTAATAAGCATTGGCAAGGATGTGGGGGAAAAGGTACACTCATTTGCTCGTGGAACTGCAAATTGGTGTAGGCAATATGGAAAGCAGTATGGAGATTCCTTGAAAAACTGGAAATGAAACCACTATTTGACCCAGCTATCCCTGTCCTTGGTCTTTTAGTCCCAAAGGACTCAAAAATAGCATACTACAGGGACACAGCCACATCAATGTTTATAGCAGCACAATAGCTAAACTGTGGAACCAACCTAGATGCACTTCAGTAGATGGATGGATAAAAAAAATGTGGCATATATACACAATGGAATATTATTCAGCAATAAAAGAGAATAAAATTATGGCATTTGCAGGTAAATGGATGAAGTTGGAGAAGATAATGCTAAGTGAAATTAGCCAATCCCAAAAAATCAAATGCCATATGTTTTCTCTGATATAAGAAGGCTGATTCATAGTGGGGTAGGGTGGGGGACCATAGGATGAGCAGATGAACTAGATAGGGCAGACGGATGGGAGAGGAAGGGAGGAGTATGGGGGTAGAAATGATGGTGGTAAGTAATGAACATCATTATCCAAAGTACATGTATGAAGACACGAATTGATGTGAATATACTTTGTATACAACCAGAGATATGAAAAATTGTGCTCTGTACGTATAACATGAATTGTAATGCATTCCTCTGTCACATATAAAAAAATTAAAAAAGGTTTAAAAATATTGATTGTGATTTCTTGTTATTATAATTATTATCATGTATTAGCTGTACAAATCAATGATTTTCAGTCACATTGATCTTGTCTCCCCCTCTTCTCCTTTCTCCCCACTCTTATCTCCCTTCTTTCTTCTCCCCATAATTCCTTTTCCAGACCCTAATAATCCCTCTTCTACTTTTCAGTTTCCAAATATGAGGAAAAACATGTGATATTTGTCTTTGTGTGTCTGGCTTGTTTTGCTTTATTGTTACTTCTGATTAGAAAAATAATACTCAAGCAATTCAAATAAGTAAACATATATAAATTAAAAAGTTAAAAAAAAAGACACTGCAGTGAAGGTCACAGTGATCAGGGAAACAATATCTTCACACTCTCTACTCAGACCTTTGATAGTTGACAATAGATTGAAAACTATAGCAGCAGGTAGAATTCCCACATATTCTCATAGAGGTTTTTCTGATAAATGGTTACAAATGAATAATAGACCTTTCAATTAAAGCAATTCTTTCAAAGGGATTAGTTCTAAAATACATGCTTCCTTTGTAATTTTTTGCAGTGTTAATGAACCTGAGGTCCTAGCAAACAATGGAGCTCCTGTAGACCTCTCAATGAGAGGGTTTTTGGAATGATCATTGTTGGGGCAATACAATTAGGAAAGATTGATGGAGCATGTGCTAGCACAATATACATGCAAAAAATAATCTCATACCTTAAACTTGATGGGTGCTGAAACATTAAAAATGCTAGAACACTGAAGTGTCTATAAAAGCTGTGTTGCAGCAGAATTCCTGCCTCAATGCCTAAATTCAGTGAAGTTCTACCCCAAAAAAAGACCTAGGCAACATGGTAATTGGTAAAAGAAACAATGGTACCAAGTAGATCACTTAGGCTTATTTTCTACTTTATGAAAGATTGTGTAATGTAGTCATATAATGGCTTTGGAAAGACTGTTTAGTTTTAATTTGAATGTCAAAATATCTAGAGATAAAGCTATTAACAATATCATATTTGGTGCTGAAGAGAACATGAGAAAAATCTAGACATCATTTGATATGAAATAACCATTCAATACTACTTTTAAAAAGCACTTCATAAGTAATATTTTTAATTACTACAAAATGTATGATGATTGAGATATAATTTCACTTAGAATATAGTACAACTGATATCTTTCAGACTTTTCATACATCAGCTCTATTTTAAAGAGAACAATCAATGCCACTTTGTATGACCACATTTAATTTATTATAATTCACTATAATATCTGATTTTATATAATGGGATATATGGGATGAATGGGTTAAGATATAACTATTTTATATTGCCCTATGAGTTTCCTACTTACATGACTCATGAAATCATTGAAGTGTTTTGTATAAATAGAAGAAACCCTGGATATGGTGCTCTGGCAGATAAAATATTATATAGTGTTCTTCAATACTTAACTTTCTCTGTGAGAAGTATAGATGAGGACCTTGAATAAAGTTGGTCACTGTCAAAAGCAGTCCTATCCAATAGATCTCTCTGTGGTGGTAAAAATTTTCCATGTCTGCATTTTTCTATACAGTAGCCACCTGCCACACATTGCTCTTGAGCACTCCAAATGTGATTAGCATATCAGAAAAACTGAATTTTTTTCACTTAATTTACTGATTTTTAAATTTATTTAAATAACCACAAATGAATAAATATTGCACTTTTGGACAATGCAAGCCTTCAGCATTGACTCAAATGGAAGTTTAGAATTAATGGATGCAGGAATTCAAACTTCACCTGCTCTTGCTGGGAGGCAATGTCACTGATTGCCTAAAACAATTCTGAGAAAGATAAAAAGAGATTATCATTTGTTGACAGAATTAATGGGAATTGGAGATTAAAATGGTGACATGGATTTAAAAATAGCTGACATCAATAAGGCAGTATGTGTAACACAGCCCAATATTCAATTACCAGGGATACTAATAAAAATTTAATAGAGGCCATTCAACTATCCCAGCAGTGAAGGAAAAGCCATAACATGTAATGAACAAACAATTCAAGAGCCTCAAGCATCTAGAAAACAAAATAGACCTGTTGCACTAACCGTTCAGATTCCATAATAAAAAATGATCCAAATTCCTTGGACCAGGTAGATGTAATTTTTAAAATTTCAGGCAAATTTCTTCACTTGGGTGAAGAAACATTTTCTATATTTGCAACAACACATAGAGTCATGCACATAGCAAAAAAAAAAAAAAAATCCTATCTACAAGTATAACTAAGGGCTGCAATTAGAATCTGAAGCAGTTTACACTGACACAATAAGTATTAGAAACACTGGAACAAAGGTAGACTGTATTCAAGCATGAATTAGTACTTACCACATAACATTCAGTTTGGTTAATAAAACATTAAATATCTGTCCTTTTTTTTTGAGATAGAGAGAGAGAGAATTTTTAATATTTACTTTTTAGTTTTCGGCAGACACAACATCTTTGTTTGTATGTGGTGCTGAGGATCGAACCCGGGCAGCACCCATGCCAGGCGAGCGCGCTACCGCTTGAGCCACATCCCCAGCCCTAAATATCTGTCTTACAATGAGAAACAGACCAAGAAAGGCAGATAAAAATTTTTCGGTATTATCTGATTGATGAAAGAATTTTAAAGTAATTTAGTTGGCTTCTGTAACTCTTGTTGAAGCTTTAAATAATTAAAACATTTCTATATCTAATAGAAGAGACATCTCTTCAATTACTATCAAATTCTTTTTTCCCCATGATTTCTTAAATAATCACAGGGTAGAATTCACCGCACTGAAAAATACAGCAACATTTCAGGGGAATCTTTTTATTTGTGGATTTATATATATATATATATATATATATATATATATATNATATATATATATATATATATATATATATAAAAGTTGTGAATATTTTTTAAAATGAAATAAATAAAAGATTATAGAAAGCTGAGCACGGTGGCACATACCTATAATCCCAGTGACTTAGGAGGTTGAGGCAGAAGGATTGCAAGTTCAAGGCTAGCCTCAGCAACTTAGTGAGACCCTGTCTCAAAATAAAAAGTATTGGGGGGTGTAGTCAGTGGTAAAGTGCCCCTAGGTTTAATCTCTAGTAACATAAATAAATAATAACAGTATAGAAACAAAATGTGTAGTATGAAAAGATCTGCACAGTGTGAGAACAGGACAGAAATATTTGAAATATAGTCAATGAACTCTTATAAATGAGAAATAACAGTTATTTAATTTAAAATAAGATGACTTAGAGAACAGATTAAACAGTTAAAAAGAATCAGTAAACTGGAAAATAAATATAGGGAAATGACTAAGAAAATAACATAGAAGGAAATGGAAAATATATTTTTCTTAACCCATAACTACATAAATGTATAGTTTTACATTAAAACAGATTTACATTGAAATAATTCACTATGATCTGCATTCAATACTTTTTTCTTGGATGCAGGCCAAAAGAAAAACTAATCTAAAAATTCAAATGTCATCCCACAAGAAGAAAAAATGTACCTAAACAAGAGTCAGTAGAAAGCACACATAGGAAAATTAGACACTCAATGACTCAGATAGTCTAATGATCAGAAATGAACTATAAAATATCTTGTAAATTAAAAATTTTAAAACATAAAATCACAACAATAATCACATGATAATATTTAAAATAATCAAGCAAACCCAAAAAATAAACCAGAACATTCACAAGTAAAACTATGGATAATTAGTAAAACTGAATGGTAAAACAGATTTTTAAAAGATTATTTAAATTTCAGCAAGGAGACACAGAGAGAAGGAAAATAGAAGGACTGGGGTGTATGAGGTTCAGTGCTAGAATGTCTGCTTACCATGCTTAAGGACATGAGCTGAATTCCCCAGCACAAAACAAAATATACAGAAATTATAATAAGTAAAGGGTGTATGCATGAAATCTGAGTTTTGGAAGAATAGAAATGCAAGAATGGGAAGAAATAATATCTGAACAGCAAATGGCTGAGAATTTCTAAGAATTGAGGAGAGATATACATTTGCAGATTTAGAGAGCATCTCAAATCCAATAAAGATAAATAAAAATGAATTTGACTCTAGATTTGTTTAGCAAACTGCAAAACTTTGAAAATAAAGAGAAGACATTAAAAACAACTGAGAGGAAAGAAAGCTTATCACCAATTTTAGTTAGATTCACAACAGATCTCTCAAACCCAGCACTAAAAGCCATAATATAATAATGTCTTAATATAATTTAGAGAAAAGAACTAACAAACCAGAATTGTTTAGTTAAGCAAATTCTCTCTAAAAACTGGGACAGACTTTTTTAAACAAACAAAAGCAGAGTTTATTATAAGTACACATTCTTAAAATGAAATACTACAAAAAGAAGAAAACTGTCTCTCAGACTGAAAAAAAAAAGTTTGAGATGCGAATAGGAATGATAAACAATAACATTGAAAAATGAAAGTTGGCATCAAGTAATTATTTCCGATTGTTAAGGTTAGTAAACAATTAGAAAAACTTGCTTACTGGACAACAATTATCTTAGACAGTAATTGTGCTACAGTTTTGAAAGTCCTATATATTAAGTATATGTTAAAAAAAGAAGGTAAGTATTGATTAGCTTTGTCCTTGTTGAATTAAATATGCATGATATTTTTAGAGATTTCATTGATAACAAAAATAGAATTTATAATATTCTCTCTTCAGAAAAGAAAAAAATGCAATTAAAAGTATTACACCAGAAGACAAGAAGATAGGAAATAAATTAACTAGTATTCCCAATCAATGTAGGTGGAGTAACCTTCCCTTGGTCCACATAGAATTAAAAGATAGAAATTGTTGAGTTTTATATTGCCTACAAGAGATATACATAAGACACAGTGACCCAGAAAATTGAATAGGTTTTTAAAGATGGCCTTGTAAATTCAGAGTTCCTCTTTTCTTTCCCCTCTAAGCCATTCAAAAAAAAAAAAAAAAAAAAAGCAAGGGCAATAAAAACTAAAATTGCAAATGCCAGTTGTTTAAGTTTTGTGTGCTATGACAAATATAACTGACAAGAACAATGAAGAGGAGAAGTTCATTTTGCCCCAAAGTTTCAGAGGTTCAGTCCATGGTCAGCTGACTCCATAACTCTGGGCCCAAAGAGAGGGAGAATATCAGGGTAGAAAGGCATGGCAATGGCAAGCAGAAAGTGCTCTGCTCACCAAGGGCAAAATATAAAAACCAATGGTAGACCCCTCCCCAGTGACCTATCTCTTCCAGTCATACCCTACCTGCCTATAGTTACTTCCCAGTTAATCCAGAGCAGTGGATTAATTCACCAATTAGATTACATTTATCATAACCTGATAATTTCACCTCTGAAAATCCTTGCATTGTTTCATACTTGAGCTTTTGGGGGAACACCTCATATCTAAACCATAACATTAGGGTTTTTTTTTCTTTTTTAATTAAGCAGAAAAAATCTCATAAGCCCCCAAAGTAGTGAGAGGACTGGCAAAGCAGTACAGTCAACACAGGTAGGAAACACATACCTCTCATTTTCCAATCTTGAAAAACAGTGAAGAATATGTTTGTCCTAAATACCTTGTGTGCAGCAACTGAAATGCAATACACAAACTTTTTCTGACATTCCTTTGATCTGGTTTCCTTCCAGGAATTAAATGAGGCAAGTCTGAACCAGGAAATACACCTTGAAGAAGCAACATTTCTAGGAAAGTATATGTCTTCAGCTATAGTGAGAAATGAAATTTTATTAAAATCTTAACATTGCTCATGTTCATTTAGGTGAGAAGAAAAATTTCTGAAGGCTTACAGTTCCCCTTGCTTTCCATCAATGCTAGATTTACTACATATTGTCAGGGAATGGTGCAAAATGAAAATGTGGGGTCTTCTTTTTAAATTTATTAAAAATTTTAAAATGGAGACACCAGGCACTAAACCAAACATAGAACCCTTTTGCACAAATAAATTTAGGTACTATACAGTTTGTTTGTCCATGAAGCCTGGTCTCAATGAAATTCTCTTTCCTGCTAAAATCCTATCTCCTTAAAAAGTGGAGTAAAATGAGCAAGAATAAGATTTAATCTGAGATTAAAAAAAAAAGAAATGAAGGAGATTAGGTGGGGGGTGGTGTCACAAAAGGAAACCCCTCACCAAAAAATGTTGTGTTGAAACACTAGGAAATTGTCAAATTTTCACCATAAAATATAGAAAACATTTTAGAAAGCACAACTATACAACTTACCGAAGCATTTACTTTTTTGTGGAGCTTTGGAAAGAAATAGACATCAGATGATGGAATATGAATTTTCAGAACAAATGAAAATAGTCACATAAAAATCATGGGACTCAGTGGTTCTCAAGCTTGGCTCATACTAGTGCAACCACCTGTGGAGCTTGTAGGTCACAACAGTGCCCTCCAAGCCATGATCACATATTTTTCTTTAAAAGTTTTGTGCTGGGATGTAACTAGTGGTAATTTTCAAAATTTCCTGGGTGATTTTAATGGACAGGCTGTGTTGACAACCACAACATAACCAAATGACAAAGTAGAGGTGGGGAAGGTAATAACAAAAACCCAGGAGGTAAAGGAGAAAAAAAGATGGGAGGTGCCATTATGCATGATTTTCCTTTGTTATGGGAGCTGATGACAAAAAGATACATCTGTAAAATTAAGTAATATAAATATATCAGCACAAATGCAAAAGCTAAAAAAGGGTATAATGATATTAGAATTAACTAAAATCAGATGGAGTGGGGTGTGAATAAAGTATATCCATTTTTTTTCAAAAGGAATTTGGAAATATATTATCCAGACAGAAATGAAATAAATTTAATACAAAGAGTTATAAAGATAACCAGTAGTACAAAATGCATTATTTTTCAATTTTCAAAAGAAAAATATACCAAAAACAAAAACTGTGAATTATCTTTTAAAGGTATGTAAACAGCTGGGTGTAGTGTTGCAAGAGGCTGAGGTAGAAAGATTACAAGTTCAAAGCCAGCTTCAGCAATTTAGCAAGGCCCTAAGCAAATTAGTAAGAAAATGTCTCTAAATAAAATATAAAGAAGGGTTTGGGGATGTGGCTCAGTGTTTTAAGTGTCCTGAGTTCAATTCCTGCTACAAAACCAAAAAGAATAAAAATGTAAAAAAAATAAAGATAGTTAAACAGAAAATAATATCAATAATATAACAACTAAAACCATCTAGAGCTATCATATTGATAAATAAATTATTTTAACTCATCTATTAAAATAAAATAACTTCATTTTTATTATTTCATAGGTCATAACTCTATTCTACATAAAAAACTTAACTGTTTTATTAAAAATAAAATGATGGGTAAAGAAAATCTAGTCAATGACAAACAAAGTAAAAATAGAGATTTTCCATGACAGCTAAAAAGATAACTAGGAAGATATTTAAATTGACATGTGCATAATTTATGTAAGAAGATAATTATAAAAATTCTCCAGAGACACATAAAACTAGAAAGACTAGAACATTTGCATAAACAGAAATGTGATACAGTTATAAACTACAAAAAACCCATCCATAAAGATTTTAATCCTCTCTGTGTTAATAATCTCAATAATAAAGTGCCAATAAACAGTACCAATAGCATACTTTTTGAAGTTATACAAGCTAATTCTAAATTTTATATGGGAACATAAGCAAGGAAACATATCCAGGAAATTTTAAAAAATTAACGAAAGGAGAATTAATCTTAGTAGATACCAAAACACTGAGAAGTTGCAATAATTTAAAATCCACAGTACTAGTGCATGAATTGGCAGAGATCAAGGGAACAAAATGGAAAAGTCTACAAATAAACCCAATTTCAAATTGAAACTTAATATTTAATGCGTATGACATTTCAAATGGTAAATTGAAGAGATGAATTATTGTTTAATAGGTATTGTGACATTTGGAAAACTATCTAAAGAAAAATAGAAGATTTGAGTCTATATCTTACACTAGGGTAAATTTCAAGTGGATGAATATTTAAATATTTAAGAAAATGAAACCAGTAGCATTGTCTAAAAGATCCTGGAAAAAAATTAAATAATTGAGGACTGAAAATTATCTTCCTATATATAACACATAATAAAAATATCTATACAAGGAAAGAATACTTTTTTTCCCATGCCAAAGAAAACTATTAGGGGAGAGAGAGAGAGAGAGAGAGAGAGAGAGAGAGAGAGAGAGAGAGAATGAAATAGAAAACAACATTTGCAATTCATATCACAGATAAAAAGATTTTTGCCAACTCTCTTCCCTGCCATGAGAAAATGGATCCTTAATCAGTAAGACCAAAGTCTTGTTTTATGGTTTAGATAAGTGATCCCCAAAGGCTCATGTAATAAAGAATTTGCATTCACCCACGGCACTAGTGGGAGGTAGTGGGACTTTTAGGAGGTGGGGCCCACTGGAAGGAAGTGAGGTCATTGGGAACATGCCAGTAAAGGGGATTGTGGAACTCTCTCTTTGTTTCCTGACTGCTATAAGGTGAATGGCTTGCTCAAGTATGCACTCCCCACCATTATATGCTGCCTTGCCCCAGGTCCCAAAACCAGTGGGTCTGCCTGACCATTGACTCAAACCTCCCAAACTGCAAGTCAAAATAAAATCATCTCCTTTTCTCTTCCCCCTCCTCCTCCTCCTCCTCCCCCTCCCCCTTCTCCCCTCCTCTTGCTCCTCCTCCCTCTTACTTTTTCCTCCTCTTCTCCTTCTTTCTCTTCCTCTTTCTNCTACATCCCCAACACTTTTTTTTTTTTTTTTAGAGAGAGAGAGAGAGAGAGAGAGAGAGAGAGAGAGAGAGATTAATATTTATTTTTTAGTTTTCGGTGGACACAGCATCTTTATTTTATTTGTATGAGGTGCTGAGGATGTAACCCAGCGTCCCTCGCACGCCAGGCGAACACACTACCCGCACTACCGCTTGAGCCACATCCCCAGCGCCCCCCCAACACTTTTTATTTATTTATTTATTTTAAATTTTGAGACAAGTTCTCACTAAGTTGCTAAGGGACTTGCTAAGTTTCTAAGGCTGGCCTCGAACTTGTGGTCCTCTTGCCTTAGCTTCTCCAGTCGCTGGGATACAGGCACACACCACTACACCTGGCCTTCCAAATTTTCCTCTTTTTAAGTTGATTTATCTTAAATATTTGTTATAGTAATAGAGAGCCAACTAATACAACTTGATAGAACAATGAACATATTAAAAGCCAGATTAAAGAGCAGGAAATAGAAATGGGAATTATTAGGGCTCCAATTTAGTTTGAACTTTAATTTTTTTCCCTGGGTAGAGAGATTTGCAAGAGCTGATATCTCTTAGGTGAAAACCTTTCCCATGTTAATCCTACCTTGATCCGTGTTCATCAAGGTGAACAGAGATGCCAACTGCCTGTCATTGCCACTGGTCTCACACACATTCTCCACACCCTTCCTCAAACCCTAAAGGCAAAAAGGATCCAAAGTCCAGTATTAAAAAAATACAGACCTTTAGTAGAAGACTGAATAATAAACAATATTCAATAACAAGTTTGCTTCTTTATTTCTACCCCACAGAACTGGAAGGCCAGGACATTTTATGCCATTCTTTTACTGAGGTTGTGTTTGGTTTCCAGAGAGGGCACGCAAAAATAAAAATGAATGAATGAATGAAAAAAAATAAATAAAATAATTCAAGAAGTGGGAAAGTAGGTAAAACTTTTAATTCATGAATAGCTTTATATGTCATTTTATAAACTGGACTTTAAAAATTACATTTGTGAGAGGTCTTAGGAATCAACAGTCTTCTCTGTCAGAGGAATGAAGGAAAAGGTGTTTAAAAATTATTATAATGTTTAATTTCATTCATTGTTTTCTTTCAGTTGATTTTCTATAGTTAAAAATTATTTAACCTAATTTAAGCTTTTCTTCCATATGTTGAATTTACACTGATTTTCTTCGTTTTTATGTCATTCATTTCAGTCATTTTCATGTGTGCATTCATTCAAATATTTGTAGAAAGTCTTTTAAAGCTCTTCCTGTTTTAATTCTCATAGAGAGGTTATTTCTCTTAGAGATATGTTATAATTATTAATAAAGAAGACATGGCTTGTGATTAAAATCACATAAAATTTAATTGGAAAGGATGGAATTGATAGAGAATGAAGATAAGATATATGAAACTATTGAAAGTACTTTATAATCCAAACAGAACTTACTCTTCAATTTAGATTAATATGAATATTTTTAGAATATATGTCCATTTTAATTTTGTTTATTTTAAAAGCACATTTAATATACTCTTTACAAAATAAGCTCATTTTTTTCTGACATTAAGGAATTAATTAGTAGGCTTGGCAGACTTGTTGCAGTGCCTAAAATGAAATCTGTTAATTTGGTGTAGAACATATTATTATTTTTTTGTGTCCTGAGCTGACCACCTGTTATTTTATAATACAGGTATATTTGTTCAAAAGAGCAAATTATGCAAATCATCTAAATAGTCCCTACCAGTTTATTGCCTCTGACTTTGTGCACAACAGATGGACTCCATGGCTGAAAGGAAAAATTCATGCATTTTAAAGTCAATTTTAGTAGGAATTCTCAAGGGAAAAATAAGAAGTATTAAGGGCATATAAGAAGGCAAGCATATGAAATTTACACTTCAGACTTTGTGGGTCAAATATAAACATTTTAGACGTCCATAGGCAAAAATACAAACTTTCCTTGAGAATAGTTGGGAAAGACACATTTTTAAATTGATATGAATATATACATTTCTGGGTTTTAAATAGCATTGTCTTCTTTTGGTTCATAAGCTTGTTATTCTGTTTTAAAAACTGTTTATCTGAGCGACTTATTTCCATCAGGGTTCTTGTTCTATGTTTAGTGAAAAGGGCACATGAAGTACAATTCTACATTTTTATGTTGAAGGGTGACTAATCATGTCCTTCTCTTCTTGTTCACACTTTTCACCAGGCAGATGAAATGTTTTGCAAATTTAGAACGTATGTGCCATCTGGCTTTGGTGTACATAATTTATGCACTAAAAGACACTGCAGTTACATGATTAAAAAGAACTACTTTGGAGTCAAATAAACCTTCCTTTGTCACAGGCTCTGTGAAGTGGGGCTAATAATTTACCATGTCTGAGCTCAGTTTTCTCACCTGTAAAATTACTATAAGAGTACTTATCTATGGATTGTGATATAAATTAAAGAAATGGAGAAAGATGTTAGCTTACAATCACTATACATATCTTGTAGAACTGAGCATAAATTGACAATTGGTTAATATATATGTGTAAATAAAATGTAGTCATTAATCAAAATCAGTCTTAATGGAAAGAGAAGAATTTTTTTCCTACTCTAAAATCTTCAATGAATTGGTGCCAGTATCATATAGTGATAATTAGAGGGACAAGTGGAACTCTTTTCTTTGGTGATTGTGGCAATATTGCCAATATTGAGGGCTGTCTTTCAGATGTTAAGCAACCCTGCACAACATGGTCCTCTCATACTCTCCCATGTGAAAGATACTCTATTGACTACATAAAACATACCAACTGGGCTGGGTATGCCCTGTGATTGCTCAGATTTTTAGCTGTATTGATTACTTGCTATAGAATGGCACTATCTAATAGATACATAATATGAGCTACATATATAACAAATTGTCTAGTAGTTTACATTATTTAAAAAGTGAAATTAAAAAGGTGAAATGAATATTAATAATACATTTTGCTTTATACAACATGTCCTAAAACATTACTATTTAACATGCAAAATATGAAAATCTTATTGAGCTCTTTGCATTCTTTTTTTCACATTGCATCCTCTAAGTTCAGTGTATATTTTATATTTATATCTCAGAATGGTCATATTTGAGGTGCTAAATGGCCTCCTGTGGCTAGTGCTTTCCATATTTGGCGGTGCAGATATAGATGGCTGCAGCTAAATCTGGAAGAAGCAACCAGAGAGCTCACTGGAGCAGACGCTTGGGGATTTTAATGGAAATAAAGAATATGACTTATTTAGTTTAAAGAACAATGTGGTCACACAGGGAAAGATAATCTAATCCAAGAACTCATTATTGGTGATGACTTATTTAAAAAAAAAATCTTTCCAAAGTATACAAAACTAGGCAAAGGATAGTTCATCTAGCAAGTGATATTTCACCTCTTAAAATGTTACCACAGAGAGACCAATAAACTTATGAGCAAATATTAATGTAATTTCCAACTGAAATTGATCATAAAGGCACATTTTATCCTTGACCAGAGAAGACTCAGGAAAATAGCACAGCTGTCTTCAAATATTAGGCGTCTCAGAAGATGACCAACAAGAATGCTCTTTGTTGAAAGAAAAGTGATGTGTTAAATTTATTCTGAAGAATTCCTATTAGGAACCCCTTTGCTTTTCTTTAAGTCTAATGACAGAATCTCGTGTCTTGCTGAGAGTTGACTTCCTATAGTTCCATCCTGTCAGGGAGAAGTCTCAGAGTACTCAAATTCTTTATTCTGTAATAATAATTCTTGTGTCTCAATCTCCTTCTGGAAAGAACCCCCTCCTAAATGTTAGGAAGTCATTAAGAATTCATCTCCATTCGATCTTTCAAATCTCTGCCAAGATTGCTGACAGAGTGCCAAATGGCCCTTAGTTGTTTGTATTTCTGGGCTGAGCAGAGCAGACGGACATACACTGAGCCTTTATTTCCCTTTACAGATTCTGAGCTATCTGACTTCCTATCAGATTTGAAATGTTGATGACTTCTACTAGTTTCATTAGCAAAAGCAGTAGGAAAAAAATGAGTAACAACATATGAAAAATGTCTACAGTGTAATCATATTACTAACATAGATATTTCATTTCTTAATACTTACCCTAGTCAAAATTTGAAATTTATTGTCAGCTGGTTATTGAGTTTTTCAACAAATAGGCTTGTCTATTTTGTGAAGTTAACTCACTCTGATTTTTTGAACTGTCAAAGTATGGAAGCCTATAACAGGTTAAATAAAGCAATTTTGGTGGTTTTATTTTGGTTCTTCATTAGTAAGAAGATGTGTGTCATTAGGGAAAGAAAAATTAGACATAGCTCACATGTTATTATAATGTAGATGACTAATTCATATTAAGATATAAAAGGATACTTTTCCTTTTGAGCAATCCGTGTTTTCTGAGATTTTGAATAATTATATCTATGACTATCGCATTATTCATAATATAACCCTGAAATCCTTCCCTCTGTCCCCCCCAAAAAAAATCATTACCATCAAACAATGCTGACCCTGTGCATTTATCAAGTCATGTACATTTAATGATAAATGACCTACAGGTAAGTGACAGTTCACCTTATGGAGCTGTTTAGAGTAAAAAGAAACAGCTTACTCTGAGCGATTACCTAATCCACCTTTAATTCCTGTAAAGCCTCAACATAAAAATAACTTGAATGGATGCCAAAAGGGTCACAGTTAGATATGACATATGTTAATTTTTTTTTTACTTTAGAAGCTTACAGAATGTACAGAATGTAATAAAATATCCAAATGACTATAAGGATATCTGTTCACATAAAGAATATCTTTGAATGCATGCTGACCTGCTTCTTTTGAATAGTCCCTTTCACCTTGTATGTCAAAATAACAGAATTTAAATACACCTTTACATTGTATCAGACCCTGGAGGGTGGATATCAAGTAGTCTGAACAGACTACAAAAGAGATTAAATAAATGGAACAAATAATTTGCAGTTGCACTTTTTCTGAGGTTCTTTCAAAGGGACAAAAAATAAGCTATGAGATAAAAAAAAGAAAGTATTTTACTCACCAAAATAATGGAAACAAAAACAAACTTATATGTATATATGTATGTTAAGGGAAAGATCTATGTTTATATGCTTTTGTGTATATACAGTATATTATATATGTGTGCGTGTGTTTAAGGTATATATGTGTAAGTGCATACATACATGCACACACATATATGTATATATCTTAATTTATATAGCTATAGCTATATCTACTGTATCTATACAGTGTGTATAATGTATACCCCCACCCTTTTCAAGCATAAATACATCATGGACCAAGTCGAACATTTTATGCTTTCCAAGGTCACTTTTTATGTCGACTACTTGGAAAATTACTATTTGCCTCTCTGTGTGACTTCCATGAAATCAGCATTCAGCAGGCCTGGCTTCCTAGCAAACAACAGAACATTCAGCTCATATGTAAGGAAAGAGATCCCACCAATGAGAAGGGAGGGCACAGTGGGAAGAGTGACAACTCTGGTACAAAGGAGCAAAGAACGGTGATTCAGAAGGAGGGTGGGAGAGCAAAGCCTGCCTCCATGCCTGCCACAGCCCAGATTCCACCACTGGCACTTCCTTGGCAGATAACCCACCAGGGCACCGACCTTGGCAGCTTCACAGAGGTAACCCTTATGTGCAGAAGAACTGTTCTTGAACAATGACTCCAATATGCTTGCCACGATAATGCTTCTTTTCCCTATGAAAAAGGGGCAAATACATGGAAAAGCACATTTTATTTTTGCGCTCCCCTTTTTACCACTGTCACAGGGGCAACACTCATGTCTCACTGTGGAAAATTTCTTATATGCCTTATGTGTCCTTCATAGTCCTCAAGGATGTGTAAACAACACTTAATTATGGGATACAACAACCATGGCTCTTGTTAGTTGACTACATTTTCCTTTCAGTTCAAGACCATAGAATAACTAGTTCCTCCTAATAACTTCTGTAAAGATTATTCTGCTGGGTGGTCTCATTCCCAGTGGGGCCGTCTCTGACTGGCATGTTGCCTGTCCTTGCGGTCCTTTTTCCATCCACATACCACATTATAAAAGTGGCTTGTTGGTGGCTTTCTTTTATTATTTTTTAAAGATTTTTTTTCCACAACACACTTATTCTATTTATTTATTCTTATGTGCTGCTGGGGATTGAACCCAGGGCCTCACATGTGCTAGGCAAGCACTTTACCACTGAGATACAGCCCCAGCCCATTTGATGGTGGCTTTCTTGTTTACACTTATATGACCATTAATGGCCTCTAATTTATAATTCTCATTAATAATGGGCTGATAATCATAGATGCCAAAACATATATGGCACCTTGCTTTTGAAAAAGAGAACTCCTATTTAAGAAAGAAGAAGAGAATGCTATACTCTTGCAATTTAAATTTTCAGTTCTATGAGAGAGGACAAAAATGAGAATTTAATTTTGTTTTTTGATGAATATGGGAAGACTAGAAACAGTCTCAATTTCTGTTTACATTCCTGTGCATGCATAGTAGGTTGGGTGGAAAGCCCATTCAGAAATCTCAAGTCATAACCCCTTTGGGAATAATGTGCTATTGTGCCTGCTAGCTTTAAGTCAGAAAGGGCTTTTTCCCTTATGGCTGGCACCAGGCTTTAGTAATGAATTACTTACCTTTTTATGTTTTTGCTCTTCTTATTTTGCTGGAAATTGCTGGTCACAGTTGATGGCTCTTCCTAATTGGTACTGCAAAAAAAAAAAAAAAGTTTCTTTAGAATAAAATAAAAAAAAGAAAAAGACAATACTTCTTAGGATTGAGCTCAACTAGTTAGTTATGGTAGTTCAGGAGGAGAAATTTAGTTTCTGACTTTGTACCTCAGGTATCATTGTCTCTACTCATAATAGCTGGATCATGCTATAACTCAAGGAAAATAGTTTCTCCTAAATAACCAAATATTTTTAAGACAGACCGGATATGACTCCATTTTGGGAGAATATTTTCAAAAATAAAACAAGATTACCTTATATGTCTACCTTCTATAAACCATACAGCATTTTATACATTTTTAGTACTTATCACAATTTTAATTAATAAATTACTTGTTAGTTATTTGTTTATCAATATACTTTTTAAAATCATTTCCTTTTTTATATGTTTTAATTAGTTACACATGACAGTACAACGATCTTGACATATCATATATTTGAATCAGATGGGGTATAATTTCTCATCTTTCTGAGTGTACAAGTCGCAGAATCACATTGGTCATGCAGTCACGTATATACATACAACAATAATAATGTCTATTTTATTCTGCTGTCCTTCCTTTCCTCCCTTCCCCTCCCCTCCCCTCCCATCACTTTATAAATATACTTTTATATGCATAATTAATCCCTGAGGATAGAACAAATCCATCTTGATTATTATCCTCATCCCTAATAACATATTAGGTATTCAATATTTTATAATCAATGAATGAATAGCCAACACAGGATATATAATGTAAGGTCTCATTACATTACATGCTTTAATAACAAAATCATTCATATTTTTCCCTTCTGATCAAAATATTTGGGAGTAGTAACACAAGAGAAAGAAACTGATGAAGTTTGGTGGAAGAGAAATTTACTATCTGATTCATAGGAGACAAAGTCAGAGCAGACTGCAAAACAAGAGGGGATTGTTGAGCTAAGGCTTGAAGCTACATGAACAATGGAAAAATTGAGGGACTAAAAGTAAAGGATCCAGTGGATAGAAGAAACTGTTTGAAGCAGAGGGCTACTATATGGAAGTTGTTGGAAATCATGTTGGTAAAAATAAATTGGGATCAACTTGTTAAAACCTTTGTGTCAAAAACAAGGGGGTTTAGATTGAATTGGTTCTATAGGAGTTCAGCAGGCTTTTTGGCCAGTAAGTAACATAATCAGACAGTCATTAGAAAGACTAATCTGGGATCAGTACGAAAAATTAAAATGTAGAGAATAGATAAAAAGAATACAAAGTATGATGATGTAGTATGAATAGAGAAAATAGTTCAAATAAGAGAGATGATGTAATGGGAAAAATAAAATTCTTTTGTTAAGTAAGCATTGGAATTGGGGAGAGTGTTGACTTGAAGGTTTTAAACACTGGTTAGCAGGTTAGTGATAGTATGTAGCTGAAAGTATGTATAATGAAACAATGAACAGATTTAGATGATAAGATAATGAATTTAATCATGCTAGTTTCAAGTCAAGTATGAATGATTAGCTTAGAAGTTGGAATTTGTAAGTTTAAAATCTCAGTGTAGTGCAATTCAAGAAGTATGGGGAATGCTAACACAAGCAACCATGGATAAGTCAAATGGGCTGAAGGTGAAAATCATTGGAGATTAGAAGGTATAAAAGTTGTCTAGTTCCAGAACAGTCTGAGAAAACAAGGGTGAGCCAGAATAGTTGATGGGAGAGGGTTCTTCACTTGTTTCCAGATCCTGATTACTGCTTCTATGTCTGTATCTAGAACTATGGTGGGACTATGAATGAAATATTATCAACCACTAAAAGTTTACTGAGACTTGAATCTATGCAAAGCATGGTAATAGGCTCTGAATGGATGGAGGAAAGTATAATTTCCTCTCATAAGAAGTTTATAATCTAGTTAGGGAGATGCCATTTATTTAATTACTGATCATTCACAAATGTGAGGCAAGCACTTACATTGTATTAGATGCAGCTACTTTCCTCTCCATTCAGAAATCTCTTCTCTAAACTTGACATTTCAGTTATTTCAACTACTTCTTTTTTTTTAAAAAAAAAAAAGCTTGTGTCAGATTATTTTTTCTAATCCTTGAGTTTTTCCTCTGATACCTTTCTCACCTAAGGATCTTTCCATTGCACTTTCCTCCAGTTCACTACTCACAAGACAGGTAGGTACTAGAGACATGCACTCTAGAGGAAACTCAAAATTTCTGTCTCAGTCCTAAAAGAGAATATTTATTTGATTGTAGTTCTTAACTCTGACTCAGGGGTATGTGAGGCTGGTGATAGAGCCCATCTGCATCCTTGATATGCTTAATGTGAAATCTAGCCTTGCTGAATGTTCATACCATGATGTCATTAGAACACTTAGGATTATAAGAACTGAAAGTCCCATTCAGATAGGTAAAGCCAAACAGAAATTTATTGGCTTAAATTTGAAAATTTTGGTTACCATTTTTTTTGAGGTAAGAACACTTAAAATCTAAGTTTAAGGTATTCAATACAGTATTAGTAACTATGGTCACTGTGCTGTACAATAGCTCTCCAGAACTTACTCATTTTATAACAAAAAGTTTATAACATTTGACCAACATTTCCCCCTTTTTCCTACTACCAAGTCTCTTCTACCCTGAGTTCAATTGTTTCAGATTTCACATGGAAATGAGGTCATACAGTATTTGTCCTTTTGTATTTGACATTTCACTTAGAATAATGTCTTTCTGGTTAATCCATGTTGTAGCAAAATGGTAGAATGTGCTCCTTTTAGGAGATGAATAATATTTCTCTGTGAGTGTGTGTGTATGTGTGCCCATATACAAATATACCACAATTTCTTTGTCCATTCATCCATTGATGGACACTATTATTTTCATGTCTTGGGTATTGTGATTAATATTGTGCAAATATTTCTTTGATATACTGATTTCATTTGATATATATATATATATATATGTATATATATATATATATATATATATATATATATTGGATCATATAGTAGTCACTTTATTATTTGAGGAACTGGGAAGGTCTGTGCTAATCACCTTTGGTTCCAGGAGGCTTGGTCACTGCTTTAGAAGGTGGCAGACCTTGATATCAATCACACAGTGTGTGGTGTGCTGGTTCTGCAGGATTATAGGATGCTGAAGTTAAGGGGTCTTGAAGGCTTTCACTAAGATTTCAAAGAAAGGTCTGGGAGGCCAGGCAAAGCACAGAGGTTCAGAGTCCTTGAAGGTAGTACCTGAAAGGGAGATGGGAGAAGGAAGCTAAACCTGTAGTGAAAACCCCTGAGATTAAGAAAAATCATATTTTTTTCGTTAGCCTCTGTGTTAACTACTTTACTTCTGTTCTATGATTTCACTCAAAACAGCAAATCTATGTGGTTGACATCATTCTTCCCTTTTTTTGTCTTGAGAAAACTGGATTTGCAGAAAGTGATTTGCATGTTGGGAATCCCAGAGGTGGTGAGGCAGAGTGTGGACACCCAGAAATCTGACTGCAAATATCCTGTTTCTTTAGCTTAGGGGTCAGTAAATTTTTTCTGTAAAAGGCTAGAGTACAGACTTTTGGACTTGTGGACAGCTACTTTGCCACTGTAGTGTGAATGTAGTCACAGACTACATACATATAGTTAGTATGTCTAGTTTCATTAAAGCTTGAAATATAGACATGGAAATTTAATTTCAGATAATTTCCATGTCGTGAAATAATATTATTATTTTTATATTTTTTTTCTAAGCACTTAAAAATTATTACCTGGTGTTATGGTTTAAATATGATCCCCCCCATAATACATGAGTTAAAAAATGAAAAATTTTCAGAGTTTAAATGATTGGGTTATGAGAGCCTTAACCTACCTGTAGGCAAGTAGATTATGGCTAGAGGAGATAGTTCACTGGAGGCATGCCTTTGGGACTTATATTTTGTCCTTAGTGAGTAAAGCTCTGTTTCCTTGTTGCCATGTCCTAAATTGCTTTCTTCTTCTGTAGTTTTTTGTTAGGATATTCTGCCTCATCTTGGATCCAGAACAATGGAGTAATCTGTCTATGGGCTGAGACCTCTGAAAACATGAGCCCAAATAAACTTTTCCCTCTCCAGGAAAACTTGTTGGGTCTTTTGGTGACAGCAAAGAAAAGCTGGCTAAAGTAGAAATTGTAGAAATTTTCACAGAGAAATGGGGTCATCTCTGTAACTAATCTGACCATGTGATTCAGAACCCTTTGGATTTGCAGTTGGTTTTGGAGAGAAGAAATTTTGAAAAGTTTAGAGATGCAAGATGGAAATACTTTAGAATGTTGTAAGTGGAGGTTAATGGGCAATTCTGTTGGAAGCTCAAAAGACCAGAATGCCAGTAGGGCTGTGGACAGTAAAGACTGGGCTAATAAGGTTTCAAAGAAGGAGAACAGAATTGAGAATTGCACTATAAGCCATTTGTGTTACATTCTGTCTGAGAAGTTGTTTGCAGTCTGCCCATGTTCTGAGACTTTCTGTGAGGTTGAATTTAAAGGTGATGAACCAATTAAACTGGTGAAGGAAATTTCAAGGCAGTATAGCATTCAGGTGGTGGTATGGCTATTACTGGCAGTTTTCAGTCAAGTTTACTGTGATAATCAAGAACAAAAATCAAAGTAGAAAGATTTGAAAAACTTTCAGTTACCCATAAAAGTGTGAGTAAAAGTGGGGCTAAGGAAGGTGTGATGGTTAGATTACAGTCAATAAAGAAATGTTAAGTACTTTGCCCAGAAACAATAGGAAACATGGCTTGAGGGTACCTCAGGAATTGGAAATCCAATACCCATCTCAGTCTCAAGATTGAAAAAATAAGCCAGGTGCAGTGGCACATGCCTGTAATCCCAGTGACTTGGGAGGTTGAGGCAGGAGGATCACAAATTCAATGCCAGCCTCAGCAAAAGCACTAAGCAATTCAATCTCTATAAATAAAATATGAAATAGGGCTGGGGATGTGGCTCAATGGTCAAGTGCCCCTGAGTTTGATCCCCAGTAACCCCCCCCCCAAAAAAAAAAGAGTGTGAAAATAAAAATTCCTTTGAGAAGAGACCATGCATCCTGTTTGCACAGTGGGGAGCTGTATAGGAAGTCTTTTCACCATTCTCAGCCACCCAATCTCTCAGAGGCTACTTTACCTGTGGTTCCAGGAGATGCAAGAGATGGTGGCAGGCCTTGGCATCAACCACATGGTATGCTGGTTCTGCACGATTGTAGGATGCTGAAGTTAAGGGGTCTTGGAGGTTTCCACTAAGATTTCAAAGGGAGGACAGACAAAGCATAGAGGTTCAGAGTCCTTGAAGGTAGTCCCTGAAAGGGAGATGTGAGAAGGAAGCTAAAGCTTCAGTGGAAACCCCTGAGATTAAGAGATGCCAGTAACTTGGAGGGTACACCAAGAAAAGCTGTAGGAATCAAGCAGATAAACCAAGTGACCATGTGGCGTGCAATTAGCAAAGCCATAGGGGTGGAGCTACACAAGTCCTTCAGAGATACACTTACAATGCCATGTGCTCCAGTAGAAGGACATGGAGCTATAGAACTTGTTTTCTGAGCTGGATTTCAGTCTTCCTTTGGTCCCATTTCTTCTTTCTATGTCCCTCTTTCTCCCTTGTGGAATGAGAATGTTTACTTTGTGCTACTACATATTAGATATATGTAACATTCTTCTAATTTTTACAAGGGATCACACTGAGAGTTTGCCTTGAGTTTCAGATGAAACTTGGACTAAGATTTTTGGGCAATGCTGGAACTGTTAAGACTATGGGAACTCCTAAAAATGGACTATGGGAATTCATAAACTTATTAAATGGGCATGAGCTTTTTGGGAGGTAGGGGCAGAATGTTATGATTTAGATATGAGATGTCTCCAAATAGCTCATGTGAGACAATTCAATATTTTCACAGATGAAATTATCGGGTTTTGAGAGACTTAACCTAATCAGTGTATTAATACACCACTATGGATTAATTGAGTGATAACTGTAGGCAGGTAGGATATGGCTGAAGGAGGTAGGTTTTGGGGGATGTGCTTTTGAGGTTTATATTTTGTCCCTGGTGAACAGAGTTCTCTATGATTTCTTTTTTGCACGTCTTGAACTGTTTTCCTCCTCAATGTCCTTCCACCATGATTTTCTGCCTCACCTCTGGCCCAAAGCAATGGAGTCAGCCACTTATAGACTGAGACCTGTAAAACTATGAACCCCAAATAATTTTTTTTCTCCTCTACATTGTTGGTGTGAGGTCTTTAGTTCACAGTGTTGGGGAAAAAAATATTAAAACAGCTAGTAAGCTATACAAAAACAAGTGGTGAGACAAATTGGACCACCCTAAGCATCAAAGCAGCATGGAAAATGAATCCAGAAAAACAAATAGATAATATACAGCGTATTTCTATTATAATCTGCTTTCTCCTTCCTGGTTCAAGATCAAAGAATGCAAAAATTAAAAACAACTATCACAGAGTTATTTTTTTCCTCTTGAAAACAATGATTATTTCATAAATTTTTATTCACCATATAAGGTCTTGTTTTCCCTCTGACTGGAAATTATCAGTTCCTCCATTCCTTAAAGATGTGGTAGAGAGTGAATCTGACAAGCATTCTTTGTTTTTCTGGATTCATTTTCCATGCTGCTTTGATGCTGAGGGAGGAGCTGTTGGAATGGATGCTGCAACAGAAACTCTATGTAGTAAACATTATTATTATTCTTTATCTTGAGAAAACTGAGCTTGTAGAAAGAAATTAATTTGGCAAACAGTATGGGATGGGAGGGAGAAAGGAGAGTGCAGTTAGGATTTTTCTTGATCTGGAAGATCCCTGCAGGTTGGATATTTGCTTTAAGATCTCAAGTTCTGTTCAGGGGTCCCTTTTTGCAGGACACCTCCTTCCCAGCTTTCAAGAGCCCCTCCTCTTTCAACTTTTTGTCTAGAGGCAGTGAGAATTTCCTGAACAACTAGCCAAGGGCTACTAAACTAGCTTTCATAGTTTTCCTTACACATCCTTGAATATAGTTCTTCTATTAATCTCTTCTCAAATTACACAATTTGAATGCACCCTCTGTTTCCTGTAAGGATCTTTTGAAATTGAAAGTTGTGATTTTGTTCGATAGCATGTTTTTAAGAGTCTTCTCCACACATCTCATCTTCTGTAGGAAAAAAGAATCATCCTCTTCTATATGTCCATATTGTGACCTGCAATATATTTCTAAAGATTTTATTAAGGTTTAATTGGCATGCAATAAATTTTACATATTTAAGATACATACTTCAATAAGCTCTGATATATGTGTGTATATATATATACATACACCTTCACAAGAATCAAGGTAATGAATATATCACCTCCCATAGTTTCCTAATGTTCACTAGTAATTCCTCTCTTCCTGCTCCCCCAGCTCAATCCCCAGGTAATCACTAGTCTACTTTATTCTTTCTTTCAGTGTAGTTATATCTTGTGATATTTTAAATCATTGCATTAACAAGTGTTTATTTCCCAGACATGACATTATATCTGCTTGCCTCTGTTTAGAACTCAGTTTCTTCAAGGGATGCTATGCTTGTCATTGTACTCCCAGAACTTACCAGAATATCTCTCATTCAGAAGGCACTCCATGTTTATGAAAGGAGGGAGAGAAGAGAGATATGGGATAACATATAGACCCATCCCCTGGAAGCCATTTTCCTTTTGGCAATTGAAATTCTCAAATTCCTCCCATGGAGAAAGTTGAATCATCTTTTCCTAGTTGAAGTTTATCAGTCAGAAAATGAAGCCTCTGCCATCTCCATTGTAGATGCTTCATAGTTCATGGTTTAGATATGAGTTGTTCCCCCAAAGCTAGTATGTGAGACAATGCAAGAATTCTCAGAGATGAATGATTAGATTATGAGAGCTATAACCTAATCAGTGGATTAATCCACTGATATGGGTTACTTGGGTAGTAGTTGTAGAGAGAAAGGATGTGACTGGAGAAATTAGGTTTCTGGGGGTGTGCTTTTGTGGTTTATATTTTGTCTCTGGTGACTGGAGCTTCATCTCTGCTTCCCGGTTGCTATGTCCTGAGCTACCTTCCACTGCCAGGTCCTTCCACCATATTGTGCTGCCTCACTTGGGCCCAGAGCTATGGATTTGTCCAACCGTGAACAGAACCTTTGAAACCATGAGCCAAAATAAGCTTTTCTTCCTCTAGATTTTTCTTATCAGGTATTTTGGTCACAATAATGAAAAGCTGGTTAAAACAATGGTGTTTTGTTGTCACACTTTTTTCAGATAATATCTTTTGTGATCAGGCTTCGCTCTTGTATCACTTGATCTGTTAAGGTCTTTCTAATATGTCTTGTAGTGCAGGTGTGCTGTGCAATAAGTTCTTTCATCATTTCCATCTGAAATTTGTTCTTATTTTTGAAGGATATTTTCTGCATTGTTTTCCTTTCATTGTGATAAAATATGTTGCTCCATTACGTTTCACTTGTATTGTTTCTGTTTCTCATAAGAAACTACTGTTATCCTTATTTTGGTTCCTTGTACCTAATGTGTTACTTTCTTCTCTGGCTGTTTTTAAGATAGCCAGTTTCTCACAGGTTTGGAACCATTTAATTACAACACGCTTTGATGGTTTCATGTGTCTCTTGCTCAGATATAGTTCTTTTCATGTGGATCATACTTCAGGCTCATTAGGTTATTCAATCTATGGGATTATAAATTTCATCTAATTTGGAATATTTTCTGCTATTTCTTTAAATTTTTTTCAGTCCCATCCTTTCTCTCTTTTCCTGTAGTAAATTCAATTATTGTATATTTGGTTGCTTAAATTTGTCCATAGCTCAATAATGCTTCATTTGCTTTTTCCTTGATCCTCTTTATGGTGGTTTACTGTTTTATTGTCATGTCTTCAGGTATACTGCTATTTTCTTTTGCTACATATTTTTTTCCTACTGTACTTTTACATCTAGGAGTTTGACTATGGACTCTTTTATATCTTTCCAGATCTTTAAATAACTTTTTGAATACAACTTTTGAAGTTTTAGAGTTCTTACTTGATGATTTTAAGTTATGTGTCAGTTCCTGGTTTGTTCTTCTCAATTGATTTATTTTATTTTTATGAGTCATATATATATATATTTTTTTGCTTCTTTGAATAGTAGTAATCGTGTATTAGATGCCAGGCATTGTGAATTTTTTTTTGGGGGGGGGTGTTGTACACATTTGCATTTTCATAAATATCTTTGAGCTTTTTTTAGGATGTAATTAAGTTTCTTAAGAAAAAAGTTCAATTCTTTAGGGTGTTAACTTATTAGATTTGTTAAGGACTAGAGCAATGCTAATTTTTGCACTAATAATTCTTCGTTAGTGAGATAAAAAATGCTAGTGCATACTCTACCAATGTCTATCAATGCTTGAGCCTTTTCAGTTTGGTTGGTAGGAACAGGCACTATTGTGTTAGCAACACACAACATTCTTTTTAATCATTGGGTGGTTCTTCCCAAGCCTCCTGTAACTCCCTCAATGCATTTACTAAGTGGCACAGAGGTGAATATGGAAATTTGTACAGATCTTCAGAGGCTGCAATGATTTCTTTATATTTTCTATGTTGGAACCTTCCCCTTGGAAGTCCTTTACTGCCCCAGAATCTCAGCTTCATCTCTTGAACTCGGGAGGCTGCCAGTCTCCCCCGGTTTCTCTTGATACTACAGTCTGTATATTCTCCCATCTCACTCACAAAGCTTTCCTTATTGTTTCTCATCTCTGAGGGATATCTGTGAAATTAGTATCTTGCAAAACCATTGTTTCCTTTATATGGTCAGTTTTTGTTCTTTCAGGTGGGAGGATAAATCTTTTCCCTCTTATTCCATTTGGAAGGAAGCAAGTTACTTTTTGTAAAGAGAAAATGAATTCATGATTTGAAACAACTGCCTCAGAAACAAATAGAGAAAAATAAACTGTGATTCAAATATTGCCTGTAGTTACAAGCTCTTTAATTCAGAATTGGAAAAGTGAGAAAACTAAGATAAATATAACCTTTCTTACATTGTGCCATATGAACTGTTGTTTATAATGAGATGTTTAGGTACTTAAAATAAGCTACAGTATCTTCTGAGACATCAAGAATGATATACTATTTGGGGCAAATATTTATGGTTCCAAATGATCTTTTGTTCTGACACATGATGCTTGTGTGATATATTCTCACTAGAAAAGAAAGCTTGCATCATTTTTCTGCTATTTAGAATAAAGCCCAGACCTTAACATTCCTAAATATCTTAGTCATTGAATTTAATTTTATCTCTCTCTCTGTTTCTTCTAAGTAGTTTTTTTTCAATTTTTTAATTTGTTATTTTTAGTTACACATGACAGTAGAATATATTTTGACATATCATATATACATGAAGTATATAACTTCCCATTTTTGTGATTGTATATGATATGGAGTTACAGTGGTTGTATACTTGAAAATGAACATAGGAAAGTTATGTCCAATTTATTCTACTATCTTTCCCATTCCATTCCCCTTCCCTTCCCCCAACTCAGTCTTGTTAAATCTGTTGAACTTCCCTTCTCTCCACCTCTGCTGCCAAGTATGAGTCAGCATCTGCATATCAGAGAGATTATTCAGCCTTTGGTTTTGTTGGACTAGTTTATTTTGCCTAGCATGATAGTCTCCAGTTCATCCATTTACCAGAAAATGCCATCATTTCATCACCTTTATGGCTAATATTCTATTGTGTATATGTACCACATTTTCTTCATCCATTTGTCTGCTGAAGGGCACCTATATTAGATCCATAGCTTAGCTATTGTGAATTGAGCTGTTGTAAACATTGATGTGGCCCCATCACTTTAGTATGTTGCTTTTAAGCACTTTGCATATATACTGAGGAGTGGGATAGCTGGGTCAAATGGTGGTTCCATTCTAAGTTTTCTGAGGAATCTCCATATTGCTTTCCAGAGTGGTTGCACCAAATTGTGGTTCCATCAGCAATATATGAGTGTACTTTTCCCTCCACATATTCACAAACATTTATTGTTACTTGTATTCTTGATAATTGCCATTCTGACTAGAGTGAGATGAAATCTCAGTGTAGTTTTAATTTTCATTTCTCTAATTGCTAGTGATGTTGAACATTTTTTCATATATTTGTTTATTTGTTGACGGATCACATTTCTTCTGTAAAGTGTTCTTAAGTTCTTTTGCCCATTTATTGACTGGATCTTTCTTTCTGTTTTTTTTTTTTTTTTTGTGTGTGTGTGTTAAGTTTCTTGAGTTCTTTATATATCCTGAGGATTTATGTTCTTTCTGAGTTGTAGGTGGCAAAGATTTTCTCCCATTCTGTAGGCTCTCTCTCTTCATGTTCCTGTTTCCTTTGCTGTGAAGAAGATTTTTAGTTTGATACCATCCCAATCATTGATTTCTTTTTAAAATACATTTTTGTTTTAGTTGTAGTAGATGCAATACCTTTATTTTAAAATTTATTTGTATATATCTTATGCTGAGGATTGCACCTAGTGCCTCATGTGTGTGATGCAAACATTCCACCATGGAGCCACAAACCCAGGCCCCATTCATTGACTCTTTTTTTTTTTTTTTTTTAAATTTTTTATTGTGGGTTGCATTCATTGACTCTTGATTTTACTTTTGCTCTTTAGGAGTTTTTTTTTTTTTTTTTTTTTTTTTTTTTTTTTTGAGAATTTTGGTTCCTAAGTTGACAGGATGGAGAGGTGGGCCTACTTTTTCTTCTAGTAGTCTCAGGGTCTCTGGTCTAATGCCTAGGTCCTTGACCCGCTTTTAGTTGAGTTTTGTGCAGGGTGAGAGATAGAGGTCTGATTTCATTTTGTTACATATGGATTTCTGGTTTTCTCAGCACCAATTGTTGAAGAGATTATCTTTTCTCCAATATATGTTTATGGTGCCTTTTTCTAGTATGAGATAATTGAAGTTATGTGTATTTGCCTCTGTGTCTTCTATTCTGTACATTAGTCTTCATGTCTGTTTTTGTGACAATACTATGCTGTTTTTGTTACTATAGTTCTGTAGTATAATTTAAGGTCTGGTACTGTGATGCCTCCTCCTTCACCTTTCTTGCTGAGGAATGATTTGGCTATTCTGGGCCTCTTATTTTTTCAAATGAATTTCATGACTGCTTCTTTTATTTCTATGAAGAACCTCATCTGAAGGAGAAACTAAGAAAACAATACCATTCACAATAGCCTCAAAACGTAATTGAGAATCAATCTAACAAAAGAGATGAAAAAAAAAACAAAAAAACTCTACAATGAAAACTATAGAACTTTAAAGAAAAAAATTGAAGAAGTCTTTAGAAGATGGAAAAATCTCCCATGTTCTCACACAGGCAGAATTCATATTGTAAAAACGGCTATACTACCAAAATCGCTTTACAGCTTTAATGCAATTCCTATTAAGGTTCTGATGACATTCTTCTAAGTAGTTTTTATTAGTTAGCATTGACAGTTAAAATGAAGATCATGTGTCAATTTTTATATTTTAAGTTTCTTATCTTTTTTTTGCAAAACATTTTTGTTTTTTTAGAAACTTTTCATGTATTATTTCCTCCAAAGTATTTTTATAAAATATTACTAAATCAAATTCTGCACTGCTAATACCAATATTAAGAGGTATTTTGTGTTTAGAAACTATAATGTAGTTTATTAAATGTATTCACATAAAACATTTAACATATCAATGCAGATATACAATTTTCCCTTTGTCTAAGAGAAGGGTCACTGTGTTGCTAGGCAACAATCACTGCACAGCAATCAATATATAAAATCCTGGTGGGCATTAGCTTTTGCATGTGTTTTCACTTTTAAACGTGAAATAATGTTTCTCTTCCTTATAGAAAATCTTTTAATAACAACAACATTAATACATCAAGGAGAGATGCAGAGAAATTAGTAGTGATAACCATATTCAACATAGCCGAATTTAACATTTAAAATACAAATGTTTATATGCATTTACATAAATGAGTGTGAAGAATCCATAGCTACTTTGTGCAAAGAGACAGTGCTTGGTTGACTTAGAAGGTGAATATTGATAGAACTGTCTACATGGTGCTCCTTCTCACACAGATAAGGTTGCTAACAACAAACATTTTTTTTTGGTTCTGTTTAATATCACAGATGTCACCTAATTCACTGCAAATCTAGTTGTGTACTGTGCAATTTCATATCTAGGTTTTGCAATTCCTGACTTTGTAATGTGTTAACACTAGGCTAACCCATTCACAGATTTGGAGATTGGTGCATTTTAGTCTCATTTTCTTCAAATGATTGTTTTAAATATAATATTTATAGGATATACACATACAGTACAGTACTTTATATGAGGCTGTGATCTGGGTTGGGCAATTCATATTGGCCCCATTTTCTAGATGAGAAAATTGATGCATACCAGTTTGAGTAAGTTGGTCAGGTTCCTGCAATAAGTAGTAGAATATAGGCCTAATTAATAAAAATGCCAACAAAAACAATCAATTTATTCAAATTGCCACTCCTTTTTAAAAGATTCAAATTTTTTAGTTCAAAAAATAAATGGCTGCTGGGCATGGTGGTGCACACCTGTAATCCCAGTGGCTCAGGAGGCTGAGGCAGGAGGATCATGAGTTCAAAGCCAGCTTCAGCAATTTAGTGCAGCTCTAAGCAATTCAGTGAGATCCTGTATCTATTTAAATCTATAAAAAAGAGCTGGGGATGTGGCTCAGTAGTTAACCACCCCTGGCTTCAATCCCTGGTGCAATAAATAAATAAATGTCAAAATATTCAGAAATCACATGTTAACCAGACTTCAAATAGCATTTTGGATTAGTGTATTTAAGAACTAATTGGTGAGTTTTGGCAACTTACTTTTTCTTGCTATTTCTTTCCTTTGTTTTCTAAAATTATCATTTTGCTTTGTTAGCTGCTTGTTTATACATTATTAACACATAAGGAAGGTTTAGCACTACTATACTTAGGACTTTATAATGATCTTACAATGTACCCTAATATTAATGACAGTGAACATTTCCAAATAAGTGCTCAGAACACAGGAAATTATAGTGTAGTGTGAAATGATTAAGATCACCACAAACTTCAGTTGTAGATAGAAAGTGATTAAATACAAATTACAGATCAGAAGACACAAAAACACAAATATGCTTTAATTTTGTAGATCTTAAGGAAAATTTTATCATTCCAAACTATAATTATGTTTTAAGACATGGCATTTGGTCCCAATTTGTTATGAACAGGAGTCAGGTTTTACAATTGATTAATAAATGCATCCATCATTTCTTTAAATTGTTGTTGAAGTATATTACCTTGAATTTTGTGTCCAGAGCATGAAGCTTCACCCAGCTGAAAACATTTTGTACAAGAGAGGGATGAAAAGGAAAGAGATTGAGAAAGAATAAAAGGACATTGGTGGTGGATGTCATAGTGTATCAACAGATAAAATACTTTATTAGAATTACTGCAATATATTTTCCTTTTCAGTGATGACCTTATTTCTGCTTGGTTATTTCTGCTTGAGGCGTGTTAAGAAAAAGAGTTCCTCAATCAAAACACTTCTTTCATTTTCCTGCCTCTTTGCCTCTGCTGAAAGGCTACTTTGGTACATTTATTTCTTTATAGTTGTTGCAGAAATATACTATTAAAAATTATTCATCTGGAAAATATCCATTCTGTGACATTAATAACAATTATAACATTTATCACACTTATAAATACAAAAGGAAACAATAATAAAAATTGTTTTCCAGTATGTGGGCTAAGGATTATATGTATTTTAATTTTTAAAGGAAATATATTTCAATATCAGTTTGACAGAATTGCAAAAAATTTGGTTTCAGATAGTCATGTAAAACGTGGGCAATTATTTTTGAGACAAAATCAACAAGAGATTGCCAATCCTTATCAAGAAAACTCACGTCAGACACTGAGATTTGCAATTCTTTTCCTAGGTCCATTCTAAATGTTCTCTCCAAAGGTCCCCAATTTATTCTCTTTAAGCACTAGCCCACAAATAAATGTAAAAGTATGTAAGCAGTGGTATCTTTCTGTATGTCATTTTAGTTATTCAATTGTAAGACCATACAGTAAGCCAAACATCAAAACTAGACTCACTGATTATGCAAGCACTCTTACAAGACCAGTGTAGGAACTGTGCATGAGTTAATCCTCTACCTTGATTTAATTCAATTCTAAAAGTACTATAAAGGGTTATTCTCAGAAATTTCAAACAAATGCAAGCCATGATTTGTACCTTCAAGGAGTTTAGAGTTTATCTGACAAAATGTGGAATGTTTAATTTATGACAACTTTTGAAAATTCAATTTGTACAACTTTTCAATTAATACCCTAGGAAAAAGTGGCAAATAAAATAAGGGTTATGCTGTTTCCTCGTCCTCAACACACACACACACACACACACACACACACACACAGATGCTACTTTGATGATTTGTGTAGAGGTCAATGTGCAAGCAAAATACAAAAATAAAATACCCTGACAGAAGTTTCCTTTGGATAGCGAATGGCATAAGTAGCAGAATATCAAAGCTGAATGTGAGTTTTGTGTGTGGTGAGAGAGGGATATAAAAAAATTGTGATGATGCCTTGCTAATATCTATTACTGTCAGATATAAAGGCTGTTGTACAGTAGATAAGATGTTTTTTAAGGGGAAGGACAGTCCAGATGGAGAGATGTGCTTCTTCCATAGCTTTTGAGATTCTCAGGAAGAGTGCATAGAAGAATAACACCTAACCTCAACATTATAATTTTAAGAAGTCATGGAAAAATTGCTAAGGTGAGTAGGTCACAAGCTCAGAACACATTTTTGGGTCAGTGATCTAGAAAGTATTCTCCAATGAGTTAGGGGTCTTGATAAAATCTAAGTTTTACTTTCAGAGGCTGTGTGTTACTGAATGAAGAGGAAAGTACTTGACCTCTGGCTAGAGCACTTTGCAGAATTAAAAAATGGCAATGCTTATAGTGAAGACTTAGGAAACTTGTCATATGCTGTTTCATGTTTTAAATTTTGATAACACCTTTTTCTCTACATATGGTTTCTTGGTCATTAGACTCAAATGTTGGAAGCATGGAGAAAGATAAGTGGTTTTGCAACACATTCCCAGCTGCAATTCAAAATGATGCCAACTACTCCAGATGACTATAGCCTATAAACGATACACCAGAAATCAGTGACTGAAACAGTGATTTTTAGACTATGTTGCAGAGAATATGGGGATCTGAGAAGGTGCCTTGTGTGCTTTCTTGGGGGTGATGGTAGAGGTTAGAGATGGTTTCAGTCCCTCTACTTCTACTCCAAATATGAAGATTCTACTTTTATATATTGTATATACATGGAATATGTGAAATTTTTTACTTTAAAAAATATTTCAGCCTCTGGTTAAAAAAAGACATTTAGTCAAATGCTAAATGTTTAATTACAGTATTCTTGAGCAAGGCATTGAATCATTGTCATAAAACAGTCCAAATATTTTTCTAACACAGATGGCTCACACTTGGTATGGGGAGTTCTTTTATTGTCTAAAAGTCATTTTGTCCTTTAAGACTTAAGTAAAAATTAGCTTCAAAGTCTATTGCATGTCAGAGATAACAATGTCAATATCTCTGGCAACAATTTACAACACCTACTTTTCTCCTTTACCCCTTAGCTCTGGGGTCACATTTCCACTCAATACATGATCTTGAGTCTCTATTCCAGATCTTGTATGTGTCTTTACTTTTAAATGCTGAATGCTCCAGTATGTGTCTTTACTTTTAAATGCTCAACACCATATAAGTGCCTACATTCCAACACACACCACAAACTTCATTCTGTGAATGTTGGCATACTTTACTGAAGGTTTAGGCCAGCAAGAAGGGGAGTTATATCACAGGACACAGTGGTAAAAAGCCTTAGTATTATGTGAAATCCTTCTTCCACAAGCTTTTTCAAATAATAAAATTTCCTCTATCTTTTACAGCCTCAGGAAATGTTCACTTCTTTCAACAGGTCAGTTTTCAAATTCCATATTACATTTCTAGGATATTTTCTGATTTAGTCTCTTCATTATCTTCTCACTTTCTCCCATCCAACAATATCATAGATTAGAAGAATTAGTATCACTAAAAATGATCTTCAATTTAGTGCAATCCTTTTTAAAATCCCAATAATATTTTTCACAAAAGTAGAAAAAATCCTAAAATTCAGATAGAACCACAAAAAATCTTCAAGTAGCTACAGCAATTTTGAGCAAAATGAACAGAGCTGGAGAAATAGCATTGATTTCAAAATATACCACAAAGTTATAGAAATCAAAACAGCCTAGCACTACCATGAAACACATATAGACCAATGAAACAGAATAAAGAGCCCAGAAATAGTCCATGCATTTATGGGAAATTAATCTTCAACAAAGTTGTTAAGAATACACATTGGGAAAAGGATAGTCTCTTCAATTAGTAGTAGTAGTAGGAAAACTGAATATCCACATGCAGAAAAAAAAATGAATCAGACCTTCTCTCACACTGCATACAAAAATTCAACTCAAAATGATTGAAGACTTCAACATAGATTTGTAATTGGTAAAATATTCGAAAAAATAGGAGAAAAGTATTTTGACATTTGTTAGGCAATGAGGTTTTTTGGTATATGATCCCCAAAACAGAGGAAACAAAAGAAAAAATAGACAAATTGGATTCCATCAAATTTAGTGCATGCAAAGAAAACATCAATAAAGAGATAGCCTATCTGATCGAAGAAAATATCTGTAAGGCACACATTTTATAAGTGGTTAATACCCAAGATAAATAAGGAACTCAACAGCAAGAGAACAAATAATCTTTTTAAAAAATGAGCAAAGGACTTGATTAAATGTTTCCAAAAAGAAGACATACAAATGGTCAACGATTATAATATATGTAAACAAAGGTCAACATCTCATGCTTATTAGAATGGCTGTTATGAAAAAAATCAAAATATTACAAGTATTTGTGAGGATACAGAAAAGAGGAACTTTCCTATATCGTTGGTGTGAATGAATGCAGCCATTGTTGAATAAAACATGGAGATTTCTCAAAAAATTTAAACACTGCTACCATATAATTCAGGTAGCCTAATATTGGGTCTGTAGCTGTCTTAGCCTGTTAATGCTGAATAACAAAATACCATAGACTGAGTAATTTATGAATGATAGAAATTTATTTCTCACAGTTCTTGAATTTGAGAAGTCCAATATCAAGGCACTGGTATTTAATGTCTTGTGAGAGTATTCTTGCTGTATTTCCACATGGAAGAAGGGCAAATATTGTGTCCTCACCTAGAAGAAGGCAGAAGGCAGAAAGGCTAAAAAGAAGCTGAAGGGGGCTCATTTACTCTCTTCTAAGGACATTAATGTACTGGGGAGGGCTCTCTCTGCCGTCGTGAAATCCCACTTAAAGTTCCCATCAATGAATACTGCCATATTAGCAGTCACGTTTCAGCATTTGCCTCTTGGAGGACACATTCAGATTGTAGCATGTACAAAGGAAGTGAAATCAAAATGTTGACTTGCTGTCTATATTAGTCATAAGAAACATGATATGAAATCAACTGATCAACAGATAAATGTATATATAAAATATGCTATATGTATACAATGAAATCCTCCTCAGCCTTCAAAAAGAAGGGGTTCTTATTTGTGACAAAATAAGTGACCCAGAGAACATTATGTTAAGTGGAGTAAGCCAGACACAGAAGGACAAATCTGCATGATCTTACTTATACATGGAATTAAAAATAGTTAAGCTTATAGAAGTGAAGAGGGAATGGGCAATATTGGTCAAAGTGTCAGTTAGAAAGTGTGCAAGCCTGGAAATCTATTGCACAGCATGCTAACTATGGTTAATAATAATCTATTGTATGCCTGAAAGTTGCTAAGAAAAAAAAAATATATTTATTATTATTATTATTATTATTATTATTATTATCCTGGAGGTTAAACCCAGAGGCACTCTAGCACTGAGATACATACCCAACCTTTTATTTTAATTTTAATTTTTAAGACTGGGTCTTGGTAGGTTGTCCAAGCTGGTCTTGAACTTATTATTCTCCTGCTTCAGCCTTCTAAGTTGCTAGATTATAGTTGAGCACCACTGCATCTAAGAAAGTAAATCTTAAATATTCTTAGCACACAAAGAGATATGATAACTACGTTAGGTGATGAATATGTTAATTAACTTGATTATAGTGTTCATAGTGTTTACGTATATCAAAACATCATGGTGTGCATCACACACCTATGTAATTTTTATTTGTCAATTATGCCTCAACAAGGCTTGGAACAGTATGCATCATGCTATAGTAATAAAAGTCATTAAAATGAATTATAGATATGCTCACTATTACTGAATGAGCAGGAGGAAAATGTGTTCTATGAGGGGTGGGTATCAGAGTTTACATCTTATAAGGATCTGCATTTATAAAGAGGTGATACAAATCTGCACCCAGCTTTGGTAAACTTTTGAAAACTGCAGAAAATCAGACCAGTATATTTTAGACTTATTTGAACCTTGAACATCTACAGAAATAAATATAGGCTCTTTCTTTGAGATTTTTTGCTAAACTTTGTCGTAATGAACTGATAAATCATTCACTGTCCATTCACCTAAATCCACCCCAGAATACTCTTCTGAACATTTCAGTTTCATAAAAAAAGTCTATTTATTCTAATAATAATTTCCTCCATGTAAGAAGAGACTCTTACTTTTCATTCTAGTAAAACAGTACTTCCTAATAGAGTATACAATGTCTTTCAAATTAAGAGGTTATACCTTGGAAAAAGTATCTCTGAACATAAATACCATGACCTCAGAGCAGTGCTTGGGAGGATACTCATTCAAGGGCTTAGCATCATATGAATAATTGCTGAGCCACAAAATGGGAAAATAGCAACAGCATTAACTAACTTTTGCTTGGTTCCATTAGACAGATTCTAATTGGAACCAGCCTTAGGCAGATATGACAGGTGCACTGAAGTCCAGACAGTCTACCTAAACCCACAGAGAGGAAAAAAACAAAAATGGCACCCTCTTTCTCCTACTCAGGAGCTCTTAAGAGTGGAAGTGGTGAACAACAACATGTATAACAGAGATCAGCTTTTAGGGAAAGCATTTGCAAACCAGGATGTCATGGATTGGAATGAAACAAAAACACACCTGGATGCAAGCCTTGGCTATGTCTGAATGCAGGGAGAAAGGCAGACTGAGATGGCTTGGGGAAGGGCTATCACACGCCAACACCTACTGTTTTTTGGCTTTGTTACTGTGACCATCATCCCTTGATTCTGCATTTTACTCCAGTTCCTCCAGTAACTTTCCGCTGTAGCTGCATTGATGTGACAGAGGCCCTGCTTTGGCGGGGGGTGGGGGTGGGGTGCTCAAGAAAACTCACTCTCTTGCTTTATTCCAGACTTTGTCAGCAGGTCATCTCTTTGAGGACTCCCTGGGCCACCATCTTTAATCCTTTTGTCCCATTATCCCAGATGTAGTACACCTATAAAAAAAGTATGTAATATATAATTTTATAATACATAACATAATTATATAATGATTTTATTACATGATAATTATAATGTAATATTCATGGATATTAATTAATATAATAATATATATAAGCTCCATGTTAAGATTGCTAACCTATTTTAATGCACCCAGGTGAGTTTCATTGAAATATTCATACCTGCACCTCAATTACTCTAAATCCTTAAGTCTACCTTCTGTTTCTTTTAAAATTTTTATTATTACTCTGTGTTATTTCTGGCCTATCCATGCAACTCAAGTCAACTCCTAAAAAGTTTCTGATTCTACAAAACAAAAAATGACTTGAAAATTCAGTGCTTTTAAATCTTCTATGAGTTGTGCTTCTTCCTCGAACATATTTCTAGGACTGATTCTCCACTACATCTTTGTGGCAGATGGTGTAACACTTATTTGAATGATTCTCCCTCTTGCTCTTGCTATAAATGGGGCCAGAAGAGACTTGAAAGGGAGGTTGCTTGAGTTTCTGTGTCACCTTTACAGCTGCTCCTAGTCGTTGAGGTTTCCACCACCACTTATAAAGAGCTGTTATATCCAGTTACATAATATTTAGAGGCAAATGTTTTCTAAATTCAGTTCTACCTCTGTTAACACAGAAAAGAGTGTGCAAGAGTTCGGTTGGAGACTGCTGCTTTCCTAAACTAAAATTGTCCAAATGGCACTTCCTGATGAGTCGTGGAGACTCTATGGGCAGGGTATTCACATGTCATTACCAGGGTTACTGAAGCACTCTACCATTGGAGCATATTTTCAGCAGCATTGTTTCTATATGGAGACAGATGGGTTAGCTATTTTGTCTAATTTGATGGCCCTCAAAAGGCTAGTCTGAATACAAATTTTATTTATATATATTTGATCTGAAATTCCTGTCATAGATACTTTCTAGATATATACATCTTCTAAATAAATAAAGAAGTTTTTTTTTTTTTTCCCCTAACCACTAGGGTTACAAATTAGCTGACAGACACACTAGCAGGGGCTGATTACCTGGTCAATAATTCATCCCATCTCTGTTCAATCAGGGGAGCACAAGTATCTGACAGCTGAATGAAAAGTGGCAGTTTATTTATTATGAGATTTAAATAAGGCATTGTGTGAAGAGTACTCGAATTGTAGAAAGTGCTAAAAAATAGTTGCTCTCCTCACAATTAGAGAACAATAACAGCTAGAGCAAAGTGATTATTGTCTAAAGCAGACTGGAAAAGGTCTTTAAGATCTTTACATTCTATATAGTTGTAATGAGAACCAAAGACATTGCCCTTGAAATCCCAAGAACTCTTGAAAGACAGTCGGAGGTGGTTTTTGCCTTATCATTCTAATTCTAAAACTATTCACCCTAACATGTACATGATTAATATCAGAAAAGTCTTGGATATGGAGGACACAACACATCTGATAAACTTTAAGAGCAGGTGTAGTTTATTATTTCTGTTCTAATCACCCAGAGTAATTAGAAGAGGAAAAATAATTCTATATAGGCCACTACATGGCATCTCATTTCTTATGAGAAACAAGATACGGCTTCCTCTGGAAAATCAGCACATCAAGCTCCTTTCATTACACTTACCAATATAATTTGCTCTTTAAAGCAGCTAACATAGATTCTTCTCATCTAAAGCTCTTGTCTCTGGGCAAATTATTCAACCTCTAATGATTCTGGGTTTCCTTACCTATAAAATGAGCATAGTGTTGATATTATCTACTTGTCAACTGGTATCAGAATCAACTGGGATATTTATTTAAGAAACAGTGATGAAATAAGATGTTTTTAGTTATTTTGTGGAGGATTGGAAGTACAAAATGTATAAGATAGTCCTTTCCCTCAGGTAGAGAGTCAGAGGCATAATCAATAGCTCCTAATCATAACGAGTACTGTAATTCAGATACAGCAAAAAGTCTTTCGCTCATAAGAGCAGCACTAATGGAAGATTGTCCAACAAAGTTCTCTTTTAAGTAGAATATATGAATATACATATATGTATTCACCTTAACTCATACAAACATATATTTGTTGGTCAATTTTTGATCTTAGTTTTTCCTTGAGTATGGATCTACCAAGATTTGGGCTCTGTTTCTTTCATAAACCATACCTACAAGAAAGTATGTATACTTACGTGTAATTACAGTTTTCTTGAAGTAGAATGAACCCTTAGACACTTGAAAAGTAGATACATTTGAAAAGACACTTGAGAATCCTGTGGTTTGAGATAGACACCATGGAGAACATGTCATTTGCAGCTGAATCTTAAAAAGTTCAGAAGGTCAAAGGAAGGAAGCATCTGTTGAAGGTTTTGTGTGTAGAGGGCTTTCAAGGCACAGGTATGTGGAAATCGGAGAGAAATTAATTGTGGAAAATATGGACTTTCTTAATACCCACTTGAGAAAGGTGGCAGAAGGATGGTGTGCCTGAGAAGAAGTGAGCATGATTTTAACCACTGTGTCCAGTTTTTCAACAACTGTACCCTACTGATGATGGACCACCTGATATTCTTGACTGTTCAACTTATCTTTATGCTGCCTTGCCAAAATTTCTGAACAGGTTCATCTACCAAAACTCCTTGCAAACACAGGAAATGAAGGAGAAGGAGACCATCAGTAAGGCAGTCTTCATCATAGGTGGTATGAGACAGTGAGAGGCTCATTTTTCCTGGGATACAGAAAAGTGAAAGTATAAGCTTCCACTATCCTCCTGTTGAGAAACTGTAATCCCCAAAAAGGTGTTACATGGTACCTTGTGGTTTTGGAAGGTGGGCCTTTGCCCGCCACACCTTCCTTTGTGCATCACTCCTTACCTAATGTCTTACTCCTTTTTTCAATCTGACCTCAAATGTTTCCTATCCATAGACAGTTTTCCTTGACCTCTATTCCACTGTCCCTATATCTGATCACAAGACTCATTCTTTTGCCTTCCCAGAGCTTATTTCCTGAACTTCTGTTAAAACAGTCCTTTCATTTTTCCCTGGGTGTATATTTTCTTCATTTGCAAATGGTTTGCAAGCTTTCTACAGACAGGATTTTTATTTTCAAGACTCTAATTCCACCAAAAGCATCTTCCACAGTATACTCAGTAGTTTCAAAGTAAGTACTAATTTGTCCAACTGAAAGTATGGAAAGGAAAGTATAAAGAAGATGTCCCCCATAGCTTGGGAATGAAATATAGTGTGTCATATCACATGAAAATAAACAAACAAACAAATAAATAAAGATATTGTGTCCATCTACAACTAAAAATAATAATAATAAAAAAACATAGTTGGTGTAGACATATAGACATCTTTTTTGATGTCATCCCAGAGTGCTGTTTCTTGGTCTGTTATATGTGCAAGCCCCCTACCTGTCTTCATTTGCAAGTGGATTGCAAGCTTTCTACAGACAGGATTTATATAAAAATGTGTGATTTATATAAAAATGTGTCTAATGACCATGACCAGACTTGGCTTGAAGGGACACTGCTCCCTTTTGATGACAACATTGGTCTATATGAAGAAAAAAGAAAACCAAGGAAACACTGCACACTTACCCTGGATGTGACAATGGCACCCGGAGAACACTTCACTATCAGAAGGGGAGGCTGGCCAATGTCTTGGAGATCTGGAAGAGTGGGGATGTGGGTAAGGGCACCCTTAAAGGACTCTTCATGTAGTCTCCACTTGCACCCACAAAATAGATGTTACTTTAAAAAATCACAGGACAGTAATGTGAAAGATGTTTTTCACATTTTAGTATTGCTTTTGTCTTAAGGATTGATAACTGTTAATAAATGCAATTTGACTATTATTAGGGGAGAAAGCCTAAGCTCATTTGTGTATGTGTGTGTGCGCACACATGTGTGTACGCTGCAAGAGATGTGGATGTTCATGCACACGCATGCGCGTATGTGAACTACATCTTTATTTGTTGTCGGAAGACAAAGCTTCACAGCAGCGAAATAGGTGGTACATTGACCCCAGAGTTAGTTAAATGCAAAGGAAAAATCATTTGCATAAACACTTTTCCCTTCCAGGGAGCAGATTTGCAACTCCTCACCAAGAAGCTGCAGTGGGAGGAGTGAGGAGAGAGGATTACTTCTTTCACTTCCGCAGCATGTTGACCTCACTCTTCCCTTGAATGAGCGAGCCTGTGGCGGTGCCAGCATTCATGGTTTTCCACAGCCTGAGCTACACAGAGAACCACAGCCATTTTCCCTGGAATCAGCCCCCAACTGAGCAGCATTCTGCCCTTCGTGTGCTTTTTTCCCCAGAACTGCTGTAATACAAAATGACCTGGAACTAGACATTAACAACAAACACACTTCTTCAATTCTCTTTCTCTTTCCACAACCTTACCAAGGACAGTCGCGGTGCTGTGTTTCCTCCCTCCCCTAAGCACAAGCATTTACTAACCCAGGGTGATTCATCTACCATTTTGGGTTTGTTGATGGAACAGAAGTTAACATTCTGGCAGTCAATCCCTTGAAATAGAAGCAGGCCTATGTTTAGATGAAGATCTCAACAATAATCAAAAACATGGATCAAAAAACTAAACAACGCACTCCCTCCAAAACAAAACAAACACCCTGGGCAGATTAAATTAAAACAAAGGAAAATTAGTTGAGATTCCTTCTTGATTCAATTTGAATTTTCAAAATGACAAAACGTTATTCATGAATGTTTTAAGGTTCACTTTGATGCATATTTTATCAACTTTGAATGTATCACAAATTTCTCTTTTAATTTAGTTTTTTAAAAATAGTAAAACTGAAACAGACTATCTTGCCCAGATTTAAAGGGATATTAGTTCTCCCCTCACATCTTCTGTCTGGTCTTGTGAGAGCGGCCCATTGTGCCCAAGTACAACAGTTTCTTTGCAGTGCTGAATCTTAGACACTAAAGACAGCCTCTCTTCAATGGGGTTACTACAGGGGAAAAAAGAAAATTTCAGTGCCTCATAGAGGGGACAATCTAATCCTCTTTGCTGGTACATCTGCTGTGGCAGTTTTGCTCTGCAAATCAAAAGACATCTCATTAATTAAAGTTCCTTTTCCTTTCTTTCATTTTTATTCAGCTTGTGAAATGTGACCAGTATTCACCAGGAAAAAAAAAAAAAAAGTTTCAGGCCACTTTACTCACAAATATTCACCCGAAGGGTGTGCTCTTTGTTTTGTTGTCTGATTTCCGCTTACTGTTCTTCCTCTTTTTTTTTTCTTTTTTTTTTAAGAAGGAGCCCTTCTCTGGCAGAGTGCAATACATTCAGAGAGCTTTACAAAACAAAGCTTTCAGCTCTGAGTCAGCAACAAACTCATCTTTGTTCATGTGGTTCTATTAAGGAAAGAAGGCCAATTTTATGCAGGTTTCTATGGCCGCCTTGACAAAGGCATCTCTCTGTGTGCAAGCTCTCTGGCAGGGACAGCCGCCTCTGAGATCATCGTTTTTAGCAATCACCAGCTGCAATGAAGATCAGAGAAAGAAAATCATAAACTGGTTTATATAGTGATTTTCCTGAGGATGCTGAAACATGGATTCTTTCTCTGGTAAGCAGTTAATAATAAAGGCAGCTCATTGGCTGCCTTCACATGGACAACCCAAGGCCTCCTCTATATTTTCCTTGAGCTCCAAACACACTTTGGTTGGGCATGCACATTTTCCTTTGTCTTGAGGAGGAAGTGAAGCTTATTTGCATTTCCCTGGGTTTCCTGGGAAATTCTCAGGAATTCTTGTCCTTCATTTGATGGTGTTTTAGTGTGTTTGGGATTACATTAAACTATAATCTCACAGTGTGTCTCCAGATATTTAACATTCATTTAACAATACAGCTAGGGCACTATAAGATACCCAGTTGGGCCACAGGGATATGGTTTAAGATTTCTAAGATACATGGCAAACGTTTGGAACACATAAAATAGATCTAATCTGCAGAGGGAAGCACTTTTTAAAAAACATCAAAAATGTGACCTCTTTGTCTTGAGTTTTAACAGGATAGAATTTGGAGATATGGAATTGGATAGAGCAATCTATGTTACCATTTCCTTCAGAGTGTTCTAAGATAGGTTCATGCATGCTTTATTTAAAACAAAATTTTTAGATTAAATAAATTTGGGTAGGAAGTGCAGGTCTTAAGGAAATGAAACTTTAATGGCTGGCCTTCTCAGAACACTAAATATATTGAAGTACATAGTCATTTTCTAAAAGATTCCTTTTCTTCGTCTGCTTGGATTTGAGCTCCAAAGATCACACTTTGAGGAAATGCTGAGCAAGGTCAATGGGGATTAACAACGGAAGGCACCAGAAGCTCCAGTACTCTGGATAGTGATAAAGTTTGCAAGAGTAATTTCAGATATATTTATTTTAATATGTGTATATAAAATACTTATAGTCCAAAGCTGTCTGAAACTAGCCATTCAGAAATCAGTTACAATGCAAAATAAGAGAGCGCTATAACCCCCCTCCACAAGAAAAATGCTATCTTTTTACAGATAGGAAATCTTAGGAGACCTTAGTTGGCTTATGTGTACACTGGTTTTAGGATTCTCATTTCAGAGGCTCCATGGCTTAGAGAAAGAGCCACAGTGGAATTTAAATGACAAGCCAGGGCTGCTTAAGTATACAGAAACCTAGCAGCAGGTACCCTGTTGAACTTTCTCGATTCATGGCTACTGACTGCAGATACCAGTAAAAATAGTTTTGCCATATTTTAAGTGTCATTTACTTTTTGTTATTAACTGAGTACTTCTGGGAAAGTCTTTTATTCATTCTTATTTTTGATCTTTCAAGCAAGGAATATTTATTTATTGAGTGCAAATGTACAAGATAACAAGACAGATATGGTGTCTGCTCTTCTGGAACTGACTGGTTAAGGTGAAGAAAGGAGAAAAGCTGTGTTTTATAATTTTTAGTCATAGAATGGTTTATTCATTTTGCAAAATGGACTTCTGTATATTCAGAAGAAATTGGAACAGAAATTAACATTTTGAAAGATCAATGCATTAGAGTCATCCTGAAACTTGCCTGACCCAGGGAAGTCGTTCCCACAGGCATTAGGCTGACACTTTGTTGTTGTACTTTGGATCAGAAATTGTGATGGGTAAGGATGAGTCCTTTGAATTATTTGCCCAGAATTCCTGAGCAACTGTTTCTGTTTTTCAGTGACTGATGAGTCACAGTTCAGATGAGATACAATCAATGTGCCAATTGTTGCAGTAAAACAAGAGCGATTTCTACTTTGGAATCCTTGACACAAGTCTAAACTTATCTGGAGTTGGAAAATAAATCCTAAAGACACATACCTCAGTACTCAATGTACTACAGCACATAAAAGATCTTTCTGCACTCTTGAAGCAAGTTGGGACATGGTTTAAGGGTGTTTTTGTTATGAAAGAGAGTGAAAAAATGGATGAAATATGGAACACAACAGTGATGCAGAAGCTGGGATAAAACAGTTCTAAATTATAATACTTACCCCCATAACACAATTCAGGGGAAAAATAATTTAAGCTTCTAGCTTCTCCGTTGGCCCTTGGACCTGGTCTGTTTCCTTCTCTTTCCACCTCTGGCTCCACCCTATAGTTTAATAGATTATACAGATATGTGGACATCCCAGATTACCACAATCAAGTTCCATTCACATCCCTGCAAATAGCTGGCCCTGGGTTATCTCATGGCTGTAGAATATGTACATCCACAGTGAGACCTACCCCTATAGATAATGAAGAATCAAATGGTGGGGGGAAGATTATTATGGCCCTAGAAACAACATTTCAGACAGCTGGGTCCTTGGAGAACACAACATTTTCCCTAGGTGGGCTGTGGTTCTAGTTGTGTGCATTCCTTGACTACAGTCTACAGACTTTCCATGTAGTGGTGGGTGGGGTAGGTGGGAGACTGGTAGTACAGCTCAGGGGAGGTCAAGACAGAACCCTCTCAGCACGTCTTTCAGACTTGGTTCAAGGATGGTTCCAATTGGTTTGGTAGGCTTTAGTAAGTATTTGGCTTTTTATGTAGCAGAGATGGGAGGACATTTAAGTGTTTAGATTTGCATTTTCAAAGTCTCATTCTAGCTTCTATTTGGAGAGTCACCTGGAAAAGAACAAGAGTGAAAGGAGGGTAACCAATTAGAGCCAGTTAAAGAGTCATCAACAAGAGATGATCATCTCCGTGGGTTCTTGTGAACACCCATCAGTTACTGATGAATTAGATGCCCTCGCCTTCTTAAAAGGTCTTGGGAACTCTAGAAAACAGTTTCTTCTATAGGAAGAGGACAAAGTGAGAACTGAAGGCTCCTGTTTGCACACAGCTTGCCCTCTAAATTAGCACAGCTTTATTAGTCAGTCTTATGCATGTTACAGTTTGGATCTGAAGTGTCCCTCAAAGCCTCATGTGTTGAAGGCTAGATCCCCATCTGGTGCATTTTGTGGGGTGAGGTAGTAGAAATTTTAGGAGACAGGGCCTGGTTGGAGGAGTAGGTAACCAGTGGTGTGTAATTAAAAAGTATGTCCCGGCCTGTGTCTTTCTTAATCTCACACTCCTTGTCTCCTTTCCAACATGAGTTGAGCCACTTTGTTTCAACATGTGCTCCCTGCCCTGGTGCTGTCTCATCATGGGTGCAGAAGCAATGTGGTTGTGGACCAAAACCTCTGACATCATAAGCGAAGTAAACTTTTCCTGATTTTAAGTTGTGTGTGTCAGGTATATTGTCGCAACAATGGAAGTCTGACTAATAATCCTCACTAACATAATTTTACTATTCTATCAGTTTTATCAGTATAACTTTATTTTTTCAGAACACTCTTTCCCAGAATGATAGAAGTTGCAAATAACTTTATTGTTTGCTCACAAATTCCTAGAGAAATATTTTTATATTCAAAAATATTTTAATTTTAGCCTTATGTTTTATTAATTCCAGATTGAAACTAATTTTCTCTTAGAATCCAGGAAAAAAAATTAATGAATGTTAGAGTGTTCAACATGTTCTTTAAGACTCTTTAAAACCATCTTTTAGAAAATCTCACCTTGCAGTCTCCACCAAATTTAATCTATTCTATCCTAATTCTATTTTTTTTTTTTTTTGTGGTGCTAGGGATTGAACCCAGGATCTTGGGCATGCTAGGCAAGTGCTCTGTCACTGAGCCATGTCTCCAACCCTATATCATGATCATGATTCTTATCCAGTCCCCATCAGATATTCTGCATTCAAAGATCATCTTAAACCCTATTTTAAAATTACATAAATCTTCTATCATTTCCCTCATATTATAAGGATACTAGAAGTCATTCTCGTTTCTTCGTGCTATGGTTTAGATACGGATTTAAATTGTCTCCCCCAAAATCAATGTGTTGGAGAGTCAGTCCTTGGTTTGGTGATGGTGGAGAGATGGTGGGGCCTTTAAGAAGTGGGGGTCTAGTAAGACATCCTTATGTTATTGGGAGCATGCTCTTGAAAGGATTGTTGGACTCCAACCTCTCAGACTTTTTATTTGGCAATATGTTCTTTTCCTCACATGTGCACTCTTTCCATGATGCGATACAGACAAGAAGGTACTCACCAGAGCTGAACACTATGCCCTCATATCTCTAGAACTGTGAGCTATTTTCTTTATAAAGTTAGCCTACCTCAAGTATTTTGTTATAGGAATTTAAAAAAAGACTAGTATGCCTCCAAAGGAATAAACTCAGCTATGTTTTTTCAGCAAGGCATTTTTGTGATATTTGTGATGAGCCAGTCTTTGTAATCTTGGCACCTGATTGAGATCTGATGAAGACCACATACTGCTGCAACCCCAGATCCTCCATGTAGAAGTACACTCCTCTGAATCACCTTGAACTTTCAGTTAGGGAGTCTTGCACTGGGACCTCCTATTTCCTTTTCTTTAGCACCTCAAATTTTGATTTTATTTTGTCTTGTAGGAATAATAAAACATTTTAAGGAACGATTTGATAATCAAAACAAATGTGAAAAATTTTATTCTTGCTGGCAATCTGCCTTATGAATAACCCTCAATTTGTCTCTGTTCTTGTCATTTCTTGGTGTATGTCAGTTAATCTAAAGGTGATGGGAGAAATGACAGGTAGGGGTCTCATAAGTCTGTTCTTCAAGTAGCTTTGCAGACTGAGAAATTCAGGTTTGTATACAAGCTAGATTCCTTTGGACAAAATGTTCTTTGGGTGAAAGAAACCTTATCAAAACCCAATGGGAAATTTCCTTAGTCTTGTTTTGTCTGGTTCTGGGTGAAGTCTCTTCTAAACCATTCTACCTCCTAGAAACTTTAAATTTGTCATATTTGGGCTTGAAGATGTCTGGCTGTCAAGTTTAGTCCGTAAGACACAAAATGCACAAGCATTATTTACAGCTGATTATTCCCACATTTTTAGTGTTTGTCTAAATTTCACTCTGCACCTTTCTCAGTCAGACTCCTGCTTGTTACATATATTTATGTTATTACCAAAAGTCAGGTAATTGCCTTCCTAAATGGCATAATTTCACCAAGGATAATTTAGAACTCCAGAATCTACTTTGAGGATATTTTTAAGATCCAGATAATATTGCAGAAATAACAAATGCCAGGAATTGTATTCTTACTGCATTTTAAATTCTATGGTGATCTTATGAAGTTGGCATTTTTAAATTGTGGTAAGAATATTTCACCTGACATGTACCCTATTAACAAAACTTTAAATGTATAATACAGTATTGTTAATAGACATACAGACCAATGGAACAGAACAGAGTCCAGAAATAAACCCATGCTTCTAGGGTCAACTTATCTTTGACAATCATGTCAAAAACACACAATGGAGAAAGTCTCTTAAGTGAGATTAGGAAAACTGGATATACCACACAAAAAATAATGAATTTGACCTTATTTTGTACACTCTACAGAACTCTAATCAAAATACATAAACAGCTTAAATCTAAGTCCTAGGACTACAAAACTTCTAGAGGAAACCTATGGATGAAACTTTGCGGTATTGGTTGTGGTGAAAATTTCATGAATGTGACACCAATAATAAAGAATACAAAACAAAATTAGGAAAACAGAATTGCATAAAACTAAAAAGCTTCTGCACAGCAAATGAAACAACCCAAATTGAAAAGGCAACCCACTGAATTGGAAAAAGTAATTGCAAACCATATGCAAGTATTATTAGCACAGCTAATAAATATCCAATGTATGAGGAATTCCTCCAACAAAGAATAGCAAACAAACAAGCAAAAACTCCAAGAAACCCTATTTAAAAAGTGGTTTTGGACTGGAATAGACATTTCTCCAAAGAAGTCATACAAATGGTCTACATATATATGTAAAGAAAAATATTATATGGCATTTTATATAGGCATTTTAGAACATGAAGGGAACAAAAAGTCAAAATATCTCATTGTCAAAATAATCCCATTGTTTATATGTTTGATTGGTAATCACTCAAAAAAAATTTTAATTGCTTTTATAAGAAACTAATTTCCCAAAGTTAAAGAGAACTGTGAATAACTTGAAACTGTCTCTTTTATTTCTTTTTAAATCACAACTCTTATCTCAAGGCCTTTGTCCTACTACTTTTCTTCCCCCACCCTAAGCATTTCAGCTTCCCCCTCATGCTTCTTCTCCCTCTGATTTGCTCTCCTCCTTCTTAGGCCACCCAAAACCATCTCCCCTAAATTCAGTTACTTCTTAAATACTTCACAGAATGGGAAAAACCCTTGATGTTGGTTTTAAGTCCTTGTATCCCTTTGATTTTAGAACAATTATCAAAGGATTTCTACAGTCCATATAGGACAGAAAAATTTACATAAAAATTTAGAATTGTCATAAGAATGTATAATTCAGGGGTTCTAGATCCATACGCATTAGCCATTGGTTCCTCTGTTGGTAGAATTGTGAGATGGAAAACACTAGATGGATGATGACATTGGACAGAAAAGGCAGACTTATTTCACAGTAAAACAAAGAACTTTTGGAAGCTATCCCAAAGCCTTGTCATGTAAAATGAAGGGGATGAGCCCATCGACTTTGGAGACAGGTTCTTAAAAATTTAGATAACTTCTTAATTCAAGAGTAATGCCTGAAACAGGTATAAATTTAGCTCTCTCTTTTATAATACATTTTGTTGGTTTCCTGGATAATTATATTTACCTGATACCTAGGCAGATTTTTTAAAAACCTAAAGGCATAACCAAAAAGTAAAAAAAAAAAAAAAACCAAAACCCAAACCAAAAAACAACAAATCAAAACAAAACAAACAAAAAGAAAAAACAATACAATAGTTCAGATGGCAAGAGATCTAACACTTTATATCACCTTGTACTTAGAAAAGGAAGTTCCTGTCTCCACAGAAATAACAGGTGGGGATCTTTCATTAAGATGGCTTTTTAAACTGAGCTTACACAAAAATAGAACTCAGAAGCCAGAATAAGATACAGAAGGTACAAATTTGGAAGTTAAGTGACTTTCATGGGTCTTCCATCTAAATATGCTACTTTTCCTTTGCCTTAGTTCATCTTACAGATTTCCATACTACTAACTTCACATGGCACTGGATCATTCTTTGAAAAGTGGTACTGAAAAATAACACTATTTGACTTTCTCTAGCTCAAGAGTGGCCCAAACTGGACCACTGACTCACTCCTAGTGACTGGTATTTAATTTGTGTGCAAAAGGCAATGATTTCTACAGGTAAGCTGGATAGATACTTTCTATTTTTGGTAACTTGATTCCTATCTTCAGGATATTCTTTGCATTACCCAGGGGCCATTTTGGCCCATCAGTTTGCCCTTTTGGCAAAAGTTCACTCTGTGCCTTAAGATGTTCCTGGAAATCGGAGAATTGCCCATGGTGTGGTTCACTGACTACCAAAAGGGCCACCAAGAGACTGCCACTTGACAAGTTCATGAAATTGGACAGGTGCTTGTTCAGAATTAAGTTCTTTTAGTTATAATATTGGCCTTTTGAGTGGGAGCATATGCTCCTTTTCAGGTGGAATATTAAGCCTATGTTCCTGAAGACATCTTCAGTATCTTTAATATTACTAAAAAAGATTTGGGAAGAAAAAAAAAACATAAGATTTCCAATTTGGCTCCTAACAGTGTGAAGCTTTGGGTTTGGGGATGGTGTCTACTTTATTAGTCTACTTTGTTTCTCTTGGTTGAGAAGTGAACAAAAAACTCGAATCATAGCTCTTCTCTTAGGGTTTGGGTTGCAGTGTTCAGATGTGTGATCTCTAGCATTTTGAGTTCTAGAGATAATTTTGAATTCTTTTTATTGATTCTACATGACAGTAGAATCTGTTTTGACATAATTATAATAGCATGGAATATATTTTGTTCTAATTCAGTCCCAGTACCTCCCCTTCCCCAATTCTCTGCTCCCTTACCTCTGTTGATCTTTCTACTATTTAACTCTAGTTATTTTTATAATTATTTTTTTGTGGATGTACAAGATGGTGAGATTCCTGTGTACATGGGAATGCTATGTATGTCAGATGTTGAACAACAACCATGTCACTAAATGATCTAACAAAAAAAAAGGAGGAAAATATAACACTCATGGAGGTTAAAGTGATCATCTTTGGGAACTTGATACATTATTATGACAACTCAAATAGTAATGAAAATTTATATTGATCATATCCCTAGGTATTAATGAACCCTTTGGCAGGCAAACCAGCCTGAAGAGTAACTACATGAATAATAACAGGAGTAAGGCTAAGCCCATCTCCACCCACAGGGCTTATGGTCTATATAAACATCACTTTATTATTTGGCTGTCTTCATTAACATGACTTTATTATTTTTATCAACATGAATTTACTATTCTAGGAAACTCTTTTCTAAAAAAATTAAAGATGCAAATAACTTTATTATTGGAGAGCCATTACTTGAAAAAAGTTTAGTTTTGAGCCCCCAAAATTGTTGACCCCTGTGACTTGTGCCCATCTTTCAGTTGTACAAGAATTTCTAAATTAGGGTCTCTAGCAACTCACTTCATACTTAAAACTGAACAAAAGCATACTTAAAAAAAGTCCTCATAATATCTGGTAAGAATGTGTGAAATCTATAAACCTGAATATAATATAAAGGCCACTATCCTTTCTTGGGATTTATATTTATAAGATATGCTACAAATGTTTCTCTTTGTCTATTATATTTAAAATTAGACAACTTGGAAAAGTTTGGGGAAGGGAAGAGGTTGCTGACTTCTAAGTTCAATTTATAATATATTTTTAATTCTTATCTGAACATGTTGCATTTATTTACCTGTATTCCTTACAGGCATGTTTTGATAACTATAGTGATTTTTTCTGTTTTTTTTTTTTAATTCTTAAGACACTAATTTATTTAACAACTATCATGTGCACTGATAACGTTCTACAGTGTGGACACAAATCAAGTAAAATTTGGTTTCTACCTTCAATTGGTTTATACTTCACCGAGAAAAACAGCTCAGCAATGAAGAGTTTTTGCAGCTTGGAAAGTGCTCTGATAGATGCTGTAGTAAACAGGACAAATCTCTATCCAGTTTGAGAGGTGACCAATCTTTCCAGAGTTGATGAAATAAGAAACGAGTTCTGAAAGATTAGTTGCAATTGTATAGGAATCATAGAATTTAGCTAAATAAGATTCTTAAGGCTTAAAGTGCATATGAAGTATCTACGAATTTTGTTAAAATGAAATTTCGTCCATTATTTATGGAGTGCTGAAAATTCCAATTTCTAACACACCCTCAGGTGGTGTCAATAGTGCTAGTCTTCGACTCACTTCAAATAATAAGAGACTAGAATGCAGCTCCTACGGATCATATGCTCTAAAACACTGATTTTTCGAATTTCACAGCAGTCAACTTTTTTCTACTTCTTTTTTTTTTTTTAAATCGGACTATATGTTATAAACAGTAAAGTGCACACATCTTAAATGCAATGAATTCACACACACACACACACACACACACACACACACACACATTATGACAGTTTTCCCAGGCCTCCAACAATTGCATAACTCCATAGAGATAATCATTATTATGTTCCCTATCAAAATAGATTCGTTTTACCTGTTTTTGAACTTTATACAAATGGAGTCACATAGTATATATTATTTTGTGTTTAACGTCTTTCACACAACATATCTGTGAGGTTCATCCTAGTTACTGTTTTCAACAATAGTTTGCACTATTTCACTGCTGTATAAAATAAATATGTATTTCTTTTATATTGCATTTCCTGATACATATTTCTATGTGAATTTAGCACAATTTGTTTATCCTTTCTTTTGGTGATGGACATTTGAATTGATCCCAATTTGGGGATGTTGTGAATAAAGCTTCTATGAAGTTATGTGTTTATGTTTTGGTGAACACAAGTGCTCATCTCTGGTGCAGTGAGTGATGCAAACACTGACCAAAATGTCTCCAAAATCATTGTACCATTTTATATTCCTACTAGCAATGTATTCAATTTCTAGTTATTCTATATTCAAGTCAATTCTTGGTATTGCCTTTCATTTCAGTTTTAACCATATTGATTGATATGTGTGATCCCATAATGACTTTGATTTGGACTTTTCTAATGATTATCAATGTTGAGCCATTTTATATACTGTCATCAATACATATAGGGGAGAAACCCCAAGCAGGCTACAAAAAATGATAATTATAAGGCAAATTAATAGTAATATAGAATTAGAGTAAAAAGAGAACATCAGAAGTAAATGCTATAATTAATAAATGCAATGCACTACTAGCATACAAGTCTACCAAAAAGTTTCCAGAACCTCAACTATCTGAAGGAATGTGTCTAGTAGGACTTTACAATATTTTCAAGCAATGTACAGCAGCTAGGTTTCTTGGCAGAATGCTGCATGAAGACCATTAGAAAGCTTTTCAAACAGGGTAATTTTTTGGTTTAAGAATGGAAAATGTTAATAAGACTTAGTGACCTACTTAATGGATCTGAAAATAGTGAAGGATCCCTTTCTGTCAGTCATTGGGTCACACTTGGAAGTTAGGATCTAAGGAAGAGTTGACTTCCAAAAGGAAAACCACTGAGATATTTTCTCAAACAGTAGATTTATTACCATGTCTTCTATAGCTGTGTACCAATAATGTGGAATCCTAAAAGTACTCACATGGAAAAATATCCTCAGTTATTTTGTAACAACCTATGTTTAGAAGGTAGTAGCTATTTGTGTTTTATGTACACTACTATATCAGCTGTTCACTTTTGACCAGTCTACCGAAGTTGTTTGAGAAACCTCTGGGTATTATGGTTATAGTTTATTTAAAGAGTAGTTGAGCTATTTTTTCTGTTAAGTAAGATTTTTGTTTGCCTCAATTTTAACAACTCTAAAACAAATTTTTAAAATCCAGGTGTCTTTTTGAAAGGCCAGGTTTGCAACACTGTTAAGGAAATTGTTTAATGAGTAAAAAAAATTATATTACATATACTGCTATCCACAAGTTTTATGCTATAGGGGGTTTATTCAAAAGGTGGTAAAAAGAATATAATATTAGCAGTCAGTGTATTAGCATCTTCTCCATATCTAACAGACACTGGGAAATGATTGATCTAGTGGAAAACATACAGGAATGTACTGTTAATGTGGACATTGTTCTCTTGGAAAGATGAATAGTTTTCCAAAGTTTTTATGCCAAATATAGCAATATGTTCACATAAGATATATTTTTTTAAATCAATGAACAGTTTCCTTAACAGTGCTACAAACATCATAGCTTAGTCTCTGACAAAGAGAGATGATTTAAAAAAATGCTTTAGAATTATTAAAATTGAAACAAACCAAAATTTTTCTTAAAAGAATAAGCAGCTCAAAAACCTCTAAGTAAACCACAACCAAATGCCCAGAGATTTCTCAATGAGCTTCAGGAAAATGGTTTAAATTGAATTGCCAAATACTTTCAGAAGTACAAACAGGAGCCAAACTTCTAGTGTCAGGGACTGTCCCAAGTATTTCCCCCCAAATCTGATGTGACACAACAGAGTAAAATATATTCTCATTATCCCCATGAGATAATCTCCAATAGTAGCCTAGAATTACTGTTTGTGGCACCCGGTGGACTCAAGACCTCCCAATGAAGAGTAAACATAAGTGGACTAGTAGTAGGTACTCAATAAATGCTTGATAAATGGGAAATTCTTTATGATCTGAAATCTGTAAAATTGTAGATACTAGAGAAAGGCAAGGTGTCTGGGTGTGAAACAGGGGATTAGAAATGATGCTGTATAGTTCCCTAGACAGATGATATAGGAAATTTTATTTTGTCTTTCCTTACTAAAATATCTTTTGAAAATACTTCTTTTTGGCTTCAACACATGTTCTACTAATCATGATGCTTTGCCAGAGAGGCTTCTGGGAGTAGGAGGATATCTCCAATATTTTGGCTTCCTTAGTTTGCCTCGCCCGGTGGGGATGTGGCCCTACATGCCATGCTGATGAGGGACATGGAGAACCTCGAGAAAATAGGTGGAACAGAGTTAAAACACATTGATGCTTGTCTGAAACACACAGGGGGAATCTGGGAAACTGTGAAATGTGGGCTGCACAGCTGTTATGCTCTTTTGTACAATGAGGCATAAGAGGGAACAGTGACAGCTATGTATAGGCATACATTTGATAGCCCCGTGACACCATGCTTTGCATCCTAAATATTGACTTGTTTGATAAAGATGAAGATCACATGATAACAAATTCAAAAGAGGCCAGAGGCATATTAGAAAACAAGACTAGATAGGAGAAATCTTCTAAAGGAATATTAAGCACTCTAGGGAGTATTAATACATAGCTATTGAGAGATGAAAAGAATTTGTCCATTATACATGTATTATAGAAGAGAAATGTGATATTAATAGGCAGCAGCTGGGACGTTTCTGGCCAAAACACTTGAATGTATGACTAAAGTCTGTGGGGTGGACGGGGAGTCCATAGATCACTGGCTCTCCATATTTATTGCTGCTGAGAGACCACATGGCAAAGTAGATGAAGGGATTAACCTCAGGAAAACCAACAGACTTGTACCAAGAAACTACAAAGAAATGAGTTCGGAAACTTACCAGAGTAATTAATTTGTAATAAGATACACCGAGGAATAGCAATATTTTCATTTTTAAGAACATGTTTTATACCCAAAGGGTTTCTTTCCATGATATTTAGTTGGAATTTTAATTATGTAAGCAGCTCAGCTGTATCAAACAAGTACTGCATTCTTGTTTTGGTTAATTTTTTTTTTCTTTTAGAAGTTAAGAAAGCCACACTTACTTATTTCTAGAGAGTGTTATGATTTTGAGGTAGAAAGTGGATAAGGTTTTTTTGCCTTTGAGGGTAAAACAGTTGATATTTAGATCTTTGTTATTATATGGGTGGTGCTTGGAAATTTTAACTAAGTACAACATTACCAACTAAGCAGAGTGATTTTTAATTCTAAAAGCAAACATTCCATATCCATAAGTGCTTTGCAAACATTTTAAATGAAATAAAATGTATTTCCTCTGACAGAGGATACACTAAAGTAAGATGTGGTATGATTAAAAAAATTCCCCCATTATGGAGCTCATTCCTTCATGCACTCAGCACATAGTAGGTACTCAATAAATGCTTGATAAATGAGATTCTTTTAACTACCCAGATAATACTTCCTAGATATAAAAGTTGATATTCAAATGACTCAATGATAGTCCAGATTCAAAAAAAAAATGATGGTGCCAGTTTAGAGATGAGGAAATAATTTTTAAGAGCAGCCTTTCAAACTACTGAACATATTTTTATTTGAGGAGGGTTTTAAAATATCTTTTTTATTTTCAGTTGCTAGCATAGTACACCAGTCATGTGATAGAGGCTCAATGAATGTTTGTTGAATTCATGGATAAATTGAGCAATTTAAGAGGTCATTTATTCTTCTAAGGTTATGCATAGTTTATTTACATCTAGGTTCACAATTTATTTGATTAATGATATGGGATTGCCAGCAATATATAGAAATTACGTTTGATGACTGCTAAGCATGAGATACTCAAGGAAAATTCAAAAACAGTTTATATGAGAAGTAGAAGAAATTTTGCTGTCTCAGGATAGAAAGCCTTGCAGTCATTTTAGGGCCAAAGATAGAAGTAATAAGCATGGCCAGTGATTATCATAGGCCAGTGTAAAAGACAAAGGAGAGAATTTAAGGTTGTGGGGGAAAAAAACCAACACATAAAGGGGATGATTAAGGTACATGTGGGACGGAAAGTTTTCCTTGATTTGGGTAGAGCAAGGGTATACTGAAGAATAATGAGATATTTGGTTAGAAAATATGGGGATTGTGGACCCTGCTGATGAAGGGCCTTAGATGCCAGGTCCAGGAATTTGGATGACACAGGAAAGAGAGAGAAAGTGTTTCTAAGAGAGTGACCTGATGAAAGCAGAGTTTGAAAAAGACAACCTTGCAAGATGGATGCATGATAAAATGACAGCTCAGAGAATAGGGACTTCACCTATAGCTGGGAACTGGCCAGCTCTGGGGAGGTTTTCAAAGAGATGAAGAAGGTTCAAATGTATGTGGTAGGGCTCTTGGGACAGGCGCAGCCTAGGTGGACAGAATGTACATGGCAGACTGAGGGTGTGTGTTTAAGTACTAGGGCATTTGGCTAGGTTTAAGACTTGTTTACATCACCGCTGTCACTGAACGCAAAGGGACATACCCCCTGACATAAGCGATGAGAAAGGATGAAAAGCTAAGACAAGTGGTAATTTTGGGAATTACCAGTGTAAGTATAGGTAGCTGAAAGAGTGAGGATGGTAAGAATAGAAAATATAAAAAGGGGAGAACAAAATCTAAATTAAGCTTTGGTTGGGCCCAGGTAGAGGGGAGGAGATGGGAAAGAGTGGAACTGTAGCTGAGGAAATGAGAATATCATGTTTTAGGAGAAAGAAGAACTCAAGGAAACAGTGACCAAATCGGTCAGCCACAGTCAAGGAAACTGAAATCCACGTTGGACATGTGAAAGTACAGATGGGACATTCACTCATCTGAGGGAGCAAAGGGAGAAGAAATTATTTTCTTTCTTTTTAAAACTATTTTTTATATTTCTTTCTAAAAAAAGAGGGTAGACACTATTAATGTTTTCAAAAAGATGAATACATTTCTTAATATAAGGGGGCTATATAATGATACACAGACTTGATCTTTTCAATGTGACCACAGAAATCAATGCAATGAAAATAAATGATGCTGAAGATAAACAGTCCAATCCAACTCCCAAATGGAGGACAGAGTTATACATTTACACTTGTGTGACAACAGTATTTTTTAGAGAAGAGTTTTTTGCTTGCTGGTCTATTGATACAGAACTGGAAGGAAATGTTCTGTTCTCTTAGTTTTGAAAGCACTGGAAATGAACAGAAAATATATATATTTTAATGGTGAGGAAGACTGAAAAAAAATTCTTGTTTCCAAGCTCATTCAAAATATAGGGGAGAGATATGAAAAAAAAGTCTAATGTTGAAGATGGGAGAAAATTGAGACATATTCCTGGCTCTGTGACATTGATATTTACAAAGGAGGTAAAACAAAAATAGAGTTCTGTGTTGTTGCTTTTTTTAAAGAATCATATATATTTGATGTCAAATAGTGAATTGCATTGACATGCATTTTTGCACTATATGGTAAAATATGGATTTCTACTAAAATGATGACTTGCCAACCATTTTCTTACCCAAGTTTTTCACTAATGTAAGGTTAACAAGGCTGGAAAATATTTGCAGTTAACTCTTTGTGGCAACATTGTCTAATGTGTATATGATGGTGTTCAATGTTCACATAAATAACTGGTTTATTAAATAGTTTCATCCTGGTGGGATAAAAGAATGAAATGATTTTATGTATTCTCAATTTCAATCATGATCTGTTAAATTGCTCTTTTTCAGTCTTCTTAAGATTATCTTAGGTTGTTTCCATACCTTTGCATTCCAAGGTATTAAACACCAATTCCATTCTACAATGACATAAATTCAGTTATGTGCCAAGTCATCACCTTTCTTATTTTTGTATCTTGTGACTGCCTGCTAGTCTAAGGAGTTGGCACTGGGGAGATATGTGTGTGGGTCCTGTTCTTTTTTTTTCCCCAGAGATCTTGGACATTTTATTTTTTTAATTTTTTTATTAGTTACACATAACAGTACAATGATCTTGGCAATTCATACATTTGAATCAAATGGGGTTTAATTTAATTTCATTCCTTTTTAAAATTCTGTTCCTTTCCATTTTATGTTTACCTTTTGCCTTCCACACTATAGTCTGAGAAGAGAAATATGACAAAGGGCTGATGTTCACACCTGCATTCCAAAGCTGACTCTTCCTGGAATGTGAGTATGAAGTTTTAGAAAGTACCACTCAGGTTTTGACTCTGGGCACATCTCACATTACCTAGTTGCTGGGATCTTCTGATTCATGATATTAGTCAGACAACTTAAGCATGGATACAAAAAGCAGTTTACACCTGGGTAAATAAATATAGGAGTGCAGACAGGTTTAATAAAGCCCCCTTTCTACTTACTGTCTTTCTCCAATTGTGTGTGTGTTTTTTTTATATCATTGGAACACGGAAGGTAGATCCCCAATTCTGTCGCCTAGGAAGAAGTTGAATGCAGTCTTTGCTTTTGGTCAGGTTAACCCAAGTTCAAAGGAACTCTCTTGACTTGACTTGCAGTAGTGCTAAAAGCACCAAATCACTCCCTTTCCCTGTTGCTCTTCAGGCAAGAGATGACAATTGCTCCCCACCCACTGTGGCTAGCTGGCAGAATCCATAGTTACTGCATACTGGCTTCTCTTCACTCTGTTCTCATCCCTGTACACTTTTCTTTCAGACTCATCTCAATAACTTGTTAGAATGTGCCATGTGTTTCCTGCCATAACTGACTGTAATGAATGGCAAATGCAACCTCTAAAACACCATACTACAAATAGGTTAAGGTGAAAATGTGATTTCAATATAATATTTTATGAAGTCCATGTATTGCAATGTACGAGGGAGGGAGGGAGAGAGAGAGAAAGAGAGAGAGAGAAATTTTAGAATAAGATAACTTGGATTAAAGTCTGAGATGTGGAATACATGAACCTGCAGAGTAGTGTATACACGACTACTTCATTGAATTGACATGAGATTGAAGGGAGCATAAAGGTATGACATAGCTTACATTCAACAGCAATTTATTCTGGGTACTAGGTTCTTCTTACCATTAAGTTTTATGTAAATACAAGCTAACTAAATCTCAATCTGATATATGAGAAATATCTTGCAGCCATGAAAATATTCTTCATGTAGAACCAGGAAGATCAGACTGGAAAAAGAATAACTAGATCATTCTAGTTTCCTTTATTTGATTTTCTTGCTGTAACATTGACTTCACCTTAAGTATCTAGTTCAAACCTTCTAGGAATTAAATTTAACAATACAAACTTCAGAAATGAAATTTTCACAAAGCTACTTTTGTATATGAACAAAAGAAAGGAAAAAGAATATAAATATATAACAATTAAGTGGTGAATGTTCTTAAAATGCCAATCAATAATAAAATACAATAATTATGTTGAGTTTCTCAAACTTTAAATATTTAAAAGTAAATTTCAAAAGGAAAAATTTAAATTAATATTTGAATAAATTTTACTTCAAAATGTGTTAAACTTCTAGTGTGTAAAAAGTACTGTGCTAGGTGTGTCGCTAGATAGTGAAATGAAGAAGATAGAATCATGATTTTTGTGACTTAGGAGTACAGTTGTCAATGCCACTAAGAACTAAATAAATTCTATGACTAAGATTAATAAACATTTAATGAAAATGCCAAAAGAGCACTTTTTTTTGTCTTGAGGAAGAGGAGATGGAATTGCAGAATAGATAAATTCTCTAAATTAGTAATTCTAGCTAAGAATTTGTCTTAATGAGAAAACTTACACTTCAAAAATATTTTTAAAATATATTTTAAAAAATATTTTAAAAAATCTATAGTCCATTTTCAAGGGATGAAAAGAAAATATTAGTTTTAATATTACTGAACAATTTCAATATTTGGTATAAATAAATACTTATCTCTTTGAAAAGATGTTGACCTAAGTACAATCATTGTCATTAACTCATTAAAATAATGCTTTAGAGTTAACACTGCAGAGAAGGATGCCCTGTTTTCTATCCAATATTTCATCTACGATCCAGCTTTGCCTTGCAAATGTACAGGAAGGGCAGTTTCTACATAGCCACCTAGGGATCCCTACTTGATGAGCTTAGTGATACAGCAATATCTGAAATAATAATAATAATAATTATTATTATTACTGAGCCTCTGTGGTAAAACTTTAAATATAAATTCAAACTACTGTAATTTTTGGGTCTGTATTCAAATACGTGTTCTGTATTCAATCTATATTCATCCATATTCATTTACCTTCAAATGTGTGATGAAATTTCCCTGTTTGAAAATTTATAAGTTTCAGAAGGGAAGTTAATCCTTTAACCACAGGAACTTCTTATGGCTCCATTTATATAAGTCAAGTATACTATGCAGCTGTATGAAAAGTATGTTTAAAAGTGAAACTCTTGGAGTTGCAATTTGAAACTATTATTATGAATGTTTCTAAAATCATGCATAAATGTGTTTTCTATCCAGAATGACATTGTATTTATACCAGGAGAAATTCTTACTTGAAGAAAATATGTAAAGCACCTCTGTATAAAATGAATAATAATATTCCATTTTGAATATATATGTGTATATATACAATATATTTTTGAATATATACATATTTATTATACATTGCTTTTTGCTTAAAACATTCATTAAACTTTAGGATCTTGAAAAATCTTGATAGTGATGAGGAATTTCTCATTTTACATATCTGGCCAGGCAAAAGTGCAAGTGTGTGTATGTATGTGCACACACACACGTTTTGAAGAGAAGTAATTCCCAGCCTTTCTTTCTTCTATCTAGGATAGAGCATATTAGTTTTGCCAGTTTATCATCTCTCCTTCTCTTGTCATCCATACAGAGAAGAGTACAAGAGCATTCTCTTGAAAGATGAATTGTATTTTCCCCAAATATGTATGTGGGTGCAGGAAATGTGATGTGTTGAGAGCCCTCATGAAAGGCTCTAGTGACGAGGAAAGAAATGATACAAGGAATGAGATAGTGTGAGCAAGATACTGAGTTCTTTCGTGTTAAAAATATGAGAGTAGTCTAGGCACTTCAAAGTATAATTTTGAAAAAGACAAGAAATAAGATTCAAGGATTTTAATTAACAATGCCTAAAGCACAATCTCTTGTGTATGTTTCTACTCTTTAAAAAATTTATTTTTTCCAGAATTTATTTTTCTTTCCTGTGAAAGATCTAAATTGTTAAAATTACAAAAACCTCACAGTATAGCACCCTTATAAAATTCAATGTTGTAGAAAGTGTTGGGAAATATGAACACGTTTGGGAATATAGAATTAGAGGAACTGGACAATTATTCCAAAAGTCTTAAAATGGTATACATTATTTAGTGTAGCAAATTAAACTCTAGAATTTATTCTAAGTCCATGTACTAAGAGATTCACCAATAAGATATTCTATAATTGTTGTTTTTAAGAGAAAATTATCAAATAAATAGATTAATAAATGTATGAAAACATCTATGTAATACATAGTAGAATCCAGCTGCTAAAAAGCATACTATAGATAATTTATAATTTGTTAGGTATGTTAATAATACATAATTTCCATGTAAGTTTTCAAATGGTATATAAATAGCAGATGAAGTTAATGTTCCAGATTACTATTTTCAGCAATGGTTTTCTAAATAACAAGCACATATCCCCCCATGCTATCTACTAACAGGACTAAAAGAAAATTTTAAACAACTTTGAAAAGTATGGAACATTAAAAAAGCTGGTAAGGAATTGCAAAACCAATTTCCAGTATTGTTCCCAATAAAGCCAGAAGACAGTGGAATCAAAGTGTTGAAAGAAAATAATTTCCAATTCTATGTTTCAGACCTTAAAAAATGGAGACAAAAAATATCACTTCAAGAAAAGATCTTAAAAAACTTACTTAGGTTAATAATTGTAGAAGGAAATTTTTTAAAATGTAAGAATGAAAGAAAACAATAGTCATGGTAAGTAAGCTGGTGTATCTACAAATAGATATTAAATATACATAAAATAATTATATTCTGAAAGTGTCTTAAAATAGATCTGAAATATGTCAAAATAACAATAAATTGAGAGGAAAGTGTAAAAAATATGTTCAAGAGTAAGGTAAAAGAACTGATTAGCAATAAACTTAATGTTATAAATGCATATATTAATTTGTAGAATATGAATTAAAAGAATAGGCATTGTGTAAATAACGTCTAAAAAGAGAGATAAGAAATTTTGAAAATTTAAAATTCATTTAAATAATGAAGCAAAGGTGAGAAAATAAAATAGAAAGGGTATGACCAATGAAACATGCAAAATAAATTGAATTTAAAACCACATGATGGACACAAAGACTGGATACTTCACTGAAAAGACAAACATTATCTTTTGGATAGAAAGAAATATAAATATCAGGTTGAAGTATATGAAATTACCCCTGGTTGATCATCTTTTTGGCCATAAGAATTTTATATGATTCTAGCTTATAACCTTATTTGAAAGAGACACATAGAAAGTAAGGATTGATATTACAGAAATGGGTTAACTATTCTTTGTACTCCCTAATCAAAATAAAGTTGATTTATCTATCTCTATATCAAGTGACATAGAATGGAAAACAGAAAGCATTGTCAGAGACAAAGAGAGCCAACTAGTGATTAAAGTTTTATCTTGCTTCTATATCACAATTTAAAATTATGCACCTAAATGCAGTGGCCTCAAAATATAGAAGCCATAAAGAAAAGTATAAGGAGAAACAGACAAATCCATAATCATAATAGGATATTTTAGCATAAAGTTCTCAGTGATTTAAAAACATTCAGAGGAAATGTTGGAAAGAAGATGTTTAAATTTACTGATATACATAACACAATTAGCAAACAAATTAAGGGATGAGTATAGAGAATTGTTTCCAATAACTGAATAATATGCTTGTGCTAGTCAGATTTTTTTCACTGTGACAAATACATGAGGGAAAAAATAATTAAGGTAAGAAGATTTGGCTCATGATTTCAGAGTTTATGGACCATGGTCTACTGATTTCATCACTTTGATCCTAAAGCAAGGCAGAACATCATGGCAGAAGGGTGTGACAAAGAAAAGCTGCTCACTTTATGATAGCTGGGAAGCAGAGGGAGAGGCAGAGGGTGGGGACAAGGTATAGTCACCAGGGATTATAGGCCCAAGGACCCATTACTTTCAATTGCGTAGCACCTGCTACAGTCTGTACCATTTCCCAATAGTTCATTCAGTTATGAATACTTCAATGGATTAATCATTAATGAGATCAGAGCCCTCACGATCAAATCACTTCTCCAAATTCCCACCTCTGAACATAGCAGCACTGGGGATAAAACCTTCAACCAGGTCTTTGGGGGACATAATATATCCAAACCAGAAAAATGTCTTCTATTTAAATAATTATGTTAGAAATAAGTTTGAAACGAATCAGTGGAAATCATCAATTTAAAAAGCAAAAATAGAAGACTTTTTAAAATTTAGCAGCTGACATAAAACTGGAAGCAACCTTAATAAATATACAAGTGGTAGAATATGGAATACAATGTAAAATGACAATATACAAAGTCATATCACATATAAATGAAAATTCCAGAAGTAGATTTACCAAGGAGTTAACAGAGATTATCTATAAATGACACTATTTCCTATTCTTTTATTTTTCTATATTGTTGAATTTTTCTGCAATTCAAGCAGATGATCACAAAATATATGTTGAAATTTTTTTTTGTAAATAAAAACATTTTTTATTCACAAAACACAAAATAAGTAAAACAATTCTAATAAATTATATGAGGCTGATCTCCCTAAATATTAGGAAAAAATAATCTATATGAAATTCAGATCAGCTTTTTAGTTTAAATGGGTATCAGGCTCCATGCCAGACCTTCAGAGTATCTGGGGGCAGATACTGGGATTAATATTTTGAAAACCATTGAAATAGGAGGAAAGTGAAAATGGTTAGATATAGTAAAGCTAGTAATAATTTTAATGATTGACATTTATAATAAAAGCAGATGAATCTCCAATTGTGGATATAGAATCTATTACTTTTTCTGTCATATTCCCAGAGCATTAGAGGTTGATTTTATGATTTTAGAACTAGAACTCCCTAATGGAATTAATTTTGCCATTCACACATTGCAGTGATTTACTTAATTTTAACCTTCATTATTTCAGAAGCCTTGATTTCAAAGGGTTATTTTGTTATTATTATTATTATTTTTCAAGCATATAGGACTAGACATTTGGATACTGAAATTCTTAACTGCACTAAACTTAGATATATGTCTATCTATATGCTATCTAAAGACTAAATATTACAACTTGTCATATACTTTTGAATGTCTTAGAGGAGGTAGCATGAACAGAGTCTATAAATAATATAAATTAAACAAATAATTTATTTTCAGTTTCTGATAAAATACAAAGATTTCCCTTCACCCCATCCTAAGGAAAATTAGCCAAAATCCAAATGAATAAGAATTCTTATTTTGCCAGAAATTTGTATATTTCAGGTAAGTAGAGTAAGAGACTCAAAGACAGGAAGTCACAACATATACAATACAGTTTAGCAAAAATAGTGTAGTGTTGTGCTTAATAACATCAGTTCTGGAATCAGATAGACCTGGATTCAAATTCTACCTCCCACACTTACTAGTTATATATTGTTGGGTATATTAGTTAAATTTCATTTACCTCAGTTTCTCATTTTCATAATAGAGTTTACACTATTTAACTCAAAGACCTGCTTACAATCTGGCAGAGTGCACATAGTAAAGGTTCAATAAATATTAACACCTCCTATTCCCATTCTCCTTTAGTCAAAGATGTGTATCTATGTCTGTGTTAGTTTTTCTTAAACACAGGTCCTAAAGTCTCATTAGTTGGAACTCATCATAAGGAGAGTTCTGTATTCAGTAATGCTCCCTTATCCATGATTTCACTTCCCATGGTTTCAGGTATCTGTTGTCAAACATGGTATAAAGAAATTAAGTGGAAACTCCAGAAATTTAAAACAATTCAAAGTTTTCAAGTGTGTGCCATTCTGAGTGGTGTAAAGAAATCTCAAGTCATTTCATTCTACCCTGCCCAGGATATGAATCACCCTTTTGTCCAGGTTATCTACTCTGTAAATGCAACTCAACCACTAGTCCCTTAATAGTCATCTCAGTTACCAGATTAACTGTTAGGGTATGAGAATGCTTATCTGCAAGTAACTCTTATTTTACTTAATAAAGGCCCCAAAGGAAAACTGTAGTGATGTCAGAAACTTGGACATGCCAAAGAGAAGCCATAAAGTGCTTCCTTTAAGATAAATAGTGGAAGTTCTCAACTGTATAGGGAAAGAAAAAAATCAGATGCAGAAGTTGCTGAAATCTATGAAAAATTATTGTTGTTAATCTCCTACTGTGCCTAATTTATAAGCTAAACTTGATGATAGATATGTATGTATATAGTGCCTTTAAGGTTCAATACCATCCCTGATTTCTGGCAAGCACTGAGGGTTTTGGTACTTATTTCCCATTGATTAGTGAGAGAGTGTTGAATGTAGGAAGAAATATTTGATAAGTGACTTAGGGTAAAGGCATGATCTCCAAGGGGAATTTCCAAAACTCTTGTTTTTCTTCAGAATTCTACTCTAATGCAAGTCATGTTAACCCACTTCTGTGTTTCTCTAACCACATCCACTCCATCTTTTTCCTTTCCTAAGCCTCCCTTTCACATTTCTTCTCCTAACATGTGGCTTTACACAGGAAGTAAAATTTGGCATTCTTTTGGTTTTCTTAAATTTCATTTCATACTCATCACCAAACTCAACAAACTTTGTCCTTAAGTACTACTGTCTTCAGGAGAGGTGGAAACATTAGTAATTTTAAATAATTGTCCTGTCACCTGTGATATGCATGATCATATATAGCCACACACTATACACATGTGCACAACTGGCCTTACAGGTGTGGGGTGAGATGGGCAAACTAAAGACGACTCTGTAACATATTGTTGTGAACACCTAAATAGTTCCTGATAAAGGACACAAGATAGTAACACCCATGGGAGGGGATGAGATTTCACCAAAATAGTAGTTTTTAAAAACTTGCCGTTTTTTTTCCCCTGTTCTCTCTTGCCACATTTTGTTGTATGAAGTTTGGTACCTTGCCCTAAAGTTGATTCTACTGATTGACTGTGAGAACGTGAAAAAAAAAAAAAGGGATTTTCTTCTTCATTGAGAGTGACATGAGATGCCATCATCAGACTGGAGCATTTTAAAGATCCATATGGTTGATGAATTAATGAAGAAACAATAATTAAATTGTGGATACTTATTATGTAGTCCATAGATCCAAACCATGACACTTGTGACCACTAGTTATTGCCATTTGAAAAAGAATCACAAGGTTTTAATTAATGCTAACATCTTCTTCCTAGTAAGATTGTAAATAACACCATCATTTGAGGAATTCGAAACATCCCTTTTCTCTAGTCCTCTTTGCAAGCTACAGGTGTCATTAAGTATAAGGTCACCAACAGAGGAACCTGGATGTGGAGGTAGAAGTCAGAAATTGTCAAATATCTGACTTCATTTTTCCTGGGACCAGTTCTCAGAAGATGCAAATACCATAATTCTTTGGGAGCAATTAGGCCTTCTCAAGTCTTCTGCTGAATTGTATTTCATCTCAATTTCCAAGTCCTCACCTATCACACCAGGATCCTAGGGGGATATGGGGCTTTCCCTACTGGGGACTACTTCCTTGATATCAAGATCTTTCTTACTGGTATTCCTCCAATGATACCTCTTCTACCATATTGTATATTGAATGGTACAATTGTAGTATCTCCAGGTGTGCTACCAATCTTTACTAAATATAAGGCAGTTAGGGTTATTAACCAGACTGGTTCAGCGCCATTAATTCTCTATTTATGCATGGGTCTGAAATGTGCTCCCATTAAATCTGATGGCCACTGGTAACTCCCCTGGGAGTTCTCTCTGTTCTACTCATTGTGACATCACTTCTCCACTTCAACCCTTTACTGTGGTTACTCTCACCAAAGCCCTGTGGTGTTGTGAGACAAGGATCTGGAGTTTGAATCTTCTTTTACTCAGACAAACAGAACCCACTCTATACAGAGATCTACTTCAAAGACACAAGTCTGGACAGAATTTTGTGTTTAAGTTACACCACTGATATAAATTCTGATCTAAATTCTCATGATATTTTCTTTATTTGGCCCAGATTATTACCATGGTCAGGATTTTTCAGACTCAACATATTTTCATTCCCTTTTTCGGCCCCCAATTTTACTAGACCTTCGTAACCATTCCTAAATAGTCTTTCTTCCTTTTCATAGCCTCAGACCTTGGAGAAACTCGGTCATGTTGAGTTAGGGATTCAGATGTCTTCTTTTAGAAACTAGATCTTTCAGTGATAATAAAGCTCATTCGCCTTAACATAAAGGAAAGATGTAGGAGAAGAAACTGAAAACACCAGTAGATTGCCATCAGTAGCACCCATCTATTAAACTGTCAGCTCCTCCTATGGTTTTCACTGAGAAGATTCTGTCTTGCCACTCAAGGTTCTGGTTTGAGCTTGGCTGTTAACCTCTTTCCTCCACTTATTTTTGGTCCCGATGCTCAGGCAACTTCTTGAACTGTTCTGTCTAGATCACACACAATAATAATTTCTTTTTGTTTATTTTTATTTTTATTTGAAAGAACATAGAAACTTATTTCTTTGGTAAGCAGAACAGGTTGTCCTATATCTTCCTTCCACCAGTATGAGACATAAGGAATAATATCTTAAGTCTGGATTTTTCTCTCTCTTTAAAATAAAGTTATGATGATGCTTTCTCCTTTTTCAGAGAGTAGGCTAAAGCTAAGTATATGTGAGATAATTTGATAAATGATGGCACAGTGTACAAATATTAGAAGTACAAGTGTGCAAGTGTATTTCTCCTGCTCAGATTGCTGTGCACCAAGGGATGCCTCAAGGTTAAGTTGACCTGCCAACTATTTCTAAGACAGACAATAAAGATTCAAAGCAAAGGCTGTGCAAGTGCTTCTAATTATTATATTTTGGTAGTTTTTAGCCATGTTAATCTGGGAAAAAATGCCCTCCTTTCAACCAAGGAGCTGTTTTAGTGGAATCAAGAGCAATGAAACAAAAGAATGGGACTTATGAGGGATAGGATTGTGGCTCAGTGGTAGAGCACTTGCTGATAGCACTTGTCCATACTTAAGGCACTGGGTTCAAATCTCAGCACCATATAAATAAGTAAATAATAAAATAAAACAAAGGTATTGTGTCCATCTACAACTAAAAATAAAAATAAAATTGTAAGATCATGCACTGATGACCCAAAGGAGGCAGATTAAAAGCTGCTGAACCAGGCTTCATTGAGATTTGCTCCCAGGCGAGACCCTCCAGTCCAATAGAGTGGTTCAGGGTCGTCGCACCCAGGCTCAGCCAGATTGTAATTTTATCAGGCTTAGGGCAGTAAAGGAGGGCTTGGGACAGGAAAGGGAGGTTTTTAGGGTCACTTGTCCTCCTGGGGTTGGTTGCAGGATCTTGCTGAGCTCCATGTCCTTCCAGGATCTGTCAGGAGACCCCGCTGATTGACAGGTGGTTATTACTGCTTGCCTGTTGGTGCCTGATGGATTGTTGCCTGATGCTTTGTTCCTTAGCCACCTCAAACCGACCTAACAAAAATAAAATAAAAAATTGAAAAAAAAAAGAATGGGTCTTATGAAAAGTGGAAAGCCCAGAAAAAATAAAGATCTGGACATGGTGATACTGTAACTCCATCTGACCTTCTGTTTAACTGAATCATGTTTCTGGAATATGATCAGCTTAATGAGAGTCATTATACCAGGATCAGTCTTGGGCAGGTATATGTAGTTCCAGCCCTTTCTCTTCTTTCTCAGGGTTTGCATATTAGATTATGATGAAGCTATAGTATTTCAGGACTGGGTAAAGTCATCAACTTTTCATTCTGGTCCCCTTGGCTGAAAACCTTGGACATACTTTGTACCTTTACCATCACCTGAGGAGGATGTGATGCTCTTTAGGGCTTCTTAGACAAATGTCATGTCTAATGTTCTGCCAAGGCTTTTTGCCTTGAGTCAAATATACCACTTATGTAGGATTATATGTGGGATAGTGCTACATGAGATAAGGAAGCACTTAACAATATTCTTGTTTAAATCCTTAGAGTCATTTTATCTCAAAAATAGTACTACTCTGGAGTAGTAGTAGAAATGCAAATAAATGCCACAACACCTTGAAGTTTTGACCTCCAGGAAATTTATCTGAGAGTGGGAAATTATTCTGAGGATCAAACATTTCCTTAAGCAACCATATTGTCCTAATATATTTTTTTTATTTTTCAAAATTAATTTTACTTTGAAATGGTCTGTGCAGTGGTATTCCTTATATACATATTTAGTGTAGCTTGTGTCTCAGAAGTTATTACTTTTAGAAAGGCAGGAATCTATTGAGCAAATTGATAATGGAAATCGGTAGTAAGTTTCTTACCACAATAACATTAGTTCCTTTAATATATTCAGTGGAAAGAAAATCTATAAAATCTGATGTGATTTTCCCCCACCATGATATATTTATTACTCTTTTTTTATTACTCAGAGCCTATGCTGCTCTTACTATCTTTAGAACATTGGAAAAGTTATTAATTCTGCACATCTTAGTTTCCTTAGTTGCTAAATGCGGTGGTTTTCAAGATCAAATAATTTAATGCATGTGCAGAGTACATGGTAAGCTCTCTATAAATACCATTCATTATGATTATTGAAAACAGTTGGCTTTTACATGACATTGCACATCCTTTGTTTAAAACATTTTATGTATTTAAGACTTAAAAATAAATGTTAATGCAAATCATTCTATTTTTAGAATTATTCTAATCAGTGTTAGAACATTTTGCTTTAGGCATATATAATCTACTTTCAATTAGAAACTATGTTTCCAGTTGTCTTCAGTTTTAATCATTTTGGTGTTGAGGGCTACCAATGCTTTTTTGCATGCCTGCTATCAGTCAGTAATTTTCCAAGACTCTTTGGGAGATTTAAATATAAAAAAAAACATTACTTTTCTTAACCTGCTTATTATTTAATGGTAGAAATAGGTGTACTAATAAACAACTACAATAAAATAACAGTGAAAAATACTTTAAGAGAAAAAGATCAAAATAGTCAAGAAAGAAGAGGAAGCAGGCATTATATCATTAGAATAGGGAAAATTTTTGCACATCAGGAGAATTTTTGTTCATGAGGAACATTTTAGGCACAGGGAACTAGGAAAGCAAAGACACTTATATGTAGATGTGCAGAGTATATTCAGGAAATAGACATTAAGCGTTTGGCATTGAAAGTATGGAGCTGGAAGGGTATAAGTGTGTGAAGGTTTTGTGACCTACCTGAAGACTGACTGTGTCCCAATGGAAAAGGACGAACATGCTCACAGCAGCTATGGGCTGCAGAGGTAGGGGCAGCTAATGAAAATTCTGTACAGGTGGAAGTAGGACTTCATAACGAATGAGATGTAAAGAACACAGAGAAAGAGACAAAAATGACCGTGGCTCTAACCTTACATACCTGAAATAATAATAATGCCACAACTAAGAAATGACCATGAAGGTGTAGTGCAGGGTTTGGTTAACTATGTTGAGTGTAAAAAGTTTGTGGGATTTCCTGATGAATATGTCTAATGAAGAATGGAAAGCCTGGGTCTGTTATTCAGGAGAGTGGTTGGACTTTGGTGATTCAGGAGTCATCCACAGATTAGTAATATTGCAGCTATGAGAATGAATGGATGGAAGTCCACCCATAATTCCACCCTACACTGTAGATCAAAACCAAGTTTGAAAATTGGCTTAATTCCTAAAGTAAGTCATGTCATTTTAAGTTTCTGCTTTATGATCATTATTCTTATGTATTTTCATTTGTAGCTCTTGATTTTTAAGTTCTCTTTGACTTCTGTCTTCTTTCTCTCTCTTCTTCATTCCTTCATACTAGATTTCTTTGTTCTTTCTGAACCTTTGACTTCTAATACAATCAGAAATTTCTAATTTTTGGATTGTTACTCCATGACACCCTGTAATGTTCACTAAAATGTTCTGAACATCAGTTATGAAAATATGGAAATTTATTAATTTATTTTGACAGATGCTTCCCCAAACCTGCAATCTACAACTCCAACCAAATTTACACTAAGAAGATTTTGCTCTTTCTGGAGACACAAAAGTTCACTTTTCTCTTTTGACAGAGTAGATATTCAGCAAATATTTGTTATATACTGACTGACTGTGTTCCTGGTGCTAAGAAATTAAGCTGAGCAGAATATGTCCTGCTTTCTTTCAAAAGAAATTATTATATTGGAATTTGAGACAAAGAAAAAAGTCCTGATTTTTCTGTGCTTTTGAAAACTTTACTAGAAATACAGAAGGTGTGCAGAAAAGCATGGTCAATGTGCAATGTTCAAACCAGGGATTTATCCCTTTCTTGGGCTTTTGTGGGTCCAGAAGACAATGCTGGTTCTGAGGCTAGTTCTGGGTGGAATAAAGGTTGTTGCTGGATACGGATTCCTGTCAGAGTGAATGAAGTGCTCTGGACCTTTCACTTTGCCTGGTGCACCTTAAGGCTCCTTTCTGCCTGACAGTCTCTTTCCTGTAGCTCCTGGATGCTAAGTTAAGAGAGGAGTCTAGTTTAAATGAGTAGGGTTAACATATTGCATTTTAAAATAAATTTTGTATTAAAGGTCGTTTTTATTTTCCTTAGTTTTCCTTTTAAACCCTTCTTGACTTGAAAATAGACATAAAGAAAATGAGGAGAATAAAAAATTATATGAAACTGTAATAATTTGTAACTTTCCTTAAAATACATAAAACTTGAGCACCACAAAATATGATGTGAAATAATATTTGAAAAGAAAATGACTTTTCACAGCAGGGTGAAAACCTCTGCTACTAGAAAACCTTGTTAGTACTTACTTTCAGTAAAGTTACTGCATTATACTTAATTTACCAAAGAGAGAGAGAGAGAGAGAGAGAGAGAGAGAGAGAGAGAGAGAGAGAGAGAGAGAG
>NW_026000142.1:16170868-16209656 GCF_001458135.2 Marmota marmota marmota | reverse complement strand
ATATATATATATATATATATATATATATATATATATATATATATATATATATACACTACCCAATTAAATATTTAAATTGGTTTCTTTAATTATGCATTCATTTTCAAGATGAAAATTTTATCATCATATTTAGGCATAATACTGTCTGTAATTTTAATAGGTGTTTGGAAAAGAAAGGAGATATCCTTTATCATTTTTTGGTTCCATTTACCCTGACTTTTTTAAAAAATCGAGTTAAAATTTATATAACATAAAATTAGACATTTTAAACTTACATTCAATGGCATTTAATACATTCAAAAAGTTGTACAATTATCTATCCCTATTTCCAAAATATTTTCATTAACCCAGTGAATACTCATATCCATTCGCACTCCCTTTCCATTGCTCTGCTCCTAGCCCCTGGCACTCATAATTTGTCTTTTCTCTTTGAGGATTTACCTATTCAGGATATTTCATATAAATAGAACCATACAATATATATTCTTTTTTTTCCTATCTTCTTCCACTAAGAATAAAGTTTTTCAAGTTCATTTATGTTGTAGCATGCATTAGTGCTTCATTCCTTTGCACGGTTAAATGGTATATGTGTGTGTGTGTGTGTGTGTGTGTTTATCATAGTTTATGTGACTATATATTTATCATTGTCTCTCTCTAGAGAGAGAGAGAGACAATGATAAATAAATAAATAAATAAATAAATAAATAAATAAATAAATACACACACACATCTCACGATTTGATGAAGCATTCATCTGTTGATGAAAATCTGACTTATCATTTTTGGATTGTTGTAAATAGTGTTTCCGTCAATATGTGCATATAAGTACTTGTTTGAGCTCCTGTTTTCGATTTAGTTCTGGTGGGTATATAATTAAAAGTGGGATTGCTGGGTTACATAGTAGTTTAATTTTAACCCTTTGAGGAACTGCCAGTGTTTTATAGCTGCTGCACCAGTTCACATTCCTAACACAAAGGTTAACATCTCTTTACATTGTTCTCAACACCTGTTATTTTCCTTTTGTTTTTTTCTTTTAGCAATCCTAGTAAATGGGAAATGCTAACCTCATTGTGGTTTTGATTTGCCTTTAGTGAATGATGAATGATGAATGTGCTTATTGGTCCTTTTGTATCTTTGGAGAAATGTCTGAAATCCTTTATCATTTTTTAGTTGAGATGTTCATCATTTTCTTGTTGAGTTGTTAAGTTTTCAAAATATTCTGAACATTAGACCCTTATTGGGTATATTGTGTAAAAATATTTTCTTCCATTTGGTAGATTGTCCTTTTAATTTCTTGCTAATATCCTTTGATGCACAAATGTTTTTAATTTTGATAAAGTACAATTTATTTATTTATTTTTTTAGTTGTAGTTGCACAAGAAAATTTTGTTGCCTATCTAAGAATCCATTGTTACATCCAAAGTCATAGTCATCCCTCCATTGTCTTCTGTATGTTTTATAGTATTGGTCCATATATTTAGACCATTGATGCATTTTCATTTAATTTTTTAATATGGTGCTAAGTAGGCACACAATTTCATTTGTTTTTTACATATGGATATCCAATTGTTATCCATTTCATTTTTCTTAGCTCCAATCTTTATTTTTTATTCTTTGGACTATGTTTGCATTAATTTGACACTTCTTCTGATTCCTTATCATATACAATTTTTGCTTTGTGATCTTTCTTCTTTTTAAATTTCCGGTTATAAATTTCCTTCTGAGCACTCCTTTTGCTGCCTTACATAAGTTTGGGTTGTTTTGTTTTTCATTTTCATTTGGAGGGAAAGGCAAGAAAAGGACTATAAATTCATCTTTGGATATGTTATATTTGAGGTACCGGTGAGATATAAGAAGAGGTGATGATTAGGTAGATGTCTTTATGCCTGGAATTCACGGGATGGGCATGGACTACAGACACAGATTTTGGAACAATTGGCATGTAAACAGAAGTCATATGGGATGGGTAGTAATTTAAATCCCATGAATGATGAGTGAGAGGCAGGAAGGATAAACAAAAAGGGGGAAGCCTGTCACAAATGCCAACAGTTGACAATGCAATAGAGAGGGAGAGGCCAGCAAAAGTGGCAGGAAGTGGATGCCAAAAGACTGGTAATGAGGAAAGGAAGCAGAGAAAAGAAATGGAATTCTGTAACAAATGGTGCAAAGCTGTTGAGATGTTGACAAATTAGGAGTGGAAAGTTTTCTTTGGGTTTTGTGACCTGCGGAAAATGGTAGTTTCAGAGCCTGCAGTTAGGTCGAGCAATAAGGGAGGTGACAAGTTTGGATGGTCTGAAGATCCCAAGGGAAACACTGTATGAGGAATGAGGGGCACATGGTGGCAGGTGAATAGTACCCCAGGACTGAAGGAAAGCTTTATTCAATGCACTGATTTTGAAAAGTTAATTACTTATAGGAAGGAAGCAATATAAAAGAGAGATGAGATTCCAGGGGACAAGGGATAATCGATATCATGGCATTCCTCAGAAACCATCCTTTATTGCCTTGTCAGATGGCTTGATTGTCTGTCATTTCTTCCACTAAGTTTAAGTTCTTTTGGTGACAGGTGATTTTCCTGTTTGGATAAATGCTCTAAACTCCAAAATTCATCCTCTACCTATCTCCCACATACGTCCATTCTAGATACACTAAAGACAGGCACATAAATTCTGTAGTGATTACTGCACTTAATTGATACTTCATAAGTGATTGTTTCTCACTTGGTGAATCAAAACATTTTAAGGCTTATAACCTTGGAAAGACATTTGGCAGTGACTCTTGTCAGTAGCTCTCTCTTCTATCTTAATAAAATATGATAGACTTTGTTTGCATTCTCTCATTAGTATTCAGTAGCAATGAATGAATACTAAGTTCTCACTGAATAATTTAGTTCAAAATGTTCACCCTTTGACGAGCAAGTACAACCTAACTAGATGACACTATGGGCTGAATCTATTCTCACAAGCCATTGTTTTAGCACACTTAACATTTTAAATGCCAGATGAGACCCTGAAAAACAGGTTATACAAAGCTACAAATAAACCAGGCCCAGGATGCTGACATGCTTCTTTTCAAAGAAGCAATTTACTTGCAGCTCTGCCTGGCTTAAGTGGACAGATATGTCACATTCTTCAGCAAACTACCTATTACCTGTAGGAGAAATGCAGACACAAAATAATTCTGATAAGAGAAGTACAAGCTACATAGGGGTAGGACAAACTTTTGTGACACACAGACCAGATCCTAGAATTTAGAAAGATAAGGATAATTCTTTTTAATTATTACAGATTTTATGGTTAAGAATCCAAATTGAACTACTCAGCATGGGCTACAGGGACCTAGAGTTGTCATGGCTGTGGGGACCTGAAACTCTGATGTCATCCTGCTGTCAGTGGGTCCTCTCTCCCTTTAGAATGCCCCCTTGCCCCTTTCCTATTCCTTCTAATAAACTCATGCCTGTTATTCCAAGCAACATGTCTGAATTTTTTTTGAATTGATTACAAGAATCAGGGTTTGAAGGGGAACTTCCTGCTGCTTTAGTTTCCTAGCAGGCCCCAGTCTTTAGCAAAAGGAAGTTCCAATTTTCTGTTGGTGGCTTCACTCCCATTCTCCCCATTTTCTCCCCTGCCCGCTCCAACCTTACAATTGCTACTAAAAGACCAATCGAGAATTCTTGGATCACTGTGTTTGCTCTGCATCCTGGTTTCAGATAATAATGTCTTGAGAAAGTTTTACTGTTTGTTTCTTAACTCAAGCTATATTTTTAAGACCCTACAATTGCCCAAGCATTAGAATTCACCACCAAGGGGGCCCTGATAGAGTTCTATAATGAGTAGGAAGTGAGTGTATCCAAACAGATTGACATTCAAGTCTTGCTTCTGCCATTTAAAAATTCCCAGGCTAGGCTGGGGGTGTGGATCAGTGGCAAAGCACTTGCCTAGCATGTGTAAGGCCTTGTATTGGACCCCAGTACTGCACATAAAGTAAAAATAAATGAAAAAACTTCCAGGCTTGGACAAGACACTTAATTGAGCCCTAATTCCTTGTTTTAAAGTGACAATGGCTTTACTTACTTTGCAATTTAATGACTGTCAGGATTTGATTCATGGTTGTTTCAGTTTCTTCATCTTGTTTCCAACTTCACCTTCATCAGGAAGACTGTGTGGTTTCAGTTCCTCGTCTCCTCTAGTGTTCTCATTGTGGCCAATTTGTACTTAAACCTGTCATGTGCTAAAGAAAGGACCTGGGCCTTTTTCTCATTCCTACGTATGTTGATGAATGGAACATATTATGTGGTGAAGATTCACTGACTACAGTGTTGACAACTTTACCTGGCAGCTGATCTTATTCTGTTCTTTTATCGCTTAGAAAGTGATGTTTATTAATATCTAACTTTTATTTATATACCTGCTTGGTGGTGTGTGCAGCACAGATAATGCAAAAATGTCACTTTCTGGTTTAAAAGAGCTTGTTCTCTAAAATGACAGAAAATTTTACACAGCCCTTAAGGGGTAAAAGATGGAGAACAGTGTGTGCTGGCAGGGGGTGTCACTGTGTGACCCAGTGTGCTTTCTATCCCCCTCCTACGTATACTTCCAATCTGTTTCACGCACACCTTAAATATTTCTGTAGCTCCATATAAACGTACTAGGTCAGCCTGTGGTGCAGCCTGCTTGTCTGCAGGGTTTCTCGCAGAGGCAATGTCAAGTTAAGTATTTTTTCCCACCTGTGATTCCTGAAGGAAATATGTCACATCTATTGAGTTGTAGGGTAGGGATCTTTCCAGGGTCTCAGAAATGGGAAGAGTCTCCAAACCACAATGAGCAGAAGGCTGAGAAGACAGAAGGAATCAGAGTTGGGAACTCATAGGGACTTAAGAGACAAACCTGACTTTCAACAGGCTGGCTACAGATACAGGCCAAGAGCTATTGAAAGCTTGTCACCTAGCAACATGAGACCAGCTAATAAATGGGAGTTGGAGGCTTTTCATTTTCCCAGACTGCAGGTAATTTTTTCTAGGGGAAAAGTATTCCTTGTATTTTTTTTTTCCTGGAGTCTAGCATTTGCTTTGCATGTCAATTAGATGACAGAATTTACTGAGTTCTCCCTGGATGCAGAGTGATATCTTTTGGGGTGCTCCCCCTTCAGCAGTGTGACTACTGATGCTATATTTAACATTGAGCACTCGGGAGTAAGCTAGCAAGCACCACTTAATGCAGAGTAGCAGTGATGGCTGCATACATTTCTAAAATAACAGGGCAGGTGGAAAGCAGAAGCTGTAACGAGGCAGTGGTAAATAGAACATCAGCTGAACTTCTTAAGAGAAATAAGTCCCCAAAGCATAATGGTATCCTACACTGTGGAAATATTGGTAATTCTTAGGTTTCATTCTTGGGTGACTAAAGGAGCTATCAGTAGCCAGGCCAGGAGAACAGCTATAAAACATGCAAACTCTCAGCTGTGCTTCTCAACCTAGAGCTGCTCAGTTGCCATCCACAGGCCAGTGCTGGTTTGCAAATGTTATTTGTACACAGTAGCTATGGAAATTGAGAGCAATTATGGGCAATCTTTATTAGCAATTGGACAGAGTAATTTAATATCTGCTAAAGCTAATATTTTCCAAAATCAGTGCTTGTATTTTATGTCTTTTATAATAATTAATTTCTATTGTATTTAAATAAAAGTATTATTTCATGATGGATTAGAAATTAAAAACACAGAAAACACTGGCTCTTTGACACAGGCTGAGAAGCACTGCTCTAGGCCAGTTGTCAATAAGATTTCCCACAAACACAGATACTAAATTCGTTATCATTTCTGGACCACAGAGTCTCAGCTACAACTAGTAACTCAGCTGTCATAGAACTTAAACAGCTGTAGAAAATGCATACATGGCTATGTTCCAATAAAACTTTATTTACAAAATAAGCAGTAATCCTTGCTTTAATCCAGTATGTCTCAAACTTGACTGAGCAATCAACTCATGAAGGTTTTGATTCCGAATTTATGAGGCAGGCCTTGGTATGATACATTCTGGACAATCTTATAGCTGCTGTTATTGTTGCTTCTGGTTCATGGACTCACTCTAAGCATTAAACCTGATGAACATAAAATTGGAGATGAAATTAAAAAGAGAGTTGGAATCCACACTGATATTTTCCAGCAGAAGTTCTTCATCTTTCAAACTTCAGTTTTCTTGTCTGAAAAATGGAGATGGTAATTTCTATCCCAATTTCTGTGAAATTCAAAAGAAATTATGCATGTGAAAACTTTTATGAAGAGCACACAAAGTCCTGCTAAAAGGTGTATTGTAGATACGAGGTTTTTCATTACCCTTAATTTTCTTTAAACTACATCAATTTAAAATGAGGATATGTGTGCCAATTAACTTTCATTCACACACAAGGGAAGTTCATTTTTATTTGATGTAGTCTAGTCAAAAACACACATTTGTTTGTGATTAATTAGCATCTGAAGGACTGTTATAATGAGTACCTGCCACAGAGGTGGTTAAGGGAAGCATGTAAAAAAGTGCTATGTAAATATGCTTTAGAGGTCTTCTTACTAATGGTGTTAAATAACTATTCATTACGAAAGTGAGTGCAGTTCAACAAATGGTTAAAAGACCACAAGCATGAACAGTATATGTGTAGTGAACCAACTAATAGGGCAACTTTCAGCCTCAAAGTGAGCCTTACGTGTGAAAACAGCTTCCTGTCTTGTCCTCTACTTAATGGAAGCCAGCAATGCCCAATCAAAAGTTGGCCTGATAATACAGTCAGAACAGTGTTGTATTTTGTTCATTGAGGGGATTTTGCCAGATTTTCTCAGAGTTCCTGAAAATACAAAGAATCAAGACCTCACAGAGCTTACAGAATAAGCTATATGACTGTTTTTGTTTGTTTGTTGGTGTCTGCTTGCAAATAAATTTTTATGAGGGTTACGATACAGCATAAGACTTGCTTTCAGTTGCATAGTGATGAGGTTGTGGGGGAAGAGATACATAGACTACCTATCTTATTTCTCAACCTAACAGTTGTGATGAACAAATTGTCTTAGGCAGCCTGCCACATAGGTACTATTATTATCTTTATAACACAGGATGCTGCTAAAGATTAACATTCTGTCCTCTTTTTCTAAAGGAAGGTATGAGAAAGCCATACTTTCCTTTAGGAAGGAAGTTACTGAGTTACTGAGAGAAGCCGTACTCACCCCATTGGAACACACACCAGAGGGCAACTGTGTCACTGAAAATAGTTGTGCTGAGAAGGGCTGGGGTAGAACAATTAGTTCTTTTGTCTACAATCTTGAGTTGTAATAAGACCCTTTATGCCCAGTAGTTGCAGAAAATGGGCTTTATCTAGAAAGGAGAGGAGAGTAGTTCTTCAGGATTTAAAATGGAAAAACTGAAACATTTGAAAAGAGAGATCTCTTTGGGAAATAAAAATGAGATTTAGGTTTCTAAAATTGGAGGGTTGCTGAACCAATTTTGACATAATGTTCACAAGGCTAGTGATGGCCTCAGGATATGGCTTTGAGCATCAAGGAGGCACAGTCACCCTGTGAACACCAGCCTTGGAGGAGGAGTACAGTTGAGGACTCAGCCTCCATCTTGGTATTGCAAGTCTAGATTTCCAGGCTCCTTTATAACATACTCTCTGAACTCCTCCTTGTATTTTTAGCAGTAGACAAGTTCAAACAATCTTAACCTTGGGGACTAAGTGACCTGTGAAGATGGAACAGAGTATATGATGTGTTTTAAAAGACCTCTGGTCACTTGAATGCAATTGTTATGAATACCTGTGGAGGGGACAAGGGAGAAGTTCTTGGTGGATGTGTTTTTGGCCTCACCAGCTTTCCTGAGGCTGGGTGTTAACCTGAGGATGATGACCTCACCTGAGGCCAGCTAAAATTCAGAGTTAAGAGCTGCAAATTGGGGCTGGGGATGTGGCTCAAGTGGTAGAGCGCTCGCCTGGCGTGCGTGCGGCCCGGGTTCGATCCTCAGCACCACATACAAACAAAGATGTTGTGTCCGCCTAAAACTAAAATAAATAAATAAATAAATATTAAAAAAAAAAAAAGAGCTGCAAATTTGGGAGCTCAGTTGAGGGATCCTCTGGGCTAACTCAGTCTAAGAGAAAGGGATCTTCTGTCTACAAAGACAATGTCCTGGGATGGGCCACCATCACCAAATTAGGAGGAGTTTTCAAGAGTGATACCATGTGCCAGTAAAAAGTAAAAACACTTTGATGGAGGTCTCTATTTTCCTTCCAATTGATGTAAAAGCTGAACATATCCCTTCCTTCAACTTCATCAACTGTATGCCATTTGATAATTCAAGTGGAAAACACAACTCTGAAAAGTAAAATGTCTGATAATGACGAGGTTGGGATCTTACAACATTAATTAGAAAATACAGGAGAAGTGACCATACAGGCCTTCCTCATTTATGACAGGGTTAATAGGTTTGCTGTAGGAATCAAATGAAATATAAGATGTATAAATCCTTAAGAGAAAAATAATAGTAGAAGTAATAAAGTTGTCATAAGTGCTGTATATTGCAATTAGTATCATAGGTTGTTGTAGGAATTCAGCTTGACATGACTGTAGCCATGTTGTCATGACTGTAGCCATGTTGTCATAACTGCTATGATTATTTCTGGCAAACCCTGGTGGGTTTTTTCTGCAAGATTTTATAGCATACTATAAATAAACAAAATCATTAATGAGCCATGTGGAGCTTTATATTTAGGACCTTAACACTGTGAGCACAAGGATTATGCATGATGTTTTTGATATTAGCTCAAGGTAAAGCAGGTACATTCCAACTTGGGTGAGGTCACTTTTGTCCTGGCCATTTTACAAGCCCCTTCTTCTGATCTGAATCTTAGAGGTCCACTAGTCTTGTTGCCACCGAGGACCATGCTTCTGTCATGTAAGTAAGTCCCCAATAAATTACACTTTGCAATCCTGGATCTCAATTTTGCTTTTTAAAGTCTGTATCTGGAAGATTGTTATAGGTTGGACCATATTCCCTAAAAAGGTATTTTCAAGTATTAACCCCCAGTACTTTTGCATGTGACATTATCTGGCAATAGGGCATTGGCAAATATAGTCAAATTAAGATGAAGTTTTAAGAGTGGGTCCTAATCCAATACAACTGGTATTCTTATGAGAAGAGACAGAGAAACTTTTGCACACAGGGAGAATCCTATGTGATGATGGAAGCAAACTTTGGAGTCATGGTGCCATAAATCAAAGAATTCCTGGACCTACCTTGATGATGGGAGATGCAAGGATAGATCCCTTCCTGATCTAGTCCTATTGACAATGTGATTTCAAGCCTCTACCCTTTAGAACTGTGAAAGAATAAATCGGGATTTCTTTAGCTGAGCACGTTTGTGGTACTTAGTTAGAGCATCCCTTAAATAATTAATACAAGGACTAATCAATTAATGATGTCAAATACAGACAAAGTACTGATAAATGTAAAAACATAAAGTATTGTACATGCAGCTTGGTGTTGAAAAATGAGCTTAATCAAAACTAGAAACTTTTTATAGCAGGTATACATGGCAGCTTCCAGGGTAGTTCACAACATATGGACCTCTCAGGCGTTGGAGGGAAATGAGATGGGACATTGTTCAAATACTGTCTTCCTCAAAGCTTCCTGTTCACTTCCATTCCCGCTTATTTTTCCTCTTTTCTCTGTCTTTACCCGACTTAGTAATCCCTAAAAAATCTCCTCCTATTTTGCAATGTCTTTATTATGGCTGGAAATGAAAAATGTAGATTAAAAATATCATTATTTGAAAGAGGACCGATATTTCCTAGAAATCTGTCCTAGGACCCTTCTTCTGAGAGAAGGTTTTACCCAATGTAAGTAAACATAGAAAATGAAAATGCAAGTGGTGCCCTGGGACTTCAGCTAAAAGCTTCATTCTTACTGTTTCTTGAAATGAGTGGGTGAATATACTAAATGATGAATTTCTTCTCCTGAGGTAGTGCCTAGGTCTTAGGTTCACTGAAAGAAGAAACTGAGTAACCAGCAAGTGAGTACCCAGCTGTGTTTCATGGGGAGGAGAATTGAGGTCTGTCAATAAAAGGGATGTAGAGCCTCCTGGAAAGAAAAAATAGGGCTCAACTCCCCCTCCCTATGCTCAATGCCCTCCACAAAGCTGGCACTCCAAAGTGAGAGGGAAAGCTCTTGGGAAAAGAAATTGAGAAATAAGTTCTGAAGGCTGAGATGGAAATACCAGCAAGGAGATCTTTTGAGTTGGTTTCCTAGCAACACAAAGCCAGTGTGCTTTCAGCATTTTGTTGTCATTCCTTGAAAATAGTGACTCCTGAAAAGAGTCTGAGCAATAACTAAAAAGAGAGAAGAAAGAACTTTCTAGCAGTTAATATTTTATTCAATTTCTGTATCTTAACAAAAAATACATTATTACAATTCATTTTACCAATAATTCTGCATGCTCATTAATTTATGTCTTCTCAGTAATTAATTAAAGAACACGACATGGCTCCACAAAAAAAAAAAAAAATAGAAACAGGAACATTATTATTTGTGACCCTAGTATTACGAACTGACCTAAACCAGTTTATCCAGTCACAACTGTGAGATCACAGAGGCAAACTAACACTGAAGGTCTCCTATTCCATACCTTCACAGGCAGAAGGAATTGAAGCAAGTCAGAAAAAAATCTGCTATAATTCAAACCATTATGATCAAGAAGACCCCAAATGATTAACTGTGCTATTCTTTCCACTCTCAGAAATTTCCAGTTCCCTGTCTTTGCATGCACACTCAGGCATTTTTGTAAAATGTTCATTCAAGACAGATGTGAGCTGAGCTATTCTAGTAGCCAGATTCAGTTAACCTGTTCATCAGTATTTAGGTAGGATCTTTGAGCAAGATCCTGAAGTGGTGGTACTCAGCAGTCAATTGAAACCCTTAATCCCAGGGATTTATGTAGCCTAAACAAGGGTGGAGATACACATACAATATTTCCAACCAAATTCACAGATTTTAGGTACCATTTGTTTTACCAATTAAAAATGATTTCTAACATGTTTTGTGCAATTAATAAAGACAGATATTGAGTGTTGAAATTTATAGAAGTCACCTGGGGAATCTAATAGAGTTTTACGGGTATTAACAAAGCATCCTTAAGGCATGTTTATCTGCTTAGAATACATACTTAAAACATTGGCTAACTCAGTCCTCATCTTTAGTGTGTACATAAAGTCAATTTATGTACATTGCTTAAAACTTTTTAAGACAATTTTTAATGTTTATTTATTTATTTTTATGTGGTGCTGAGGATCAAACCCAGTGCCTCACACGTGTGAAGCAAGCCCTCTACCACTGAGCTATAACCCCAGTCCCAACTCAACTGATTTTTGACAAAGGTGTAAAAGTAATTCAGTGGAGGGAGGTAACCTTTTCAACAAATAGGGTGGGAACAATTGACATTCATAGGCAAAAAAAAAAAAAAAAAGAAAACTTTGACNTCTTGCCTACTTTGTTGTTGGATGAGTCTAGACATCATTCATATGAACCACAGAGTACACAGGAGGGAATAATATGGCAGAAAGTAAGAAAAAGTAAACTTTGACTGCCCACTGCCCACCTTATGCAAAAATAACTCAAAATTGATCACAGACTTAAATGTAAAGCATGAAACTATCCAAGTTTTAAGAAAATAAAACATAGGAGAAAATTTTCATGATCTAGGGCCCAACAAAGTGTTCTTAAGTTTGGTATCAAAAGCAAGACCCATAAAAGGGAAAAATCCATTACATTGGACTTCATCAAAACTAAAAAAAAGTTTTGCTCTATGTAAGGACCTATTAAGATGATGAAAAGACAGCTGCAGACTGAAAGAAAATATTAGCAACCCACGTATCTGACAAAGGACTCATATCTAGAACATATAAAGAAATCTTAAGGTTCAAACAATCCAATTAGAAAATGGAAAAAAGAGATGCATAGACATTTCACCAAAGAGGATATACAGATGGCAAACTACACATGAAAAGATTTTAACATCATTAGCCATCAGGGAAATTCAAATCAAAGCCACAATGAGATATCATTTCATGCCTATCAGAATGACTGAACAAAAAAACAAAATAGTAGCAGTACCAAATGCTGGAAAGGATACACAGAAATGGGATCACACATACATTGCTGGTGTTCTTCAAGAGATTAATGGTTAAATGAACTATAATTCAGCCATGCCAGAAAATACTACTCAGCCATAAAAAGAAATGGATTATTTGTTCATGCAATATGTGAATGAATAGGAATTTTGCTGCATGAAAAAAGCTAATCTTAAAAGATTACACACTGTATGATTATTTATATAAAATTCTTAGAATGAAAAAAATAAATGTAGGGGACACATTAGTGGGTTCCAGGGGTTAAACAATGAGGCAGATAAGAAATTGGACATGGTTACAAAGAGTAGCAGGAAGGATTCTTGTGATAGTATAGTTCTCTATTGTCAGTGGATAAATGAAACTCCACATGTGATAAATTTGCATAGAACTAAATAAACAGGCTCATAAATACAAATTATTACAAGTTAAAAAGTGGATAGATGATAGCAATATCCTTGTTGTAATATTATAGTATAGTTTTTTTGCATGTTATTTTTCTTTTTTAAAATTTTTATTCGTTTTAATTAGTTATACATGATAGTAGAATGCATTTATGCACTTTGATATATCATACATAGATGGGATATAATTTCTCATTTTTCTGAGTGTACTTGTTGCAGATTCTTATTGGTCATACAGTCACATATATACACACAGTAATAATTCTACTATCTTTCCTATCCCCACATTCCCTCCTCACCCCTCCACCTAATCTAAGGTAATTCTGATAATTTAGCTTCTAGCCCCCTGGTTTCTTCAAGATGCTCATTTCCTCTTAGTCATTAAAATCTTCTCTCGGGTTTTTATTTAAACAGAAGAATAATTAATAATAGCTTTGAGGAGGAGTTGCACATAGAGCCCATTTTTATTTTAAAATATTTAAAATATAGAACTGATCCTGGGAAGTCAGCTCCTTTATGTCCCTCAGCACCTGCCCCACTGCACTCAGTAAATTAATCTGCTGTTGTTCCCACTGTCCCACTAGCCAAATGGGAAAGAGAACCAGGTATATACCTTGATGCATCTGTCTTTTAACCTTTCTTTTATTATTATTATTAACATTTATTAATTATATGAATTACTGGGCTACGCTGTGATATTTCCACACAGGAATACATTATGCATTATCATTCCATCCATTTTTCTCCTCTCATGCCTCCTTCACACCTCACCCTCTAGTCCCTAGTAACCCCTCTTCTTTCAGGTCAATTTTTTTTTAAATTTCCACATATAAGAGAAATCATCTGATACTTGTCTTTCTATGTCTGGCTTTTTAATACATCATTTAACACGATGTCTTCCAGATATCAATTTTGTTGTGAGTGTCAGGATTTCATTCTTTTTTAAGTTTAATACTGTTCTATTATATATATATATAAAATATTTTATTTATTGATTTATCTGTTGATGGGCATCTGGGATGATTCCATATCTTAGCTTTTATGAATAGCACTGAAATTAATATGGAACATACCTCTCTTTAAATGGTGTTTAAAAAGCAAAGTTAGTAATAGAATTAAGATATCACAAGAGGTGCCCAGTACTCTATCACACCAGGTAATATTTATCTTATTGAATTCATTGATTCCAGAGACCAGTGTCATGGAATGGGTTATGTATGGGGACACCCATTAATGTTAATTAAGCAACAACTTGTATATTTTATAGGCCTGAAAAGTAATTAATTCACAATGAAAAACAGAACTGCCAAGTCAACCTAATATTAGCATTAATTTGACCCTTGTAATTTCTCCCACTGTGAAATGATAAGTTCCAGTTGAACAAAGAGTTAAAACTGAGGGGTGGAGCTTAGTTATGACATATGTTTTATGCCATTAGGTTCTGTTGGGCGGATAGGTCTCCATTACAGGTATATATCTGCCAAGGGGACTATTTTCTCATGCAGACCTGAGGGGTTATCTCATGTCCCACTTCCATAGAGTGTGGGTGGGCACTGCCAACCATTGTCTTTGAAAGTCTTCTTTTTTTGTTTTTATAGCTAAGATCCTCCCTTTTAGAAAATTCCTCTTTGGAGATAAATATTAAGGTGAAGTCTGATGGTTCTTGGGACCCAGGGACTTGGCATATCAATTTTTTAATATAGATTTTATCTATTTATATTCACATGGCAACTTCGTTTCTGACAGAATGGCTTATCGTAGTCATTTCTTATGGCACCATGTACTACACTTTAAAGGGGTGATTATTCTTCTAATCAATATGAAAGATTGGCATAAATGCTTTGTCATATTAGAATTGCAATTTTAGGAGAAAGAGGAATTGCATTCAGGATAGTGACTTGCCTAGGAATCGACACATAGGAGTTGAATTAATAAGTGAGTAATAAGATGCTCATATTGGTTCTAGAATGAACTTGAAAAAAAGTAGAGAATGAAAGGCAGGAGAGTCTTCAGATAACAAAGGTAATCTGACATTGCCATCTTTGGCTTGGAACCCTGACTCTAAATCCTCACTTGGCATCCTGACTCAGTTTCCTTTCTGTCAGAGGGCAGGGATCACACCCAACAGCTTCCTATGAATCAACCAGTGAATCACAGGGAAGGATCTGAGGCACCCCGAAAAAGCACAAAATGATTCCCAAGATCTTTTTTCCTGTCCTGCAAGTAGAAATCTTCCCTCTTCCTCAGTACTCTAGCCCTAAACTTCCCTTTTTGTTTCCTCTCAAAAGGAGTAGACAGAGTACCCCGCAGTGTTAATGAACAAGACATCCTGAAAAGAGATAAAAGGGTGAAAAAAATCAGAGAAAATAGCATTGAAAATTAATTAGAAAAGAAGGATAAATAGTTTTGTTAAATCCCAGAGCTTTAAGTAACCTACTTTTGAAGATTATGTATTTAAAATATTCTGTGAAATCAGTTTTATTCTATCATACTGATTATTTGCTTATCCTTTGAAATATGTTATTCTCTTTAGAAGCTTTAGCCTACTTGATAATTTGACTTCATTTTCAAAATGCATTGTGATACTGTGTTCTTTTCTTTGTTTCTAGAAAGAACCATGGTTTAAAAAAAGACAAATCTTTTATTGTTTTAGTTTCTTTTTTTGTAGCTTGGTTTGTCTTAATATGCTCTTTCATCTTCATCAACATTATGCTTGCTCTAGATACATCTGGTTTTTGGTAATAATTTCAGTTCTTTGGGGGCTAGCCAGGGATATCTGGAATTATATATTAATAACAAAATTAAAAATATTAACCAAAGTTCATAATTTCCTAGAGAAACTAAAAGTGACAGCTTTCTTTATAATTTAAATTGAGCCAGTGAGATGCTTCAAAATGTATATTATATCATTGCAGGAAAATTTTCAGTGGTACTCAAGAGGTGCAAAATCAAGGATGCTTCTACTGCTTAGCTTTTCAGCTTCGTTTTTCAAGGTGTTTCAGCTCTGCTCACTGTCTGAGTTCAAGCCATATTGAAAAGTTGTAGTTTCACAAGAGTGCCACTCTTGTTCTCCCTTTCTGGTCAATGCACCTGCTGTACCTTCACCTAGTTTACCTGGTTCCTCATGACACCATCTCCCTTTCAGCCATGAAAATTTACTTTTTGTTCAACTCTTACAGAACTTTACCAACCCTGTATTATCACTGATCACATAGAACTGAAACAAGTAGACTCCATCCCCCAGAAATATTTTTGAATAAAGTAATAAATAAGGGAGGCTTCTCAAAAGAATGGGCATAGAACCACCATATGACCCAGCTATACCACTTCTTAATATTTAGCCTGAAGAATTAAAGTCATCTTACTGCAGGGATACATGCGTACCCATGGTTATAGAAACACAATACACAATAGAACCCAATTAGGTGTCCATCAATGGATGAATTGATAAAGAAACTATGGTATATATACACAATGGAATTTAATTCAGCCATAAAGAAAAATAAAATTATGGCATTTTCAGGAAAATGGATGGAACTAGAGACCACCAGGTTAAGTGAAATAAATCAAACTCATAAGGTTAAGGGTTGTGTGTTTTCTCTCATAAGCAGAAGATAGAGAGGAGAAAGAAAAAGAAAGGTGGGGTGTATTTTCTAAAAATCAAAGAGATCAGTAAAGGAAAGGGAACAAGGAAAGGAGGAGGGGAAGGAGGGGAAAGGGTTGGAGAGGGAGGGGGAAGGGCTGGAGAGTGATATTGGCCAAGTTACATTGTTTTATTGTGTGCATGTATGAATATGTAACAATAAATCCCATCAGTATGTACAACTATACAAAAAAGGATACATGGACACTTCATTTAACTTTTTTTTCACATAGCAACTTTATTTCTGACAGAATGAGTTATCATAGTCATCTCTTGTGGCACCATATACTACTTTAAGGTGGTAATTATTCTTCTAATCAATATGAAAGATTGGCATAAATATTTTGTGATATTACAAATGCAATTTCTATTCATCCCCTCATACTCCATACATTTGATTCTTTCTGTCCATGTTTTAGGTGCCAGTAATTTTCTTATCCATTTTTATAATTTTTTTGCCCTCTAAATATCATTTAATTATAAATTATATTCTTATATTCAGTCCCCACGAATTAAATATAACTCAATTTAAATACAAGCTTTAAGAATGCATTCATTACAACAGACACTAGTATGGCAATATGTATAAATGTGGATGTGTAACCAATGTGATCCTGCAATCTGTATATGTCTTAAAAATGGGAGTTCATAACCCACTTGAATCAAATGTATGAAATATGATATGTCAAGAGCATTGTAATGTTTTGAGCAACCAATAAAAAAGAATGTATTCATTGACTTATCAATTTTTAATAAAGTTCTTAGTCCAATGAATCAGTATTGAGTTTTTGGGCTATATTTGGAGAATATATTGCCCTTACGATTCCTTTCTTTTCTTTCTTATCATTCTTTATTTGAAGTTATTTCATATTGATATTCATCTAACATATAAAAACATTTTAAAAAGTGAAAATAAAAAGTGTATCTACCCACTTCTGTTATTTTCTATGGTAAGCATATCCTAAGGAGAATTAACTATGCAGCTTATGGGAAAGGTGTGGGGTGTTGGAGGGAGAGTGTTAAACAAGACTATTCAGAGTTTACAAGTGTTCACCACTAAGAAGTTTAAATTGTGGTGAATGAACTCATTTTAAACCAGCTACTCTATATTTTAAAATGTGAATCTTGATCCATATGTTAAAAAAAATCCTGCCATATTGCTTGGCTTAAAAAAAAAAACATTTAGTAGTTACAAACCATTTTCTTTTGATTATAACTTAAAATTATGCTGTATATTTTTTATAATCTGTGCCACCTAAAAACTGATTCAAAAGTAAATTACTGTATTTCTTTGATCCTAAGACAGCATTTTGGATGGAGAGCAAAAAATACCACTCCATTTAATGAATATACTGATTGTAAGACTTGTCGGCAGTTTGGGAACATTAAATGCATAAAAATGAGCATTTTGAAATCAAAGAGATGACATGTATTTTTTTCTTACTGCCAGAATAAAGCCTGATTATGTGGTTCTTGCTCTACAAGTATATTCTACATTTTTCCATTTAAATATGTAGAATGGACACAGAGAATTTCATCTGGTTTCTAAATAAGACTAAATAAAAGGCTTGATTTTTTTCACAATGAAGAAATGGCAAAACTTCAAATGGCATCTGTTATGGTCTTATTGGTTTTCTTTCTGCACATGTATAGGTTATGTCGCCTTTTGGCCAAGCATTTCAGTTTTTGTATTCTGCTGCCAATCCATCATTTGACTATAGCACATTTTCTATGATCTCTCATTTCATCTAGAGGTATATCAAAACCCAGGCATAATTCCAACATGGGAAAAATATTATTTTGGGCTCAACTTTATCATTTACGTATTATGTTGGTCTGAAGTTTGACTTAAGCATGCCATTATTTTATGTAGTGATCAGTTAATCAGATGAGTGTTTTATTATTACCTTAGTCTAATGTTTTTCAAAGTATAGGGTAAGGGCCCCATTTCGTAATCCCCTGGATACTGATAGAAATGTGGATTCCTGGGAACCCAAGTTTACTGCCAATATGCAAGAAGCAAAGGTTGTGCCTAGACCATGCTTTTACACTAGCTGTCTGGGAGCCTCTTATACGCACTGAAGTTGAGAAGTTCTGCTTAGTGCAGTCTGGAGCTATTATGTCTGGGTCTGATTTTCATTTAAGAGCAAAGCTATTGCAGGCAAATTCCTTATACTATTTGTGCTTCAGTTTCCTCCTCTGCAAAATGGAATAATATTATTGCCTTCATCATAGGGTTGTTTTCACAATTAAATGAATGTGCATTTGTACAATGTTTAAAATGGTGTTTGGCATGTAATAAACATTATTTACATGACTTTCTGAATCTACAGAAACCACAGATAAAGAACAGATGTTCCTTTAACAAATATTAAGTGAATGCACATTGTGTGCTGAGCACTCATCCCAAGCTGTGAATGCTTGCATTTTCTTGAAGAACCGGCACACAAGCACATATACACTCAGCATTGTATGTTCTAAGACCTTTAATGACAGTGTCTGATTCATCCTTCTCAACCCTAGGAGCTAGAAAATGTCACTCTTTTCCTTTTATAAAAGAGGAAACAGTCATAAAGTAGTTAAGTAAATTTGCCAAGTTTGGACAGGTACTAAGAGATGGAGCTGGTAGTGAAATCAAACAGCCTGACTCCACCATGCACTCATTTAACCTTGCTGGTCTGACAGGTGTATTCCATTATAATGACTTTTAATGATCAAAGCCATAATTTACATGAGGATCTATCTGGAAGTCAAGAAGGAACTGAAGTGTATAGGCTTCAAATTTAGGAAGTGGATAGGGTATGCTGCTGGCTTTCCAGTAGATGGTGGGGAGGGCGTCAGGTGGGGGAGGTTATTCCTCCCTTCAGGTTTGTCATTGATGCTATTAGAATTCACAGTAAGCAGAGAGTCTCAAAACTTATATTTTAACTAAATACAAGTCAAATTCAGAATAAATAGTAAATGAAAGATCAAACACCCTATTGGTGCCAAATACCTAGGTTAAACCCTTATATCTGTAATTGATGTCACCAGGTACTCAAGCAGCTCACAGGCTTTTGGGGTTGTGTTTTACTTTATATTCTTTTCTTTCTTTCTTTCTTTCTTTCTTTCTTTCTTTCTTTCTTTCTTTCTTTCTTTCTTTCTTCTTTTCTTTTTCTTTTTTTTTTTTTGGTTCTGGGGATTGAACTCAGAGGCACTTGACCACTGAGCCATATCCGCAGTCCTATTTTTGTATTTTATTTAGAAACAGGGTCTCACTGAGTTGCTTACTACCTCGCTTTTACTGAGGCTGGATTTGAACTCAAGATTCTCCTGCCTCAGCCTCCTGAGCCACTAGGATTACAGGCATGTGCCACCATGCCTGTCCTTCATATTATTTTCTATTGAAAATAGTAAGTTATTGCAGGTCTGATAACTTATGAGTAGTTCCTTGTATTTACATGAAAACTTTCTCTAAGATGTCAGTAGACTTTTTTATGCCCACTCCCTTTCATTTGGGGATGTGTGCTTAGGAGTGATGCTAAGAATCAATAAGAAGAATGAGTCAAGTCTAAGTTACAGCATGACATTTGCTCATATGTGGGATGGTTTTGTAGTGGTAGGCAAGAGATCATGTGAGGAAGTGCACTCCTTTGCCTCCAAAGAGAATTTCATTTTCCATGGGTACCTTTGAAATACTTTGGTAAGGAGAAAGGGATAGAGAGCCTGGCACAGTGGCACATGCTTGTAATTCCAGTGATTGAGGAAGCTGAGGTAGAAGGATTGCAGGTTTGAGGCCAACCTCAGGCATGTAGCAAGATCCTAAGCAAAGTTAGAGAGACCCTGTCTCAAAATAAAAAGTAAAAAGGGCTGGGATATGGTAATTTGGTAAAGTGTCTCCGGGTTCAATCCCCAATACCAATAAATAAATAAATAAATAGCGAGATTGATGATGTCTTTAGGGAAACATTTGGGGCCTGATGGTTAAACCAGAATCTATCTAAAAAACAACTTGCATGAAAGAGACAAGAAGACTAGAATTTTTACTCGCTGTTTGGCACTGGAATTAAAGCATACATTTAGTAATCCCCAGCTTTCTTTTAGTATGAATTTAGTACTAAGTTTAAGAATTTATAAAATAAAAAGTTAGTTTTACCAGAGGTATAGAGACTACCAGGTGTCTGTAAAAGTATATTTACCCATAAAACTCTCTTAAATTTAAAATGAATGTAAATGAAAAGTCTTTTAAAAAAGTCATGAAATATGCATAACTAGTAAAGTGGGGACTTTTACTACTTATATGTTTCGTGTTATATATATTTCCTACATATATATTTGTGGGTATATGTATATATGATACATATTTTAATTAAATCATTTTATGAAACATAAAAAATTTAAAAATATACTTTAAAAATATTTTTAAATAATTTTTAAATGGCTCAAAACTATATTTCTGTACCTAAAGTGGCATTTGTTATTATTTCAATGCCATTGAGTGTGTCTTGTTATTTTAGGAAGTGTTCTATGCATGGAGACAGCTGGTTTCACCCAGGAGCAGATTGCTCCCAGCCCCCACAGGATCCACTGTTCCACTCTACTGCTTCCTCAAGGGTGTTGCCATGTGGACAAAGCACCACAAAATTTCCAAGTTTTTAAAGAGGTTTCAGAACTCTAGATTTTTATACAAAATCCTCCGAATTTTAATTTTACCCTACTTTAAACATTGGATAAGCAAAATAAAACATTCTCATGCTGGGCAAAGTTCACTGATAATCATCTCTGGGTTAGTCTTCCTATAATTTATTCAAGGTCAATTCTTCTTAAAAAGATAAGATCATGTTTCTTGCTAACCAGATGCTCTCACTATTGTTTTATTTTTAAGATAAGTTCAAGTCTACTCAACTTTTCAAGGTCCTTCAGTGCTCACAATCAAGCCTAAATTCCTATAATGAAATGCAGGATCTATTTCCTGCTCTGTGCTTTATGTTACCTTTGCATGTGGTGGTCTTTTCATAGGGTGTTTTTTTTTTTTTTTTTTTGCTTCTTATCCTCTGATTAGCTTGCACCTAGTATTAATACTGCCTGGAATGTTACCTATGGTGTGGAATCTCCTCAATGGTGGTTATGCAACTAACCAGAAGAGAGAGGACAGGAAGAACACAAATATACAGCTCTCCTTATAATTGATACCTAGTGACTTGATTTGACCCTCTCAGTATCTTAAAAATAATTTCAATAAATATTATTGAGCCTCTACTCTGTGCCATTTTCCTAGGCATTACAATTACAAAAACTTTAAAAAGCATGATCTCTGTTGTTCAGCTGTTGACATCAAACAACTGGAATACAAGTACTTTAGTGGAATTTGTTAGAAGTTGCCAATGGAGAACAGAATAAGGAAAGGCAGGAGGACTCGTACTGAGAGGAGATACGTCAGACAAAATTCAAGGATGAATAGATGCTTTCTTCATGGGGCAAGAGGAAGTGGAGGTGTTTCAGGCAGAATGAAGAGAAATTTCAAATAGAGGATCAACACGTTCATATAAGAAAGTCTGGCTTGAGAATAGCACGTTGTTTGCTAGGATTAGAAGTTCATAACACTGTTTAGGTGACCACTGGCATTGAATTATTACTGTTACATTGTGCTGTTGTTTATATAAAACTTGGCCTTAAAATGCTTTTCCTGAGATTTTCTGTCATTGAGCTATGAGCTCCTTTGCTGAAGCCCTTCATGACTCCACTGATATGTAATGCTTTTCAAGCACCTGGACAATATGCAGTTTAAAAGACCACCTTCACCTACTCAGCATCTTGTGTTTATTTGTGGAGACTATCTTGACTGATTCTTTTACTCAAAGTGTGATTCAAAGATTACCACTCTCCCTACATTCTGCTTGAGCCTTAAACCTCAGCAATTCTTTCATGAGTTTTGAATTAATTTCATGAAATTTCACTACAGATGATTTGTGGAATTAGGATATCTAATGTTTGCTTTTTGTAGTCATTAAATTAAAAATGATTCCTTGTCACATTATCTCTAAGAAACATATGGTTTGCAATGTTAGTGTGTGAAATACTCCAAAGCATTAATAACAGCCCCTATGAATGAGTTTTGTTGCACTATAGACAAAACCATACTCTCTCCTGTTGCACCCAAGTAATTAAATGCATGAGAATAATGCTATGAAGTACAAAAATTTTGACATAATAAATTAAAAATTGTATTTAATTATGAAGATAAAAACTAGCATTGCAGGAGAGGATTCAAGATGGTACCAAGCACTTGTCTGCTACACTATGATATAGAACCAAAACAATATGGTATAGCTGATCATAGGAGAGTATGGTATATCCAATGTGGAGTCAGTTCCCAAGTAAAACGCAGAGATTTGGGATATTAGAAAAACAAAGAGAAAAAAAAAAGCACTCCAACATCAAGTGCTCTGGGCTGCTTGGCAGGGGTGTGACAGACACTAGTTCATACCCTAGTAGGGGTATAAACAAAGAGAGAGACTCTTAGTGCAAAATCCCAGATAGACTCTATAAAAGCAAGATTCCAGACCTTGCAAACATATGGTCTTAAAAAACAAAAGCCCTGGTATCTGCGTAGTGAGCTGGAGAAGTTTTCTTCATTTCCCAGAGTACTTACAAGAAGCCATCTTGAAGGCCCTTTTGTTGGCGCTTACTGCTCTGGGAATCCAAAGTTCTCACATTTTTATATTTCTGAAAATAGAGACAGCAGACTGTTCTCTGCACTGGCTCTGAATTTTCTGCTTTGTGAGACAGTTTGGACTCTGGGAGAGTGACTTTGATGACATAAATCCACTGAGAATGCAATGGGATGGGAAGCTCAGACTGATGTAGAGAGAAGGTGAAAGTACTTCAATTTAAAATTGGTGGTTTAGGAGGTCTTCTATGAGAGCCAAAAACACATATTGGAGAAAATACTGCAAATACTCCTGGAGAAACTGCATGTCCAAAAGTAGAAGATTGAAACTGAACCCCTATTTCTCAACCTATACAAAAATCAACTCAAAACATATCAAAGACCTTAGTGTAATACCTGAAATTTGAAACTACAAAACAAAACAAAACAACAAAAACATTTGAGGAAAACACTACAAGATATTGGCACAGGCAATGATTTCTTGGATAGAACTCCATAGCTCAGGAAACAAAAGCAAGAATTGACAAATGGGATTCCATCAAATTAAAAACCTTCTTGCAAAGAAAACAGTAAATAGAGTGAAGAGACAACCTATAGAATGGGAAAAAGTATTTGTCAGTTACTCATCTAACAGAGATTTAATACCCAGAATATAAAGAGAATTAAAAAACATTAAGACAAACGAGTAATCCAATTGAAAAAATGGACAAATTATCTGAATAGAGAGTTCTCAAAAGAAGAAGTACAAATGGACAATAAATGTATAGAGATGCTCAACATCTTTATCTATCAGTGATACAAATAAAAAACTATACTAAGATTTAATCTCACTCCAGTTAGAATAGCTATTATGAAACACAAACAAATAAAACTAAAAGTAAGAAATGCTTCCAAGGGGTCTAGTCTTCTGGTAATGCTTTCCAATGAATTTTTAATTTGGTTTATTGAGTGCTTCATTTTAAGGATTTCTGCTTGATTTTTTTTTCAGAATCTCTCTCTCTCCTTTCTCTCTCTTTATTGAAGTGATCTTTCATTTTGTCTCTGATTTTACTCCTTACATTTTCCTGTACATTGCAGATCAGTTTAACCATGAACATTCTAAACTATTTCTTTGACATTTTTCCCACTCTGGTATAAATGGATTCTATTATTGAAATATTTTGGTTTGTTTGGGGTGATTTGTTCCCTTGCTTTTTCATATTGTTTGTGTGTGTATCCATCTGACAGTACGGATTGGAGGCAATAGAGTTTCTACCTTGAGGACTTATAGTGTCCCTGAAAGTTTCCAGTACCTCACAGTTTAGAGGAGAAAAATAATAACAATAACCAAGGCAAACAATCTAAAGCATTAAACCAAATATTTCCTGCTATGATGCCTTCAATGTTTTCACAATAAACAGAAATGATACGATAAGCTATTGCCTACAATAAAAACAGTGAGTTTGCAAAAGGGTTTACAGTTTCAAATAGTGAATAGGGAGAGAACAGAAATGATATAGGGTGTGATGAGTATGAGGGAGAAGGAGAGAAAATAAAAGTAAAAAATTAAATGAAGAGTGAAAGAGATAACAATAGAGCTTGGCTGTTAGCAGAAGAAAGAAAGAGAATAAAGGAAAACATAAGTGAGGAAAAATATGTAAAATAAAAAAATAAAAGAATACAAGAACAAAACTGAAACATACTAATCAAACATCATAGTCCTCAAAATACTGATTCATGAAAAATAACTGCCTATTAAAAAATTCCAGAAATTAGAATAAAAACACAAATATGAATATGTCTAAGTGTTCATAAAACATTCAGGTCATAATTTAACAGAGAAAAGAAAAAAATAAAATAATTAAAAAAGATCTTGATGAAAAGTTAAAGAATTGTTTCTGATGGAGTTCAAAAGATTCTTGGCTTACTTCTCAACTGTGTTAGGTGGGGTTGCTGGATTGTGAGAGAAAAATCCCATAGGTGGGGTTTAGGCTTACATTGGCTCCAGGTTCTTTGCTGAATGGTGATTTGTCTGAAGATTTTAAGTGCACTTCCAGGGCCCAGCAATTACTGGCTCATGCTGGGAGACTGTCCCCTAAGAAGCTCCCTGGATTCTACTTGTAAATAGAGGAGCCAATCCTTAGTCCCCTAGATCACCTATGGACACTGTGTTTAAAATGTAGGCCTAATTTTCCATCTTGTTGCCTTAGGAACCAACTTCCCTAAAGCAAAATTAAGAATTAATATGTGGGATGGTATCTGCTATGGTTTGAATGTAAGGTATCCCCCAAAAGCTCATGTGTGAGACAAATGCAAGAAGATTCAGAGGAGAATGATTGGGTTATGAGATGAGACTCTTAACCCAATCAGTGAATTAATCCCCTGATAGGGATTAATTGAGTGGTAACTGAAGTGGTAGGGTGTGGTTGGAGGAGGTGGGGATTGGGGGCATGGCTTTAGGATATATATTTGTCATCTGGCAAGTGGAGGCCTCTCTCTCTGCTTTATGGTTGTCATTTGAGCTGCTTCTCTCTGCCACAATCTTCTATCATGATGTTCAGCTTTACCTTGAGTCCAGAGGAATGGACCTTGCTGTCTATGGATTGAGACCTCTGAAACCAAGATCCCATAAATAAGGCTTTTCTTCTCTACAGTTGTTCTGGTTGGGTCTTTAGTCACAGTGGTGAAAAAGATGATTGAAACAGAAATTGATACTGAGAATGGGGCCATTGCTTTGACTAGCCTGACCATGTGGTTCCAAGGCTTTTGCAGCTTTTTGGAACTGTTTGGAGGAATTTTGAGATGTTTAGCAGTACAAGCTGGAAACACTTTAGAGTGCTGTAAGCAGAGCTTGATAGTTGGTTCTGGTGGGAGCTCAGAAGACCAGAATGCCAATAGGACCATGGACAGTGAAGAGAGGGCTCAAGAGGTTTTAGAGGAAAAGGAGGACACTGTTGGCAATTGGATTAGAAGCCATTCATGTTATGTTCTTGCTGACAAGTTTTCTGCATTTTGCCTATGTCCTGAGAGTCTGTGAGACTGATTTCAAAAGCAATGGACTTCTTAATCTTGTGGAAGAAATGCCTAGGCAGCATAGCATTCAGGAAATAGCAAGGGTATTGCTGGAAGTTTTAAGCCAATTTTATTCTGATAGTCAGGAGCAGAAAGCATAGCAGAAAGATTTGAAAAACTTGAAATTGAAAGGCAAGAGTACTATTGGGGCTAAGGAAGTTGCAGTTGTTAAAGACATTACTGCCACTAAAGAAATGCTAAAGATTTTGCCCAGAGACAATGAGAAATATGGCTTGAAGGCATCTCAGGAGCTGGCAAGACCATACCTACATCAAGTTCAAGGGAATAAAAGTGAAAATTCTCTTGAGAAAAGACCAGTCGGGAATCTTGCTTGTACAAGGGGGTCTAGGAAGGTTTTTCAATGTGCTCAGGTACCCAGATACTCAGAGGTTGCTGTAGCCATGGTCCCTGGAGGCTTGGCTACTGCTCAACATGGCGGCAGACCTTGGTGTCAACCATGTGGTGCTGGTTCTTCAGGAATGCAGGATGCTGAAGTTCGGAAGATTTCAAAGGAAGGCCTTGGAAGCCAGGCAAAGTGCAGCAGGGTTGAAATCCCTGTGGGAACAGCCTGAAAAGGCAAGGTGTGAAGATTTAAGGAGGAAGCCAAAGCTGCAGTGAAGACCTCAGAGATTAAGAAATGCCAGTAATGTCAGGCATTATTCTAGGAAAAGCTGCAGGAATTGAGCAGAGAGAAGCCAACAGAAAGGCCACTTGGGCTGCAACCAACAAGTCCACAGGGGCAGAGCTACACAGCCCCTTAGAGAGGATATCATGTCTTGTGCTCCAGATGCTGAACACAGAACTATAGGACCATTTGCCCAGTTTGCTTTCCATCTTTCTTTGGTCTCATCCCTTATTTCTATGCCCCTATTTTTGTGAATGAAATTGTTTACTCCATAACTTTACATATTGGATACTTGTAAATTGCTTTTAATTTTACAGGAGCTAACAATTAGGGCCTGCCTTGAGCCTCAGAGAAGACTTTGGACTTAAATTTTGAGCAATCTTGGAACCATTGAGACTATGGGGACTCTTGGAAATGGACAAAATGTATTCTGCTTTGTGAGATGATTGTGAGCTTTTGGAGGCCAAGGATGGAATGTTATGTTTTGGATGTGAGTTGTCCCCCTAAAACTCCTGTGTGAGAAAATGCAAGAAGATTCAGAGGATAAATGATTGGGTTGTGAGAGTCTTAACCCAATCAGTGAATTAATCCCCTGATAGGGACTAACTGAGTGATAAATGAAGTGGTCCCAAAGCCATACATATATTTGTATCTGGCAAGTGGAGACCTGTCTCTCTCTGCTTTCTAATCATCATGTGAGGTATTACCCTCTGCCACACTTCTCCTCCATGATGTTCTGCCTTTCCTTGAGTCCTGAGAAATGGAACCTGCTGTCTATGGATTGAGACCTTCAAAACTGTGAGCTTCTAAATAAATCTTCCCTCCTCTACAGTTGTTCTGGTTGGGGCTTTCTTCACAATGGTGAAAATGATTACTGAAACAGTATCAAACTAAAAAGCTTCTTCATAGCAAAGGGAACAAAATCTTTGCCACCTAAACTTCAGATAGAACATTAATCTCCAGGATATATAACAAATTAAAAAAAATGTAACACCAAAAAAACTAAAAAACCCAATCAATAAGTGAGCAAAAGAATTGAACAGGCAATCCTCAGAAGAAATACAAATGGTCAACAAATATATATATATATAAAATGTTCACCCCATCTGATTCAAATGTATGATATGTCAAGATCATTGCACTGTCATGTGTAACTAATTAAAACAAATAAAAAAATAAAATTAAAAGATAGGGCTGGGGATGTGGCTCAAGTGGTAGCGTGCTCGCCTGGCATGCGTGTGGCCCAGGTTCGATCCTCAGTACCACATGCAAACAAAGATGTTGTGTCCGCCAAAAACAAACAAAAATATATATATATATAAAAAAATTATCTCTCTCTCTCTCAAAAAAAAAATTAAAAGATAAATAAACAAATAAATAAATAAAGTTCAACTTCTTTAGCAATGAGAGAAATGCAAACTAAAACTACATTGAGGTTTCATCTTACTCTAGTCAGAATGGCAAATATCAAGAATACAAGTATTGATAAATGTTGGTGAGGATATAAGGAAAAAGATCCATCATACATTGCTGGTGAGACTACAAATTGGTGCAACAATTATGGAAAACAGTACAGAGATTTCTCAGAAAACTTGGAATGGAACCACCATTTGATCCAGTTATCCCATTCCTTGGAATATGCCCAAGAAACTTAAAATCAGCATACTACAGTACTACCAGCCACATCAATGTTCATAGCAGCTCAATTCATAATTGCTAAGCTATAGAACCAAACAGATGAATGGATAAAGAATGCCCCTCAACCAATGAATGGATAAAGAAAATGTAGTATATACATAATGGAATATTACTCAGCCACAAAGAATGGGAAATTATAGCATTTGCTGGTAAATGGATAGAACTGAAGAATATCATGCCAAGTAAAATAAGCAAATTCCAAAAAATCAGCAGCTGAATGATTTCTCTGATACATGGATGCTAACACACAATAAGGTGATGGAAGGGAAACATAGAAGTTCATTGGATTAATGAACTTCAAAGAAAAATGAAGGGAAGGGAGTGCTGATGGGAATAGGAAAGACATTAGAAAGTATTCGACATAACTTTTCTATGATCATGTATGAATACACTACCAGGGTAACTCCACATCATGTAAAACTACAAGATTGGGATCCTAATTAGAATAAGGTATGTATAATGTCAAAATACACTCTTTGTCATGTATATATAAAAAGAATAAATTAATAATAAAAAGAAATGTTGGCTACCGGGTTTCTGTTCATGACTAAAAGGCTTAGGGGTCACTCCAGGTAAACTGGGCTAACTGGGCTGTGCAAAATAACCACTCAAGAGACACAAATACCTTTTTCTTTGGGGTCGCTGTGATGGCTCCTATAACCTTAAGGGTACGCAGGAGACCCCTTTTATTGAGGAGAAGCTATTCAAATGAGGCAAGGAGTCAGGTTTTAGGTGGCTGAGTCTATCTTCATGATGTCCACTGTCAGGAGGTTAACTGACATCTAGGTAGGCCACACCCAAGGGCACAGTAAGAGAAGGGGACACACACAAGGCACTTCCATGGAAGATTCTATCCTAAACAGGGCAAGGGGTTATGTTACAAAGGAACAGGTGAGCGTAGCTTCACCCATGGGACTGTAGCAAGATAAGCCTGGGCAGGAAGACACAGTCACTGGAACCCTAGAAGAGTGGGGCAGTCTAGCAGCATGGGTGCCTGAGGCCACATCGCCCAGCCGGGGAGTTAACTCAGTCACGTGCAGAGGTTGGTCTCCCACAGTTGGCAAAGATTTGGAAATAAAGAAACTCTCATCCATGGTTGGTGCAAATATAAATTAGTACAGCCAGTATAGAAGACAATATGGAGCTTCCTCAGAAAACTAAAACTAGAACTACCATTTGATCCAGCTTTATCACTCCTGAGTATATTTCCAAAGGATATAAAGTCAGCATATAAAAGAGACCTGAATATCCATGTTTATTGTGTCACTGGTTTCCATAGCCAAGATATGGATCAACCTAGATGAATGAATACAGAAAATATGGTCTGTATACATAATGAAATATTATTAAGGCATAAAGAAGAGTTAAATCCTGTAATTTTCAGGAAAAGAGATGGAATATCACATTAAGTAAAATAAGTCAGACACTGAAAGTCAATGACCACATGTTTTCATTCTTATGTGGAAACTCAAAAAAAGATGACCTAAAGGTAAAAGAGGGACTACTGGAGACTGGAAGAGATAGAGAGGGTAGAACGAAGGATGGTCATGAGTAATGCACAAATGCATGTGTATGAATATCACAGTGTAACCCACTAGTCTGTACTATTAATTTTTATGTTACTGGAAAAACTCACAAACTAGTATCAGATTTTAGTAACCAGGATTAAAGCAGCAAAACCTCTGAATTTGATTTCACCTGCAAAGCAAACCTTCCTAGAACAGACTGACAACTCTTGAAAAGGTGATGAGCCATGCTGTTGTCATTCATAGTTGTCCCCATTAAATTCCCTTTCAGAACTAGGTCAAGCATGAGCATTGACTGTACAAGGTACAAAATGTCCCTCCATAATGGTTGGAATAATTGTGAGCGGTGTATTGCCACTTCCACCCTTGACTCACCACTTTCCTTCCTTTCTTATAGCTTTTTTTCTCCACTAATACACCTTTGACCTGCCAGTCAAGACAGAGGCATTAATTTGCTCTGATGGTGAAATTGGGCTAAATATCTCTTGCTACAACATTACAAATCCATCAAAGACAGGGACCATATATATCTCTGTGTCTTGGCCGCCTCTGTGTCTCCATGCCTAGCAGAGAGGCTACCATGTTTACACTCAATAACTCAACAAATATTTAATTAGATGTGAAAGAAAATGCTTTTTTTTTTAATGGTGGAAGTTAAAGACATTAAACTACAAAAATAATGCCAACAAGGAGGCAGGATTTACAGGTATAGATTTGTTACCCTTTCCAACCAACATTCTAAAAATAAATCACAGTTCCAGAAATTAGACTGTTCTGCTCTGGGGTCTTCTCAGGGCACTTAGTTGTTAGAGTCTGTAAACAAGTCAAAATAACACCTGGCATTTTGCCAGGGGAATGTTAGAGTTCGTAAACAAGTCTGGATGGTGCCTGGCAAAATGCCAGAGGGAGTGGTTTGAGAAGTAACAAAAGCGAGCCATTAAGTGTGGAGATTCCTGATTGGTTGACTGCTGTATCTAGTTTATGTTAATTAGATAAGCTGTGTGGAATGTATAAATACTGCTCCTGTCCTGCAATAAAGGGCTCCCACTCCTGCTGTATCAACCTACACAAGTTGTTCGCCACCCCCCCGGTTATTTTGCTGCAGCTGGACTGCGGCACTTAGTAAATGCTTTTTATTTTAGGCATTTAACAAATTTGAAATATTGTCTGGGCTCTGGTTATGCTTCTTTACATCTTTAAAAAAATTTATAATTATGGTTGAAAATATATACATTTAATGCATGCCATGCAGATAATATACATGTTATACATAATAGAATTTATATGTATATTTTAATGTTTTGTAGATGATTCCAATTTCCTCATGAGCCTCAATCTATTGTACAGTAGGGTGAGGGAATTGATACCACTTAGGAATTTATTACCTAACATATTTTATCATTTTTGTGGTGAGGTCATTTTATATTCTCAGCATTTTTCAAAAATACAATATATTATTAATTATATCCACTATGTTATACAAGATATCTCCTAAATGTATAATTCCTATTAATGAAAATTGTTGACCATCTCCTAAACCCCAGCCCCCAACTACCTCAGCCCCTGGGAACCACCATTCAATAGAGATCAGCTTTGGTAGATTCCGCATATGAGTGAGATAGTATAGTATGTTTGCACAGTATATTCAAAATATTTCCCGGATACAGGGAAAACATACGTAATTTTATCTGTAAATATAAATAAGTAAATAGATAAGAATAAAGAAATACCATTTTTTTCTGTATATGACCATTCATCTTTATAGAAGGTGTACACCTATCAATTTTCATATTTTTTTTCCTACCTCTTCCTTTCCCAGATGCCCTCTAGGTAAAGAAGGAAGTATGCTTTATGTGGCTTCTTGTGATGACGATGGGGCCTCACATCAATGAGCAGCCAGTGATGTTGCACTTTAGGGTATCACAGGCTCTGATGTTGGAGTTCACAGCTGTGAAATAGTGGCACAGCTCCCATGTTATTTGACCATCTCTGCTGCTTCAGCCCAACCTGCCTCACTCTGTGTTGTAGATCTCCATGTGGCTTGGCTGAAATTCCCTATCAGGACATTCATTTCAGGCATCTCAGCCTCTAGCCACCATTTTTATTTTAATGTTCCTATTCGTTTTGTTTTTCTACAAAGCAAGTTCCTTCTGAAGTCTTACAAGCAAGATGGGTTGAAGTCTTTCCCCATATCCTCCTCAGCCCTCCTGTTAAAAACTAAGAACCACTTTCCCATGCACCCTTCATGTTTGAAACCTGGGGGTGGTGGTGGGGCTCAAATTTGGTTCACCCACTGACACTTTTCTCACTCCCTTTTCTCTGTCCTTCCTTCTACTCTAGATCCAGAAAAGGTTTTCCACCATTGTATCTCAGAAACTTTCTGTAGTGTCATCTCCTCTTTTTTTTTTTTTTTCTGGAGGTGGCAAGTAGGGAACATGATTTACAGAGAGGAATAAAAGCACATTGATTTAACATTTTCCAAGTATTATACACACTGAATTCATTTTACCCATGAGAAATCTAAAGCTCAAAGAGGTTAAAGTAACGTGCTGGCAACAAAGCAGAGAGCCTCAATTCAAAACCTGACGGTAAAGCATAATAATAACCCCATACAATTTGAGATTTTAGTATTTTAACTCAAAGTTAAGAGCTTCTTATTTCCCTTTGCAAGTTGTATCACCGACTATTGCTTCTTATCAAATTTAAAACATTATTTGATAGTATTTCTCCAATCACATAGAATGTTCGGCACATGAGACCAGAAGCAATCGCCCTAATTAATTAATTTGACAAAACACAGTTTAGGTGTGAAGATGAATTCATGGTGAGGTGAAATTAAAATCTAAATTAGGCAAGCAAATCCTCCACTTTCCACTTATGGTGGGGAGACTTGGTTGAATATTATCTCTGATTTAAAAAATAATGCCATGATTATTATTAACACGATTTGTTACATTTGAATCTAAAAGAGAAGCAGAGAAACTATTTTTATATTTCAAATCACTGACTGGAGAATAATGAACTAGGCTCTATGTTGTTTCAAAAGTCATTTACTCTAGGTTTTTAAAGTAGAAATATAAGAAATAAATCACCTTTTAAAAGAAACTAAAAACATGATTTTTTCAATGTGCTGTAAAACAAATACGTAATAAATAGATTCCCCTCACCCAGGTTAACCCGGACTAATTTTAACAATAATGTCACAAAACAGTCACAAAAGAGAATGTCTCTGGCTTTGTCCCCACCACACTCCAGGGCAAGCCAATTCACTCTTTAAGTTAAATCTGCTTGTCCTGATTTCATGTGTCCTCTACCAGCCACATCTCAAGGTCACCCACATCTTCCTAGGCTCTGTTGCCCCTGTTGCTCTCTTAAAGACCTCTCTTTTACTGTGCCTATGGATATGGGAGCCAAAACCTGCTAATGCCTGATGTCTCAGGGACTAAATCTCTGTCTCTTGAAGCCCACAATTTCTCACGAAGGCTGCCATTTCTCAGCACCATCTATCCAACTGGTACCAAAGCTGGTCATGCTCTGATCTCAAGACACCATGGTGCTTTTGTTGAGGCTCTCCTTTATATATATTACACTTTTAATGTAAAACCTGTAAGAGCTTGGTTGATGGATGGTCTAAAAATAGACAACGTACTCTAAGCAGAACTACCTTTTCACTGTGATATTCACCTCATTATTTTTATCCAAACTTACCTCGACTCTTTTGTCTGTTGAGTACTTTTTTTGGTATGTTTTCATTTACTTATTCACAAATAGCTCTGTGAGTTCATTTTCGGTTCCAGTGAAGACCTTTGCTGTCTTTCTTCCTGGTCTTCTACTTATATTTACAGGTCCCTACTGCATATCTCTATGAGATATCCCACATCTTTTTTTTTTTTTTTGAATTTGGCATGCATGAGTTGAATTCTTATCTCCCTTGATCTTCCATCTGGATTCCCAGTTTCAAAACCAGAATCTCATTTTACCCTGTTATGTATTCAGAGACCTAGGCATTCCTGTTTCTTCTCCCTCAGTCTAACCTGGTCATATCTACTTTCTCAAAAATCCCGTTCTTCTTCCTAAACATATCTTATATCATTTCACTTCTCATTTCCACTCTCTGATATCAAGGCATCACTTCTTGTCACGATTTCTGCAATAACCTCTTAGTAGTTCTCCCCACATCTTCTCTGGCCCTTCCCCTCTTGTATGCTGTCTGCATTGTGGAGCCAAAAGAATCCATCAGAAAATGGAGAATGATCACCATGTCCTTGTTTATGACCTTGAATTTCTTTTTATTCTTAATCCCTATGTGATCTGGCCATAATGACATCTTTTCCCACTTAAAATTGCCATGTTCTCTCTCCTCTCTGGACTTTTAAAAATGCTGTTTGCTCTGCATGAAATGATCAGTAAATTTTTGTTGAATGAGGGACTAAATAAATAACATTTTCCTAGAATACAGCACATGGAAGACCTCACAACAAGCAGATTCCTTGAATCTATTATCTTCGACTAAACAACTCCATCACATTTTAAATATATTTTTAAAATATGCATTTCATGTTTTATAAACAGAAATTTGAACTGAAATTGGTATTTTCATATGAACTTTAAAATTTTGTTGTGAGGTCCTAGTAGGAATGTTCAGCTAATTTTATGGCTTGGACCACAGTGTCGTCCTCCTCTATCAGGGAATATCTCTCTTTGACTTGACTGACATCCTGAAGATGCAGCCAATGCCTATGGCAGAATGAAAAATATAGGCCAGTGAGGGAATCACTGGATGTCTTTCAGCCAGTCAAATCCCTGGAATCAAACCTGGCATAAGTGGAGTGACAGATGTCACTGTCAGATTGCTCTAACACCCTTGATATGACCTACCACTAGATGCTCTAATTTCGTTTTTAAAAGCCTGAATAATCTTTACAAGTTTGGACGGTGAAAAGGAGAATATAATTGCATGACTTGGCAAGGATACAGGCATGCAATTCATCTAGGAACAGACTTAGAAACTTCATCATTCACAAGAGCATCTGGTTGCCATCTACAGGATGCTGGGAACACGCCAACTTTGATAATTACATTCAGCTTGCCCACCTTCCTTCACCACTTCAATTGGATGACACACATTTGATTCTGTTCAAAAAATACTATGCATGATTGCTAGTAAATTCTACAAGGCAACTATCTTCCCCTAGAAATTGTAGCATTTTAAGGATAAGGAAGATAATCACACAACATATTCAGAGCTGTAGCTTAAAAATAACAAATTAGAAGACAATGAAGTTGCTAATTATACAATCTGAGACATTTTAATATCTTAATTCACATTATCTTTCTAGTTTATTAAAGAAGAAAACATTTGTTTTTATCCAACCTGAAATTTTGATTTGGTTTTACGGTAATTAGGTATTAGATCAATATGATTCTAGACCCCAAAGCCCACATACATAGAAGAGATTTTATTTAGTGCAAACCGTACCCTATAAAGCCTAAAATAGAATTTAAACAGCAAGAGAAACATTAATTGCACTGAAGTATAAAATAATTATGAATCAAAAGATGTCCTTTTATTTACATTTCCCTTAGCTACTTGTATTTACAGGACTTGATATATTTTATTAAGAAGTTTGACACCTTTATTTGAAATAGTTTTTGTTTCCACAATTTACACATTAGTTTTATTCTTTCACGTTATTCTAAGAGTTATTGAAAATGAAAAACTATTCTATGGTTGGCTACTGTTTCAAAAGAACTAACTTTCAAGGATTGGAAAACTTAGAGTGTTGAGAAATAATAATTATATAACCTTTGCCATGTGCAAGGAAAAATTCTGTGAGATTTGCCTATACCAATTCACTCAGTCCTCATCTTAACTCAATGAAATGGATTCTTCTACTATTCTTAGTTTTTACACAGAGAAATAGCGACACAGGTAAGGTCACATGGCTAACCATTGTAGATCCAAGATTCAAACTCAGAGTCTGGCTCTGAAGACAATGTTTTAAACTAGCATCATGCTATATTTCTGGTCCTCAGAAACACTATGAAAAGCAGTTATTCTTCTTAAAAAGAGATAAGTATCTCCCAGGGAATTTGATGTCAGAACAGTGAAGATAACAGTTCTGTGAGCTCTCAACATCGTTTCAATCCAGCTCTGCTTTATCAGCCTAAATCAGCTGCTGTTGTTTACAACAGACTGGCAAAGGAAAGCTTCTAAAACAAGTCAAAATTAAACAAGTGCCCAAACATTACACTGCTAATAGTTGATTGATGCATTCCCCAGGATAGAAAAATGGCATGCATACTGTGGATACAAATTAAACAATGCTCCCTTGAAAAGGTGTTTTGGGATAAGCTGGCAATGCTGAAGGAGGACTGGCATGGTAGAGAGGAGAGACACATGAGTGAGTAAGTGATGCACATAAAAAGCAGAGTGATGTCACTGGAGGGAAAGAGAGCAGCAGTGAGGATGACCCAGAGCATTCTGATCCAATTGAGTTTTGAAAAAGATGAAATAAAGACCAAAACTCTGAATATATAGGGAATTAATTTAATTAAATGGACATGATGTTTTGAAATATATATTTCAGATGGACACATTTCTGGCTCTATTCCATGACCTAGAGGATTGTGCTGGTGAAGGTGTCGGGGAGAACATATAGTTTTCTGATGCTAAGATCTGGCAATGAATGATGTGAATAAATACAGCAAAGTATTATCTTCTCCTTTTCTTTCTGTAAAATGCTCTAAGAGTCAAAGATGGAATTATATAAAACAGACTCCCAGGTTTGGACAAATATTGAATAATAGCTGTGCTTTTATGTTTTATTAAAATAAGATCAGAATAAAATTTATAAGCCCAATAATGTTAAAATGAAAACTTATAAGATGAAACCACACTGTGACTTTTTTTGTACTTACTGCTTTTTTCTATGTGTTATATTTAAATGTCCCCACAGACACAGCCCTATTTTGGGGATTTTTCTATTTGCTCACTTGAAATGTTTTCTTTTCCTGCTTCATGGATCAGTATTTAAAGACATCCAATAGTTATAAAACTGCGACTTTAAAAAGACCTGTATTGGATGGCTTCCTAGGGGTATGGCTATGTGATTAGATGAGTCCAGCAGGCACTGTGCCCTGAATGTCAACAGTCCTCAGCTGTGTCAGAAATCCAAAGAGAAAATGTGTTCCAGATATCTAAGGATAACTTGGCTTCCACCACTCGGCAATTCAAACTTAGAGATGTCAGTAGAGGTGCCTCAGCTGTTCCTGCCTGCCTGAATGAAGTAGGAATGAGAGCCAATTTCAAAGAGATTCAAGGATCAGAACCTACATCATTTTAAAGAATAAATTCAGAAGTTTAGGTTATAATGAGAAATAGCCAAATCGTTGAAACTGCTAAGCACAGTTTCAATATGGTTCTACTGATGACAGCTAGAAACAAGAACCTTAAAGAGTCTTCAGGAACATAAGAGTGGAAGGACCCAAGATCTTGAAAGTAACACAGGAAGCGAAAGGAAATGAAGTTTGCTTTTGCTCCCTTTGTGCAACTGTAGCAGGAACCATAAAAAAGAAGAAAACCGTTATCCCGATTATTAACAAGAACAGTGATGTGAAACTATGAATGGACACTTTCTTGATCATTTTTATTGCTCTTCACAATTCTGAAATCATAACTCAGAGAGGAAAAGAGAAGACATGTTTTAATGTTATAATTTTCCTTTATCGATTGGAATGGATACATGAGAGAAAGACTTGTAAGACAAGTATGACTGTATAAACATTCTTTCTCTCTAAAATATCCAGTAGAGTTGAAGACTAAAGAAGAAGTGCCTTTCTTAGTGAAACTAGAAGACAAACTACAAAATAGTTTTAAGAACATCTTAAAGTTTCCAATCGAATTATAAACTAAGTATGAAAAAGTGAAGCTAAGGAGAGACTTCGGTAACGGCAAATTTCAGAAATTCCCCAAAGGAATGCATTTCCTGAAGGTGATGAGCATAAAGTACTATACAAAAATCTGTGCCCTTTAGCGAAACAAGTGAGAGAATCATATGAAGTGAGGAGTTTGAAGTCAGAAATCCTTCATGGGGAGTTACATTCAGAGAAGCAGGGGAGAACTACAACAAGAAAATTACATGGGCAGGAAGAAGTTTATCTCTGATTACTTATGGGAGAGCATTGAGGTTCTGAAAGGTGAGTATCCTGGTATTCTAATTTGCCATGGCAGCCAAGAATGGAAGTAGCTATCCAACTCTTTCTAAAGACAACAAACAATAAAATTAGCAAAGAGCTGAAGTAAGTTACTTGAAGGCAAATATAAAAAAAAAATAATTAGCATAGCATTCACATAAGAAAATAAAGAAAGGAAATGAAGGTAAAGATTTACTCCCATTCTGTAGGCTCTCTCATCAAGTTGCTATGAAGAAAAACAAAACAAAACAAAAAAAGCAAAATTTAAAACAGATGAAGGATACCCCAGGAGAAGAAAAATGTTGACATAAAGCAAATAAAAAAAATGTAAAATAAAATTTTTTCTCTGAATTAAGACAAAACAAGCAAATATCAACAAAATGTGATGAAGTAATTTCTTCTATGAAGGAAAATACAAGAGCAAAGCAAAATTGCAAAACTAAGGGAACACAATGAGAGAGTAGAAAGAGAGAGATGAAATTGTGTTGGCTAAACCAAGGTAAAAATAGGAAAAATAAAATCAACAATGAAATTTTTTAAAAAGGTGTATATTGACAAATTGACACTAAAACAGTATAAAACATAGAAATGAGAAAAGTAAATAAAATTACCAAAGATTAAAGAAAACATTTAAAAAGATAAAAATGATGCAACATACATAAAGTTGGAGTTCTTGAAAAAATATAACTTACAGAATAAATATTTAGAGTTATAATTCAAGAAAATTTTCTTGAAATTAAAATATTGACAATTTTTTGAAACTGGAGAAAAGATTTTATATATATATATATATATATATATATATATATATATATATATATATATATATATCTC
>NW_026000142.1:16167189-16169565 GCF_001458135.2 Marmota marmota marmota | reverse complement strand
GAAAAAAAAAAAAAAAAAAAAAACGTGAGGCAAAAACTTTTTTTATCTGGCCAAATTCAATTCCAGGAATAAAGTCTAAAGACAGGTTTGTAAAATGCAAGAAACCAGAAAATATTATTCCCATGAGTCATTCTTGGGGCAACTGTTAGAGAGTAAATTTAATTGTCATGCCCACTGATATATTTAACAATGTAACTAAGCCTGAGTAAAAGGAGGGTAAATAGTGACACACCAGTGTAAATATTATATCCTAGAAGTTAGAAATATGACTGAAAGAAGGTTGGAGACAGACTGCATATACTAATTGTCTCATATCTAATCACTGGAATTCAAAAGATATTCAATACTGATAGAGTAATAGAAATAAATACATCTTCACCTTGGACAATTTTAATAGGCTAAATCCACTTATTGTAAGAAAACTCATTTTAGATTCCATCACAAAGCAAAACACAGCATAGTATGCACTGAATAACCCTAGAAATATTCCAGTATGTGAATACTTATCTATGTGAATAAAAACCAAGGTAACGTAGTACACAGCCTTCATATATGTGAGATATGAGACACTGTATGTAGGGAAGGCAAAAAAGATCACATTACCCGAAACAATAATTGGAAATAAAAAGGATGACCAAGGCTGTGTTTTACAAGTGCATAACCAGGAGTCATGATCTTAATATCATCAAGATTGAATGCAGGACAAAAAGCACTAGATGAGTGAAGATATATGTGCTATAATGTTGAAGCATGCAGTTCAAAATGCAAAGAAAGCAGTGATGGATATCTACCAAACAATAGGGCATCATCATTTGTCCAACAAAACTGCACAAGTTCCAGGAAGAAATAGAAACATATTATTAACAGTAAACAAATTTATCACTCTTTGTTCATGACAGGCCAATTAAGCACACAAACAAAAAAATAGTAAGTATGTATGCATGTATGAATACATAAACATATAGTTAATTGGTAAATATTAAATGTTATTTTTAAAGTAACGATCATGTCCTATATTCAACTGCCCAAGGAATATTTACCATCAATAAAACAGCAATAATAATTTCCAAAAAGTAGTAATTATACAATATCAGAGTACTAAAATTAGATCTTAAACATAAAATCAAAACCAAAAACATGCCTACCCCTTAGGAAAAAAAAATCTTCAAGGTGGTCACATTTGGCATCAAGATGGGTCTTGTCTTTGAGGTTGCTGGACATTAACATAGATAACACAGAATTGGATACTAAAGGAAATTACAGAAGAGATCAAAAGTTCAGGGGGGAAATGCACATTTGCCCATACAGATAGTACAGATATATTTTGTGTTACACTAAGCTGCCTATTCTGATTCCTAAGGCAATGACGTTCACTGTTGATATGGAGAATCTTAGTGCTTTAAAAGATATGGAAACCAAGAGTCAACTAAAAAAACTAGAATTAAAGTTTCATGAATTAGTTGTGGTAATGGCAGTTGTAAAGCATAAACAGGAGTATATGAAAATTTGGGAGAAAGAGTATAGAGCCATGGTTACTCCATGATATAGGGACCTCCGATACTTTCCTTGAAGAGCTTTCTTGTGTTCAAATTGTGGAGAGTTGTTAATAGAGCACTTTCTTCATTATCCAAGATTCATAAGTCACAGTTTATCAAACATATTTAAGTAGATTAAAATGGCTTCACCTTGGTCTTTTTTTATGCGTTTAAAATTTAGGGGACTTCTGGTTATGATGAAAGGCTGATTCAGTGTCATAATGGACATGATATATATGAGTTATATTTATGTATATTTGGATCTTTGGAAGAGACAAATACTTGAAAACGTTTCTGTATAATTATTTTAAATTTGTTAAAGACACTTCTGTTAGAGTCTGTATACAAGTCAAAATAACACCTGGCATTTTGCCAGGGGAATGTTAAAGTTCGTAAACAAGTCTGGATGGTGCCTGGCAAAATGTCAGAGGGAGTGGTTTGAGAAGTAACAAAACCGAGCCATTAGGTGTAGAGATTCCTGATTGGTTGACTGATGTATCTAGTTTATGCTAATTAGATAAGCTGTGTGGAATGTATAAATACTGCTCCTGTCCTGCAATAAACGGCTTCCACTCCTGCTGTATCAAGTACACAAGTTATTCGTCACCCCCCGGTTATTTTGCCCAGCCAGCCGGGCTGCGGCAGATGGTGGCCCGTTACGGGGAGCCCCGGGACACTCGGGGGTAAGTGACGAAAAAAGCTGCCCGTCCATAGATAGGACGGGAGCAAATCTACTCGTCCCTAGGCAGATAGGGCGAGAGGAAAAATGACCATTTCGAGAAAATGGAGAAGATTGATACAGTATGTTTGTGTCTTGTTTTGTCTCAGTGTATTGTATTGT
>NW_026000142.1:16162564-16165053 GCF_001458135.2 Marmota marmota marmota | reverse complement strand
GATTATGAAGGTGAAATAAAAATTATAGCCAGTTCTCCAAAGGGTATATCAGTAATTTCACCAGGAGATAGAATAGCACAGTTACTAATAATACCCAGCCTACATGATAAATTTTCCAGTCGTACTGTAGAAAGAGGTTCCAAGGGATTAGACTCCACAGGTGTAGATTGGGCTATGCTTTCTTTAAATTTAGATTCTCGCCCCATGCTAAAACTAAATATTCAAGGACATGAATTTAATGGGATACTGGATACAGGTGCAGACCTTAGCATCATCTCTCGTCAAGAATGGCCAAAACATTGGCCATTACAACAAGCCACTCAAACGCTTCGAGGCCTAGGAGTGGCAACTAATCCCCGTACGGGCCACCAAATGCCGCAGACATGCGGCAGCATACCGAAAAATATCCCTTTTTAGGTGGAGTTAATTCTAAGAATACAACAGTGTATTAAAACAAGAGATGTATTGCAATAATTAAACATACTAATAAGAAAAAATCATATGATCATTTTCACAAATTATAAAAGGAGCTAACAAAATCAAATTTTATTCATGATTAAAAAATAAAAGCCTCAATAAAATGGTAACATCCTTAAAATTATAAAATATATCTACCTCAGCTCAAAAGCAAGTATTGGCTGAGGATATAGCTCAGTGGTAGAGTGCTTGCCCAGCATATGCTCAAGACACTCAGTTTAATTCCCAGCAACTCTCACACACACACACACACACACACACACACACACACAGTAAGTATTGAGATTATTGGAGAAATAGTAGACATGTTTTCATTAAAAGCAGGAAGTAATCAAAGATTCCACTATGTCAGTTACTTATTGCCTCTCAGTTCAAATTGACCCTTCAGTATTTGCTTTGTAATAATGTACAGGACTTCAAAACTGTTTCTCAATTACTATGAATATGAAGCTAAACACTGCAGAAGGAAAGGGGCTTTTTTTGCTTATACAAAAAAAGCCCTTGAAATTCCCTGAGTGTAGGGAAAATTTTGGGTGCTGTTCTTTCCCAAACAACCCCAAGTGGAAGACTCACAGTGGCAGCTGATACCAGCTGACCTCCTTCCCCAGCCCTACAGCTATAGAAACACCACCTTAGGCCTTGTCTCTGTAGTATACTCCCTAGGTGGAATTACTCACGAGCTTCAGATCACTTAACACCTGAGAACTGTTTCCTAACTGTGTTCCCACTCATACCTGATGATCTCAAACCCTCTGCATCCTGGAAAGATGTTTCCTTCTTTTCCAAAGGCTATGGATCAACTCTGGACTTGTTCTCCACCCAGGGGTCTCCAACTACACATCTCCAAAGGGGTCTGGTTGAGTTGGGGAGACATTCCTTCTAAGTCTGCCCTTCCATGAATATTTGCCACAATATCAAGTTACTTTTTAGAGTTTTCTTTTATCAGAATTCATATAATTTTTTTTTAGAGAGAGGGAGAGAGGGAGAGAGAGAGAGAGAGAGAATTTTAATATTTTATTTTTTTAGTTATCGGCGGACACAACATCTTTGTTTGTATGTGGTGCTGAGGATCGAACCCGGGCCAAACGCATGCCAGGCGAGCGCGCTACCGCATGAGCCACATCCCCAGCCCTCATATAATTCTTTATATTAAATTTCCCATTTAAATTATTGTGTGGCTTGTCACTAGTTTTGATCATTGTAATTACTTTTAAAAAATACTGGTCAATATAATTACAAAAAATAAAAAGACATCAGTTTTTCAGCCTTAGAGAAGAACGAAATTGTGGCATTTGCAGGTAAAGGGGTGGAGCTGGAGAATATCATGCTAAGCTAAATCAAACAAACCCAAAAAACCAAAGGCCAAATATCTTGTCAGATAAGCGGATGCTAATCCATAATGAGGGAGTGGGGTAGGGAAGAATGAAGGAACTTTGGATTGGGCAGAGGGGAGTGAGGGGAGGGGAGAGGCTGTGGGGATAGAAAGGATGATAGAATAAGACAGACATTATACCCTTTATACATGTGTGATTACACTACCAGTGTGGACTCTGCACCATGTACAGCCATAGGAATGAAAAGTTGTGCTCCATTTGTGTACCATGTGTCAAAATGCATTCTACTTCCATGTATAACTAATTAGAACAAGAACAAAAAAGACATCAGAAGGATAAAACTTAGAAAAAGCATACTACGAGCAAAACCGGAAGATGGCCGCTGCGTACGGGGGTTGCTGAAGTGCTGAGCGTGGTGCTCAAAGCAGCGGCTATAATAGAGATTTCGCACAGTCTCTTAGAGCTTTCACCGTTAATCTGTAGCGGACCACTTTGCCAAGGAGCAGGAAGAACTAAGAAATCAAAAAAAGAGACGCTTGGATGCTCAGAGCCGCGGGCGCTTTGCTCCCATCTGCTTCCTCTTTCGCTTCGCTCCGGGCGGAGAAGCTGAATGTGTAATCAGCAGTGGATTGTAAGTACCCGAGGCAAAGAAAGCTCAGTGCGCCCCGCCTTTTTTTT
>NW_026000142.1:16105050-16157356 GCF_001458135.2 Marmota marmota marmota | reverse complement strand
AAAAAAAATGTGGCATTTATACACCATGGAGTATTACGCAGCACTAAAAAATGACAAAATCATAGAATTTGCAGGGAAATGGATGGCACTAGAGCAGATTATGCTTAGTGAAGCTAGCCAATCCCTAAAAAACAAATACCAAATGTCTTCTTTGATATAATGAGAGCAACTAAGAACAGAGCAGGGAGGAAGAGCAGGAAGAAAAGATTAACATTAAACAGATACATGAGGTGGGATGGAAAGGGAGAGAAAAGGGAAATTGCATGGTAATGGAGGGAGACCCTCATTGTTATACAAAATTACATATAAGAGGTTGTGAGGGGAATGGGAAAATAAACAAGGAGAAATATGAATTACAGTGGATGGGGTAGAGAGAGAAGATGGGAGGGGAGGGAGGGGGGATGGTAGAGGATAGGAAAGGTAGCAGAATACAACAGTTACTAATAGGGCATTATGTAAAAATGTGGATGTGTAACTGATGTGATTCTGCAATCTGTATTTGGGGTAAAATTGGGAGTTCATAACCAACTTGAATCTAATGTATGAAATATGATATGTCAAGAGCTTTATAATGTTTTGAACAACCAATAAAAAAAATTAAAAAAAAAAAAGAAAAAGCATACTACTAGGACAATTTACTGATGATATCATTGCATATTAGAGAAATCAAGATAGTCAACTGAAAATGCAACAAAATTAAGACAATTCACTAAATCATAGTTCATAAAATTAATATTTAATCTATCATTGATTTTCATATAGAGAGCCAGTCAGAAAGCATATATAATAAAAGAAAAAAAATGCATTCCAATAAAAACTAATAAGAAAATTCTTGGGAATCATTATAATAAGAAACAAAACTCCTATGAAGAAAAATTTTAAATATTGTTGTAAGTTAACTAGAAAAGCCAAAGCAATAATAAGCAAGCAAATTAAAGCAGGAGGCATCATAATACCTGATCTGAAGCTACACTACAGAGCTATAGTAACAAAAACAGCATGGTACTGGCATCAAAATAAACATGAAGATCAATGAAACAGACTAGAAGACACAGGGAAAAACCCACATACTTAAAGCCATCCATGTTTGACAAAGGTGTCAAAAAATATATCTTAGAGAAAAGATGGCCTTTTAAATAAATAGTGCTGGGAAAACTGAATGGCAATATGTAGAAAAATGAGTCTAGACCCCTACTTCTCACCCTGCACAAAACTCAAACCAAAATGGATCAAAGATTTAGGAATTAGACCATAAACTTTACAACTGCTAGAAGAAAGCATAGAAGTCAACACTCCATCATATGGGTGCTGGCACAGACTTCCTTAATGAGACCCCAAAAGTGCAAGAAATAAAACCAAGAATCAATAAGTGAGATGCCATTAAACCATAAAGCTTCTGCACAGCAAAGGAAATGGTTAAGAGTATGAAGAATGGGAGAAAAATCTCAGCTAGTGACTCTTCTGATGCGGAATTAATATCCAAAATACACAAAGAACTCAAAAACAACAACAAAAAGAAATTCAAATAACCCAATCAATAAATGGGCAATGAACTAAATAGAAACTTCTCAAAAGGAGAAACACAAATGGTCAACAAATATATGAAAAAAATGTTCAACATCTCTAGCAATCAGGGAAATGCAAATCAACACTTCACTAAGATGTCATCTTATTGCCATTGAAATCAAGAATACAAACAACAATAAATGCTGGTAAGGTTGTGGGGAAAAAGCTACACTTGTATATTGTTGGTGGGGCTGCAGACTAATACAACCACTCTGGAAAGCAAAACTAGGGATTCCTCCAAAAACTAGAGATGGAACCACCATATGAAACAGGCATCCCATTCCTTGGTATCTATCCAAAAAACTTAAAATTGGCATACTTTTACAGTGACACAGCCACATCAATGTTTATAGCAGCACAGTTCACAATAGCTCAATTATGGAATCAACCCAGATGCCTGTCAGTAGATGAATGGATTAGGAAATTGTGGTATATACTATACAGCAGAGTTCTACTCAGCCATAAAAGAGAACAAAATTATGGTATTTGCTCTTAAATAGACGGAAATGGAGAATATTATGCTAAGTGAAGTTAGCCAAACTCAGAAACTCAAAGGTCAAATATTTTCTCTCATATGTGGAAATGAAAGGAGGAGGGAAGAATAGGATATCATAAAAACTCAATCAAATATAAATTAATAGATGAGGGAAAAGAAGTCTAGTAGAGCAGAGGAAGGAGAATGGAAGAGAGGAGAAAGGACAAGAAGGAAAAGCGGGAGGGAAAAGGAGAAGAATCATGAACTGAAATTGATTTCCATGCGTGTATGAGTTTGTCTGAATGAACCCAACTCCTATGTATAACTATAAAGTTATAATTAAAATAAAAATTTGGAGCACTATGAAGTTTATGTTTTTAGATAAGACAGCTCAGCCTTTAGAAATTTTAGTTAATTAAGCTATCTTAAATTAATTATTTTATTAATGAAAATGTGTTAATGCAACATGATTAATAAATAACTATTATACAACTGGATAAGAGGATAATAAAATTCATATCTAATTAAATAAGAACCAGATGTGGTGGCACACTCCTATAATCCCAGAGGCTCTGGAGGCTGAGGCAGCAAAATCCTGAGTTCAAAGCAAACCTCAGCAAAAGTTAGGTGCTGAGCAACTCAGTGAAACCCTGTCTCTAAATAAAATACAAAATAGGGCTGGGTCCAGTGCCCCTGGATTCAATTCCTGGTACCCACCCCCAAAATTTTAAAAAATAATAAAATAAAATAAATAAGAATGGTCAATAGAACCTTCTGTGGGAGAAGAACAATGAGGAAGCAAAGTCCTGATAGATATTAAAGCATACTATAAAGACTTGTCATTAAAACAACACTGTATTAAGCACAAACTTACATAAAGACCAATAGGCAAAAATAAAAATTTCAGTAATGGAAAAACGAGTGTTGGTGTTTGTGGGTGTGTGTGTGTTTGTATAAGATAAAGAGGTGTCTCAAGTAAGTGGGAGAAGCATGCACTATCAAAATCAATGGTATTGGATCATTTGGATAACAACCAAATAAACAAAATGGGGTCCATATATGATATTACACACCAAGATAATTTCCAATGGAAAAAAACATTAATGTAAAAAGATTCAATATTAGAAAAAGTCATAAAAAGAGTATTTCATAGGGGCTGGGATTGTGGCTCAGCAGTAGAGTGCTCACCTAGCATGGGCGCGACCTGGGTTCGATTCTTAGCACCGCATAAAAATAAAGGCATTCTGTTGTATCCATCTACAAAAAAGATTCTCTCCCTCCTCTCTCTCTCTCTCTCTCTCTCTCTCTCTCTCTCTCTCTCTCTCTCTCTTAAAAAAAGAGTATTTTATAACTTCAAATGGTAAGTGACCTCTGAAACTATAACAAAAATTCTGTAAGCTATAAGAATAATTCTGTAAGCATGGATGTTGAAAGGATACCCTCATCATTATACAAAATACATGTATGAAGATGTGAATTTGGTGTCAATATGCCTTATATACAATCAGAGATATGATAAATTGTGGTATAAAGGTGTATTAAGAATTGTAATGCAAAATTTTTTTAAAAAAAGGACAGAAACACTATTAAAAAATAATTTATTTGTTGCCTAATAAGGTCATCTCTGTAAAACATGCAATAGCAAATCCTATATCATGAAAACACCAGAGGCAAAATCAAAAGAAATAATAAACTGGGCAAAAATCCTTTCAACTAATTTCATTAGCAATGGGCCAAGTTCCCACATATAGGAAGGGTTTCTGTTAATTAGTAAGGAAAATAATAATCACCTGGAGGAAAAACAAAGATTGTAGGGACAGATGTTAATTAAATAGGAAATGAACCACAAATGGCTCTTGAACATATAAAAAAAGGTTTTTCACTCAGAAATAGACTAAAAACTATATTAAGATGCAGTTTACCTGTCAGCTTTGCAAACTAAGTTTCAAAATTTGTTAACACTGCATTGGTAAGGATATAGGAAACAGGTCCTTACACATATGACCCATAGGATGGCAAATGGGTACAATATCAAAGAGGGAAACCTTGGCAGTATATGATAGCATTGCAATAATTTGTAATCCAGCAATCCCACTCCTAGGTACTTACCTGAGAGCAATTGCATATGTGCAAATAAAGATATACATATAAAGCTCTGCAGCTTTGTAACAGGAAGCATTTGTAGACAACCTATTATTTATCTGTACAGAACTAGTAAAATTAATAATATTATATTCCTAATTGAATATTATTTAAACATTTTATAAGAGAAAACTCCTGTGTTAATGAGGAAAGATCTTCAAGATGACATTAATGGGGTAAAAAGGTCAAGTCCATAGCAAAAGAATGCTCTCCCAGCATGCATAGTAGTGTATGTGTTTTCTTTGTTTAAAAAATAATTGCTGAAAAGATAAGAAACTAGTGAGGGTAGTTCCACACAGGAAAGAGACAGGGACAGTCGGCACATAGGGAAGGAAAGAAAGCTTTTCACCACTTAACTTTTACACACTTTGATATCTGTTCCATGCTTATTAAACAGTAGCAGTTTATTAAATAAAATGATTCTTAAAATCAAGAAAAATACTCCCAGTGTGCCACAATATTGAAAAACTGAATTTTCTCAAATATAACCTAGTTTTGTTACATATTTATAAGCCTGATGTGGAGCAGCATACATTTACATTTTAATGTTTATTTCTTGGGCTCTCCACATTCTGGGTTCCACTCTCAGAACTCAAAATGGATCTTCTAATTCACAAATTCAATAACCACTCTGACTCTCCTCTCATCTGAATCCTTGCAGGGTTTGATGCTGCTGTCACCTCCTTCATTACTAAAACTCTTGCCTCTTTGTTAGCACTTTACTATCTGCTGGAGTGCTGCTGGCTTTTAATCCCTCTAAAGCCTAGGCTGTCCTCCCTGGTATTCTCTCTGTCTTGAGTTGAAGGAACAATAGGATAAGAATGAGATTTTCTTTCAATTGTCTTTCCATGTCAAATGCCCCATCACACTGGCTGGAGTTTGTAATACTGTCTCTGGTTTTTAATAGTCCAAGAATCTCTTGCAAAACACTGAAGATCATTCTTGGTGGGCAGGAAACTATTCATTTCCCTATGGTCAGTATTATCTGTGTCGAAGGTGGCACAGAGAGTACTTAGGAACTGGGGTGAGGACTTTGAGTGTCAGCATAGGGGTACAGATTTTGGTACTGAAATTCCTGGGTTCAAATCCCAACTTCTTCCTGTCTGGCAGGTGATCTCAAGTGAGTTATTTAAACTTCATCTGGATGAGTTCTGACAACTGTACATGTCTTATTTGTTTCTCTCTAAAAATTAAGGTGGCATAACATACCTAATTCACTGGGCTCTCAGGCAGTATTTATGAGGTAAGAGGTCAAAATCGTTTAAAAATCATTCCTATATAGTACACTGAATCCATGAAGTCACTAAATTTGACTTCCAATCCCTGATATCTATGCTTTGTGTAAATTTTTGAGTTTTGGTTTCTGGACTACAAATTGGGAGGCTGCAATATGATTTCTAAAATTGTTTGTCTCAATTTAATTCTAAGAACCCAACCGTTTTGAGGAACAACATCTTAAACTTGTCTACTTTAAAGCCTAATGATCAAAGTGCTGCTTTGCTTATGAATTAGAAAGCTTTTCTAAAGGTCAGAATTAATAGCTTCAAAATATTAGAAACCTACAAGCTTGTTTTATGAAGACATTTACTATTTAACTTATTTTTAAGCACTTCTGGGAGGACCAAAAATGAATCTTAATCTTGAGGGATTAAATAGTTCTATAAATTGAATAGATACCTAATAAACACAAGCTCTTCACAGTTGCTAGTATTAAGAAATAAAAATTGCTTGTAAAAGTTGGTTAAATTAAGTGAACTGATAGATAATTACTTACATTAGAAATAATACACCACATAAAATTAGTATATACATTAGTCAGCTTTTTCTCAAAATGCCTGAGAAAAACAATTTAAAGGAGAGAAGATTTATTTTGGCTCATGGTTTTGATGGTCTCAGTTTGTGGTTGGTTGGCTCTCTTGCTTTGGCCTTGAGGCCACTCATCTCATGGTAGATGGCAAACAAGTGGCCAGAGAGCCAGGGGCCAGGAACAAGTTATGCCTTTCCCTGGTGACCTGCACGTCTCCAACTTGGCTCCATCTGCCGCAGTTTCCACCATTTGATTAATCCATTGGTGAGGTCAGAGCCCCAAATCTCTACCTCTGAACATTGCTACATAAGGAATCAGGCCTTTAACACAACAGCCTTTGAGGGATATTCCATAACCATAATTATAACAGTATGTGTCAGTTAAAAATTACTTATTTTTAATTAGACCTAGATTATTTCAACATTATTTTTGAAAACAAGTTAGCCCTTAAGTCTCTCATTCTTCAGTCCCCTTGGCTAAAATTTTGCAGCTCTATCTTTGACCGTTCGTTCTCTTTTACAGCTTATGTCCAACACAGTCCTGAGCCCTGGCCTCTCTTTTCTTTCAGAGCATTGCTAAAGCATTTAAATCCTCTTCACATCTCAACCTGGAAATAAGAGACTATCTGACTTTGGCCTTTTCATTTTCAAGCAAATACAATATCCACAGCCAGGTACCTCTGTCTTTAAATCACTTTGCCCTAATACTTATATCTTGAGAGCTCATATTGATTTGTTACTACCTGGATATTAAGTCTAAATTATCTGCCGGACTTTCAAAGCTCTCCATACTTAAGCCTTCTTTAATGGATTTTAATGGATCTAGCTTCTTTTCTTACTGCCTTCTGGCCCTCTGCCACCTATACCCCATGTATTTCTTTCCTCCTGGTCTCTTTTCAAAAATCTTCCTGATTTTATGCAGGAATTTGATACCTGTTCTTGAATAGCTCCTTTTCTGTCTTTTCCAACCATGCATCTATCATCCCCACCCTTTATAACATGTGAAATCTTATTTTTTAATAAAGGTTTACATTTTTATTAATGTTTTTCTATGCATTTGCTATCAATAACTCACTTTAACTACTCTCAAATTGTTTTGAGTTCATGTATTATAAAAAACTTATATGGGCATCATGATATAGCAGAAAATCTACTTAATTTGGGGAGTATATGACTTGAATATAAAATCAGTTCTTCTATTGACCAGTTGTGTTTCTGTTGACAATCATTCCCTGAGCTTCACAAAGTTGTTATAAATATTAAATGAAAATGATGAAAGGCTGTTTTTGTAAGTGCCAAATGCAATGCCAGTACTATTGTTGTTATTCATGTTATTTCCGTGGAATAACCATTCCTAAAGTGTTATAGGTGGTCTGTCAGGAAGTGTTTAATAAGTATATAAAATATGCTTCAGGGAGACCCAAAGTAAAATTCTAACTTAAGAAAAAAAGGAAAATTGGAATGAAATGTAAAGCCATGGGATTAAATTTCAACTCTAAACACTGAAATGAAAGGCAATTCTTATGAGAACAAATTCTCACATGAAAACGATGGGACACTGTTTATTCGAGTATTTCCCAAAGAAACATTAGTATCAGCTGACTGCACCCATGGCCAGTTACAAGAGACCAGCCCTAATTGCATTGTGCGTTACTGATGAAAGATCTATTTCTATGAATGGGGGAACCTAATTAGGGTCTCTGCAGAATAATTCAGATTCTATATATTTTCTCTGTGGTCATTCTGTGTGGTATCCACAGGCAACTACATTGAAATCAGTGGAGACTTAATCTATTGGGGAAGTTTAATGGGAAATGCTAATGACCAGAAAATGTTAATGAGTTAGAAACATACATTCTCTTCTAGCTGAGATGAAAAACATCATAAGAGAATAATTAATCTTAGAACTCAGAGTTTGGTTGCTAAACTATTGTATCTAATTTAAGAATATATGGTAGAAAAGTAAAAATATAAAGTTGCAAAGGTTATTTATGTTGAAGCATGTTTTGTAAAAGATGAATAAAGTCTTAAGATTCTTGAATATTCTCTTCTGTTTTTCACAGTACTTTAACATATACTTATGCTCAATACAGGGATTGTGCCACAGTAGTAGATACAGTGGAGTTCAAACATAACTATGGAAAGCTAAGACCTCATAAATATGAGGAGAGAGCTAACTGTTCACCCAAATTTGGGCTTTTCTTTCCATAGTTTAGGAAACAGTGGTGTGGAGGCAGCCGCCTTATAATAAATTCCTCCCCTTTGTCTGAGTAAGGCCCTGTGACAAATTCTACCTAGTGAAATCTGAAATTAGAAATTATGGATTAAACATAATGTAAACTAACAAATTAAACATAAACATAAAGTAAACAGCCTGAAGAACAGGTTGGCCATGATATGATGGGAGTGGATATAGCCAGATTTCTAAATATAGCTCTATAATTGCTAAAAGATTTAATTTATATATATGTGTGTGTGTGTGTGTGTGTATTCCCAAACACAAATACTCTGAAATAGAAGGACAGAAAACATTCCATTGCCATTGTTACCACTTCTGCCACTTCTGTTCCACTTTCTGAAAATTCTTCCCTTCCAGCCATGCACCCGTTCATGCAAACTCTAAGTGTTTTCCATTCCTTGGGTCAAGGAGCAACCTCTGGTTGAAGTCCAGCACTTCTACTGGTATTCCAGTCTCTCTGAGTCCACTATGGGTTAACTGGGTCACAGTTCTATAATTACTTCAAGTTCATGCAGCGTAGAGACTTTATTGAAATGAGACATTTTCTTAATGTGAGAAGTTTATACACAAAACATAACAGGGAAAGCACAAGGACTTCTAAGTTATCATAGAATCTTATTATAACTATTATCCTTTAAATAAAGTGAAGGGGAATTTCCTTCTTCTGAACTATTCTGGGAGATTTAGTCAGAATCATTTCTGCTTGTTTGTTTCATTGCTACCTATTTTGAAAAAAATTTCTATTTTATTCATTTCTGTTGTTTAGAAAGTCAGATATCAAAATATGAGAAGGAGATGAAAAGGATGGGGAGAAAGGGAGAAGGGGAGGGAGGAAGTATGAGAGGGAGAAAAGACTGATGACAAAAAATCTAAATTATGAGTGGCTTGCTGTGTTTGAATAATAAAAGTATAAATTAATCAACTAAATTGTTTAAAAGAAAGACTGGGTATAACTTGAGAGACTGTCTTGATCTCAGATATCCTTGGCCATGGAAGATAAAAGCTTCTCTGCTAAATTAACTAATATTAATCATTCTTTTTTTTTTTTTTAACCAGGGAGAAGTTCATAACAATTTTAACCACAGGAAGAAAGTAAAGAGCAAGGAAAAGGGCTATACAGAGTAAAGGACCCAAGCATTTGAGCAGGTGCTATTCCAATTAGAACTCTGAAAAAAAAAATTGTGTTTAGTACATGATGTGATTGGTGGTGATGAGGGGTTGCTGAAAGAGGAGCCAGTGAGCTATAAACTTAGAAAATTTCTGCTTAAACTTTTTTTTTTAATTTTTATTTACTTATTTTTTATTGGTTGTTCAAAACATTACAAAGCTCTTGACATATCATATTTCATACATTAGATTCAAGTTGGTTATGAACTCCCAATTTTACCCCAAATACAGATTGCAGAATCACATCAGTTACACATCCACATTTTTACATAATGCCCTATTAGTAACTGTTGTATTCTGCTACCTTTCCTATCCTCTACTATCCCCCCTCCCCTCCCCTCCCATCTTCTCTCTCTACCCCATCTACTGTAATTCATTTCTCTCCTTGTTTTTTTTTCCCATTCCCCTCACAACCTCTTATATGTAATTTTGTATAACCATGCAGGTCTCCCTCCATTACCATGCAATTTCCCTTTTCTCTCCCTTTCCCTCCCACCTCATGTATCTGTTTAATGTTAATCTTCTTCTTCTGCTCTTCGTCCCTACCCTGTTCTTAGTTGCTCTCATTATATCAAAGAACACATTTGGTATTTGTTTTTTAGGGATTGGCTAGCTTCACTAAGCATAATCTGCTCTAGTGCCATCCATTTCCCTGCAAATTCCATGATTTTGTCATTTTTTAATGCTGCGTAATACTCCATGGTGTATAAATGCCACATTTTTTAATCCATTCATCTATTGAAGGGCATCTGGGTTGGTTCCACAGTCTAGCAATTGTGAATTGTGCTGCTATGAACATCGATGTAGCAGTATCTCTGTAGTATGCTCTTTTAAGGTCTTCAGGGAATAGTCCGAGAAGGGCAATATCTGGGACAAATGGTGGTTCCATTCCCAGCTTTCCCAGGAATCTCCATACTGCTTTCCAAATTGGCCGCACCAGTTTGCAGTCCCACCAGCAATGTACAAGTGTACCCTTTTCCCCACATCCTCTCCAGCACTTGTTGTTGTTTGACTTCATAATGGCTGCCAATCTTACTGGAGTGAGATGGTATCTTAGGGTGGTTTTGATTTGCATTTCTCTGACTGCTAGAGATGGTGAGCATTTTTTCATGTACTTGTTGATTGATTGTATGTCCTCCTCTGAGAAGTGTCTGTTCAGGTCCTTGGCCCATTTGTTGATTGGGTTATTTGTTTTGTTATTGTTTAATTTTTTGAGTTCTTTGTATACTCTGGATATTAGGGCTCTATCTGAAGTGTGAGGAGTAAAAATTTGTTCCCATGATGTAGGCTCCCTATTTACCTCTCTTATTGTTTCTCTTGCTGAGAAAAAACTTTTCAGTTTAAGTAAGTCCCATTTGTTGATTCTTGTTATTAACTTTTGTGCTATAAGTTCCAGAGACATAATTCTAAGGAGGGGCTTGGTAAGCTTAAAGAAGCTTTGGGCCAGAAAATAGGCCTCTGACAAAGAAGAGGGCTTTTAATCACTAGTTCAGAATTGTGTCCTTTTATATATAAGCCCTTAAAAGAAAATATAATTGGATCTTAGCATAGATTTTAAAAGATAAATGCAAAATTTATCAGGAAATAGTTACCCATCCTTTAAAAGTAGTGTTTAATTTAATTATATATTATCAAAAAATAGAGTTGGTTTTATGGTTTAGATATGAGGTGTTCACTGAAATATCATGTGAGACAATGTGAAAATTTTTAGAGGTGAAATGATTAAGTTATAAGAGATGTAACATAATTAGTGGATTGATCCCCTGATATGGATTATGTGGTCAGTCTCTAGGCAGGTAGGGTATGCTGGATAGGTAGGTAACTGGTAGTGTACCTTTGGAGTATATATTTTGTTCCTGGTGAGCAGAGCTATCTCTGACTCTCGGTGGCCATGTCCTGAGCTATTTTTATCCAACATACCCTCTGCCATTGCCTCACCTTGGGCCCAGAGCAATCAGTGGTCATCTGTTATTGTTTAGATGTGGTATCCCGCAAAAGCTTATGTATGAAACAATGCAAGAGGGTTCAGTGCACAAATGACTGGGTTGTGAGAGTCTTAAACTAATCAGTGAATTGATCCCTGATGGGATTAGCTGAGTGGTAACCGGATGCAGGTGGGGCATTAGGGGTGTGGCTTTGGGGTATATATTTGTATCTGGCAAGTGGGGTCTCTCTCTCTAACTTATGATCATCATGTGAGATGCTTCCTTCTACCAAACACTTTACCATTATGTTCAGCCTCAACTGGAGTCCTGAGGAATGGAGCCTGCTGTCTATGGACTGAGACCTCTGAAACAATGAACCCCCAAATAAACTTTTCTTCCTTTAAAGTTGTTCTGGTTGGGTTCTTTTAATCACAGCAGTGGAAAAGCTGACTAAAACAGTTGTCCATATATTGATTGAGACCTCTGAAATCATGAGCCCCAAGTAAACTTTTCCTGCTCTATATTGTTCTTATCTAGTGCTTTACTCACAATGATGAAAAAGCTGCCTAAACCAGTTGGCTTAAACATATTGGGGAGTACAATAACTGTTGGTATATTAGCAATTAGAAACCACCCTCAAAACAGTATTCAAAAGTATCTACCACATAAAAATTGTAATTGTCAGATAATTATATATATCTGTGGGGAACAATATGATGTTTCAATTTTCTACATACTCACTATTATACATGGTAGAAGGATTAAATTAAACTAGTCAGAATATCTATTACCTCACACACTTCATTTTTTTAGTGGTGAGAATGTTTAAAATCTATTATTTTAGCAATTTCTAAATATACTACATAGATTATTGCCATGCTGGGCAATAAGTAACTAAAACTTATTCTTTCTTTCTAACTGAAATGTCTAAGCCTTTGACCAATACCTATCTTTCTCGATCCTCATCCACACCCACAGCCTCTGGTAACCACCATATATTCTCCACTTATATACATCTAACTTCATTTTTATTCACTTCTTTGCCTTTATCAAGAATACAACCGGGGGCTGGGGATGTGGCTCAAGCGGTAGCGCGCTCGCCTGGCATGCGTGCGGCCCGGGTTCGATCCTCAGCACCACATACAAACAAAGATGTTGTGTCCGCCAAAAAAAAACTGAAAAATAAATATTAAAAAAAAATACAACCAGTTGTTATTAACTGTAGTCACCATGTTGAACAATAGGGGGTCTCTTAAATTTATTCCTCCTAACTGAAATTTTGTATCATTTAACCAAAATCTTCCCCTGACAGCCCCAACCATCCTAGCCCCTGGAGTTTCTGTTCTTCTGGGGTCAACAATTTTAGATTTCACACATAAAATTCATAACATATAGTGTTTATCTTCTGTGCCTGGCTTAACTTCACTTAACATAATTTTCATCCAGGTCCATCCATGTTGATGCAAATGGCAGAATTTCCTTCTTTTTATGACTGAATTGTACTTCATTGTGTTCACATACCCACATTTTTTTTAATCCATTTATCAGTTGATGGACAATTAGTTTTTTTTTTTCTCCCATTTCTTGGCTACAATTTATTACAGGGCAATGAATATGAGAGTACACATCTCTTCAACATAGTGATTTCATTTCCTTTGTTTATATAAACAATAGTAAGATTATTGGATCAGAGTATAATTCTATTCATATTTTTTGAGGGTCCTCCTTACTGTTTTTCATAATGGCTGTACTAATTTATATTTTCACTGACAGTATGGAAGTTTTCCCCTTTTTTTCACAACCTTAGTTATACTTGCTATCTTTTGTCTTTTTGATAAGAGCCATTTGTACTGGTGTGAGGTTATATCTCATTGTGCTTTTAATTTGCATTTCTTGATGATGATTAGTGATGTAGAACATTTTTTCTTATATACCGGTTGACCATTTGAAAAATATCCATTTATGTTTTTATTCATTATTTAACTGAGTTATTTGAGGTTTTGAGTTCTTTGTATATTCTGTATATTATGGATATGATATTTTTGTTTCTGGTTTATTATTCATTATTTGAGTTATTTGAGTTTTTGAGTTCTGTTATGATCGATATATAGTTTAAAAATTGTTTTCTCTCATTGTGTAGGTTGTCTCTCACCTTGTTGATTTTTTTTTCTTTGTAGCACAGAAGTCATTTAGCTAGATGTAATCCCATTTATTTGTTTGCTTTTGTTGACTTTGGGGTCTTATAGAAAAATTCCTTGCCCACTTCAATATTCTGAAGAATTTCCCCATTTAAAGAAAAAAGTAGTTTCATGGTTTCAGGCCATATTCTTGTAGTTTTAGAATATATTTTGAGGTTAGATAGTGTGATGCCTCCAGGCTTTGTTCTTTTGCTCATGATTGTGTTGGCGCTTAGGGGTATTTTGTGGTTCCATACAAATTTGAGGAACATTTTTGTATTTGTGTGAAACATGTCATTGGAATTTTGAATTTTGCATTGAATACATTAATTACTTTGGACAGCATATGAACTTTTAACAATATTAATTTTTCTAATCCATGAGCACAATAATTCTTTGTATTTATTTGTTTTTTATTTATTTCATGAATGGTTCATTATTTTAAATATGTAAATCTTTATCATTTTTGGTTAAAATTATTCTTTAGTATTTAATTTTGTAGCTATTGTAAATGGAATTGTTCTCATTTATTTATTTATTTATTTTTGAGAGAGAGAGGGAGAGAAAATTTTTTAATATTTATTTTTTTTTTAGTTTTTCCAGCAGACACAACATCTTTGTTTGTATGTGGTGCTGAGGATCGAACTCAGGCCGCAAGCATGCCAGGCGAGCGCGCTACTGCTTGAACCACATCCCCAGCCCCTCATTTATTTTTTTAGATAGTTCATTTTCAGGTAGTTCACTATTAGTGTACAGAAATGCTATTGGATTTTATATGTTGATTTTCTGTACTGCAACTTTACTGAGTTCATTTGTTAGTTATAACGTTGGTGGATTCTTTAAGGTTTTCTGTGTATAAGATCACATTGTCTGCAAACAGGGACAAATTAACTATTTCCTTTCCATTTGTATACTTTTAATTCTTTCTGGTGCCTAATTGCTCTGTCTGGAACTTTTGGGACTATATAAGTAGTAAGATAGAACCTTCTCATCTTATTCCTGATCTCAGAGGAAAAGTTCAACTTTTCTCCATTAAGTGTGATATTAGCTGTGGTTGTTATCATGTGGGGCTCTATTGGATTCAGGTACATTCTGTCTAGACCTAATTTATTGAGAATTTTTATCATATTAGTGTGTTGAATTTTTTCAAACTTCTTTTTTTCTGCATCTACTGATAGATCAGATGGTTTTCATCCTTCATTCTATTAGTTTGGTGTACCACATTGATAGATTTCACTTGTAGAACAATTCTTGCACCCATGAAAGGATTTATCCCACTTGATCATGGTGTATGATCTCCCTTAATGTGCTCTTGAGTTCAGTTTATTACTATTTCATTGAGGTATTTTGCATGTATGTTCATCATGGATATGGGCATGAAGCTTTTGATTATTGTAGGGTCCTTGTCTGGTTTTGGTATCAGGATAATGCTGGTCTCATAAACAAATTTGAAAATATTCCTTTTTCTTCAAGTTTTTGGAAAAGTTTGAGAAGGATTAATCTTAATTCTTCTTTAAACATTTGTGAGAATTTACCAGTGAAACCATAAGGTCCTGGGTTTTTCTTTGGTGGTATATTTTTTTAAAAACTGATTTTATCTCCTTACTCATTTATTGGTATTTATTGTCCAGATTTTCTGTCTTCATGATTTAATCTTAGTAGATTGCATATGTCTAGAAATTAATCTATTTCTTCTAGGTCATCCAATATGGGGTGTATGATTATTGTTCATGATAGTCTCTTATTAACTTTTGTAGTTCTATTTTATGAGCTGCAATGCCCCCTTTCCTACTTGTGATTTATTTGAGTCTTCTTTCAGGAAATATTTTTTAATGACAGCCATTGGTTTCAAGATGATAGGCTATAACAAATTGCATCCTGTATACTCCCTAAACCAGATTACTCATTTACCTTGCAGGACTATTTAACATCAATTGAATGTAACTAAATATGATTAAATATTACCATATGTAGCCCAAAACACCCCACTTCATCAGGTACAGGTGACAGAATGGAATTATTAATTGATTTTTCATAAGCTACTAGGATCAGAATGTAATGTGTTAGTATTAATGCTACAATGATGAACCATTTTTCAAGTTGTTACCATATAATACAAGAGTGTTACCATATAATAAGAGTGCCTTCTAAAATAGCACTCTTCCATAATCCTAAAAATATCACTTTCAGCACAATATCTGTAAATTAGATCTCATTACCCACCTTCCTAAATCTCTAACTGAAAGAATTCCAAGTGTGTCAGAAAATGATCACACTACTTTAATCAGTATCTGTAATCACAGTATCTCAATGCAACTGAAGATATAAAACAATTCCTTAAAATGAGAAATGTGACCTATCAAAATTACTGCTAGATTTGTGAAAGTAAATATCTAACTACTTGTTCTTTCAGTGTTTAATAATAATAATAAAGCCTTTACAGGCATTTCAGTTTGCAAAATATATTCTTATATTAAATTATTCTCTAAATGATTGTGAGAAGTGTAGTCCACAACCAGCTCTATTTTTTTTAACTTAGCCATGAATAGTGGCCCTTAATTCAGTTAACTAGGTTAACTTTGAATGCTACCAGGAGGATGTATTCTTCTTCTGATATTTCTTTACAGTTCACAAATAATGCACATAATTTTTAAATGATTTTTAAAATTTATTTATTTTCATTACAATTCTTAATACACCATTATGCAAAAATTTATCATATCTCTGATTTTATATAAGGTATGTTGTCACCAAATTCACATCTTCATACATGTATTTTGTATAATGATGAGAGTCTCCTTTCACCATCCATGCTATTCCCCTTCTCCCTCCCTTTCCCTCCAACCCCTCTTCCCTATTTAGAGTTAATCTTCCTCCCTTGCTCTCCCTTCCAACCTCATTTTGAGTCACCCCCCCCCCCTTATATCAGAGAAGACATTTGGCATTTGTTTTTTGGGATTGGCTAACTTCACTTAGCATAATCTGCTCTAATGCCATCCATTTCCCTGCAAATGCCATGATCTTATTACTTTTTATTGCTCAGTAATATTCCATTGGGTATAAATGCCACATTTTTTTATCCATTCATCCACTGAAGGACATCTAGGTTGGCTCCACAGTTTAGCTATTGTGAATTGTGTTGCTATAAACATTGATGTGGCTGTGACCCTGTAATATGTTGTTTTTAGGTCCTTTGGGTATAGCCCAAGAAGAGGAATAGCTGGGTCAAATGGTGGTTCCATTCCCAGTTTTCCAAGGAATCTCCATACTGCTTTCAAAATTGGCTGCACCAATTTGCCCTCCCACCAGCAGTGTATGAGTGTAGCTTTTTCCCTGCATGCTCGCCAGCACTTGTTGTTGTTTGTCTTCATAATGGCTGCCACTCTTACTGGAGTGAGATGGTATCTTAGAGTAGTTTTAATTTGTATTTCTCTGATTTCTAGAGATGATGAGCATTTTTTATATATTTGTTGATTGATTGTAAATCCTCTTCTGAGAAATGTCTGATCAGGTCCTTGACCCATTTATTGATTGGATTATTTGTTTTTTTGGTGCTTATCTTGCTCAGCTCTTTATATACCCAAGAGATTAGAGCTCTATCTGATGTGTGAGGGGTAAAAATTTGTTCCCAGGATGTAGGCTCCCTATTCACCTTACATATTATTTCTTTTTCTGAGAAAAAAACTTTTTAGTTTGAATCCGTCCTATGTGTTGATTCTTGGTTTTAATTCTTGTGCTAAAGGCATCTTATTAAGGAAGTTGAGGCCTAGCCCCACGTGATGGAGATTAGGGCATAGTTTTTCTTCTATTAGACGCAGAGTCTCTGGTTTAATCCTTAGATCCTTGATCCATTTTGAGTTAACTTTTGTGCATGGTGAGAGATAGGGATTCAATTTCATTTTGTTGCATATGGATTTCCAGTTTTCCCAGCACCATTTGTTGAAGATGCTATCCTTTCTCCAGTGCATTTTGGCACCTTTGTCTAATATAAGTAGTTGTAATTTTGTGGGTTAGTCTCTGTGTCCTCTATTCTGTACCATTGGTCTACTATCCTGTTTTGGTGCCAGTACCATGCTGTTTTTGTTACTATTGCTCTGTAGTATAGTTTAAGGTCTGGTATAGCGATACCACCTATTTCACTCTTCTTGCTTAGAATTGCTTTGGCTATTCTGGATCTCTTACTTTTCCAGATGAATTTCATGATTGCTTTTTCTATTTCTATGAGGAATGCCATTGGGATTTTGATCGGAATTGCATTGAACCTGTATAGTGCTTTTGGTAGTATGGTCATTTTAATAATATTAATTCTGCCTATCTATGAGCAAGGTAGATCTTTCCATCTTCTAAGGTCTTCTTCTATTTCTCTCTTAAGGGTTCTATAGTTTTCATTGTAAAGATCTTTCACCTCTTTTGTTAGGTTGATTCCCAAGTATTTTATTTTATTTTATTTTATTTTGAGGATATTGTGAATGGGGTAGTTTTCTTCATTTCCTTTTCAGAGGATTTGTCACTGCTATATAGAAATGCCTTTGATTTATGGGTGTTGGCTTTATATTCTGCCACTTTTCTGAATTCATTTACTAGTTCTAGAAGTTTCTTGGTAGAGTTTTTTGGGTCTTCTAGATATAGAATCATATCATCAGCAAATAGTGCTAGTTTAAGTTCTTCTTTTCCTATAGTTATTCCTTTAATTTCTTTAGTCTATCTAATTTCTCTGACCAGTGTTTCAAAAACTATGTTGAATAGAAGTGGTGAGAGAGGGCATCCTTGTCTTGTTCCAGATTTTAGAGGGAATGCATTCAATTTTTCTCTGTTTAGAATGATGCTGGCCTGAGGCTTAGTATAGATAGCTTTTACAAGGTTGAGGTAAGTTCCTGTTATCTTTAGTTTTTCTAGTGTTTTGAACATAAAGGGGTGCTGTATTTTGTAAAATGCTTTTTCTACATCTATCTAAATGATCATATGATTCTTATCTTTAAGTCTATGGATATGATGAATTACATTTACTGATTTCCATATGTTGAACCAACCTTGCATCCCAGGGATGAATCCCACTTGATCATGGTGCACAATATTTTTGATATGTTTTTGTATCGAATTTTCCAGAATTTTATTGAGGATTTTTGCATCTATATTCATTAGAGATATTGGTCTGAAGTTTTCTTTCTTTGAGGTGTCTTTGTCTGGTTTTGGAATCAGGGTGATATTGGCCTCATAGAATGAATTTGGAAGTATTCCCTCTTTTTCTATTTCCTCAAATAGATTGTAGAGTATTGTAATTAGTTCTTCTTTAAAGGTCTTGTAAAACTTGGCTGTATATCCATCTGGTCCTGGGCTTTTCTTGGTTGGTAGTCTTTTGACGGCTTCTTCTATTTCCTCGCTTGATATTGGTCTGTTTAAATTGTGTATATCTTCCTGACTCAATCTAGGCAGATCACATGAATTAAGGAATTTATCAATGCCTTCCCTATCTTCTATTTTATTAGAGTATAAGGCTTCAAAATAATTTCTAATTATCTTCTGTATTTCTCTAGTATCTGTTGTGATATTGCCTTTTTCATCCCGTATGCTAGTAATTTGGGTTCTCTCTCTTCTTCTCTTCATTAGCATGGCTAAGGGTCTGTCAATCTTATTTATTTTTAATGTACATCATTTGAAATTGTCTCTTACAGTGTCCTTGCAGTGTTACTGTTCAAATTACTAGTTGTAACATCTGCTTAAATGGACCCAGAGCAATTGGTTGAGATTCTAGCATTCATCAATTCATGCACACACCAACTAGACCATGCATGGGAAACCTTGCTTTGAGAAATTTAAGCTGGCTCTTTTCCAATACTCCGTTGGTGGTGATGTCCTCTGATTTCAGTTAACTTTAATGATGGCAGAGTGAGAATAAAATTACTTTGGTAGTTTAATACACAATGGGGGAAAATAAATATGGCATTAGCTATCCTGCTTTAAATATTTCAGAAAAAATCAAAAGTTTGTTTTTAAACATTTCTAGGGGAAAATCTAGATTTAAGACAAATGCGAAAAGAAGGCTATAAAATATTTAGGGATGGTGCTTAGCAAAGAATTGATTCAAGGTAAATGAAGCATTTTAAAAAGTGCTTGAAGGAGGAAACTATAAATAAAGTGTGTGCTGAGGCAGTGAAGGAAACATTTTCACTTATTAGGAACTGAATAATCTTGGGTTGGACACAAGCTTGTGAATTTTCCTTATTTGTCTTTGTGATTTTGGAGAAGAGAGGTGAAAGCTGTAAGAACTGTTTGGAAGCCACTTAAAAGAGGTTGTATTTCTTCGATAATTAGGACTAGCAAGTGGAAAGTTAATATATTCTATCTAATTAGTCTAAATTGCAGCAGGCAGAAGTTATAAATTGAAAGGTGGCCAGGAAGTTTTGTAACTTCTAAACTCTGGAAGCATTAGACACACCATAGAAACTTGAAAAATCCAGATTCCTAGGCTTCTTCCCTGATACTGTTGCAAAAGATTTGGGGTAGAAAAACAGAATCTGAGTATTTGGTTTAGAGGCAGATGTTCTTTGGAACACACATTTTAAAAACAGCACTAAATAGTATGATAAATTTATCATTCCCCATTAAAACAAGAAAGGAAGCTGGTTTAAAGAGTAAAATGAATGAAAATTATCATAAAATATGAAATGTAAATTTGCTAGAACTGCTGAAGTTCTGCAAGCAAAGCAGCTGTGAATTTCAAGTATTTATAAGCAGACATTTGCATATGTGCATGGGGTATATACAATGTTCCTTTAATTTTTGACTTCTAGTGTGAGAACCATTATGACAATTTTTAGTATATACATACATGATGTATATGTGGCTGTGGTGTAGTGTGGACTTTGGTGACAGAATGCCTGGATTCAAATCCAAGGTTGAGGGTAATAACAATATGCACTCTGGCAAGTTCCCTAAACTCACTGTGCCTCACACTTCTCATTTGTGAAAATGGAAGGCTGGTAATAATTACATCATGGACATTACTGAGGAGAGTGTATTATTTAATGTAATAAAATGCTAAGAAAATTTCCTGGAATATCATAAGCTTTCAACATTGTCTCATTATGGTAGTAACCCAATAGCAATAGATAGCTGCTGAAATAAATCATATTGATGGACTATGATGACAGATTTGTAATAAAATGAAGGTGTTATTGCTTGACCCAAAATGTGAACTTGAGAGGAGAGTAAAATAAATACAAGAAAGTTAAAATTAGAATGAAAGCTGAACCTCTGATCTTAAGCATTATCTTCCATTTGCTTCTTTGTATATTCTCTTTGAACTAAGCATTTGTTCTATTTTAATGAAAATAAAATGACTACAAATAATTTGAAGATACTTCTAACTTGTTTCCTCTTTTGGTGGATCTATGTTTCTCCTGTTTTCTGCTTTACCTAATGTTGTTTTTGTTGATCTCCTGGTAAAACCAGTTTTTCAGGTTCACCCTTTTCCTTCCTGTATCTCTAATAGCACAATTTAAAAAAAAAATGTTTTATCTACAATAAAAGGGAAAACTAAAATTCACATAATAATGCCTTCTTGCTTAGTCTTCTGGCTGAAAGTTCGACCATTTGAGAATGAAAGAACCAGAGACTTTGTGTTTCAGAGCAAATTAACCTGATCATCATCACTTTATTTTTGTGGTTGAGTGTCCAGTTAGGAACGAATACTGGACTCACAAAAGAGATGTTCTTCATTAGAAAATGTATTTGCAGAAAAACTCAAAAATCTGGCGTCTGACACAGTTTTTACAGGATGAATATACTCTGAGCAGAAGAACCTTCAGATGTGAAGCTAGGGATTGAACTGAGGTAATGGATTAAAGCTCAAGGAGAACTCAGGCTCTCTTTTAACAACATGGAGTGGTAAGGAGGCCAATAGCAAAGACCTGCAGCCGTCATCACTGGATATTGGGATTCCAGATCTGAAGAAGTCCAGTTACAAGCTCTGTTTTTGGGGGGCATCTATAGCTGTTGATAACTTCCTGCTTGGATCTAAATTGGATCAGATACTAGAATAAGAGCCTTCACAGTGGGCCTTTCAAATATTTGGTGGGTCCCCTGAATTTTATTGAATAGAAGAAAACCAAGATCATTTCTACAATGCCTCACTGCTATGTCATAATGTGATTCGAGTCATAGCAACAGCTCTTGCCAAGAACAGCAAAAGGACATCACAACCAAAAGGGTCACCCACACCTTTAAGACATGTGTTTTCTATTATGTAACTTCAAAAATTTTAAGAGCAGTTATAACTGCTTTAATAGAATAATGTTTAGTTTTTTTCTAATAAAATCTACAAATGAATTGCTAAAAAAGATTTTCAAAAAGAGAAAATGCATTAATTATTATTTATTAGAATGAAGATAAAATACAATAATGGGATGGGTTGATAGTCAAAAGACTTCTTATTCTATGCCTTGTAGTTCAGTTGGCCATTTTCACCTTAATTTTGTATCAATTAAATATTAAAACTTATCCTTCTCACATATAAGGAAAAAGTGTATTATTAATAGAGAACAACTCTAAAATAACATATTGGATGGTGTAAAGATATTCTCTTCTTTCTTGTTTTCATTCTCAAGATTCAAGATTTGTCTAAAAAACAAAACAACAATAACAACAAAAACAACAATATACTGTTCTCTTCACTAACTCAGAACCTAGAAAAAAAATTGTACTACAACAACTCAAGGCAAACACTAAACTTTATGATATATTACTGCAGATTTTTCTGTTGGCAAGAGGCAGGAATGGTTGGTATTAATGGAAGCATGACAGTCTGAAAGAAAACCAGCTCATGGCATTATGAATCATAGGGCTTTAAAACATTTATAAATGAATGAAAAGGCTTGGGGCTGACATGAATTATGAGTCTCATTATGGCACTGTAATTTCTCTAGCAATGCCTCAGAGGGGCATGACACCTCCCAAGAAAAGTGGTTAAGACTTCCATTACATTATTTTCTACTGGTAATTGGCCATAGTCAAGGTGGAATATAGTCTGTATCCCTGGGGTACACATGGCAACATATCCCTGCATGTAAATGTTTCCATCAGTAAAAATCCTTCAAGGCTCCTTTACTCTAAGGGCCAAGCATTACAGTTGACCTTCAAGAAATAATAGCAGGCCCTAGTATGAGGAGTGCATTTAAAATCTCTCCATTTATTGAGGTAGCACTTGATAAGCCATAAAACTCCTTTTTCCCCCCACTGACATATGCTGACACAAACTTAGCGACATTATTCAAGATGTTTCTAGAAAAAAGAACACAGATTATTTAATTATAAGGGTTGTGAAAAGGAAAATATATGTTAAACTACTTACTAGTGCTACTATATGTACTCTTAGCATTATTAGCACATCTTAGATTTTCATCATCTCATTATAGCCCAGGGTAGGATAGCTTTACTAATTGGGCATATTGTGGAAAAGGACTATGAAATAACAAGAAGCCGGTATTAACTATCATTCCCAAGAAAATTTGTATTTTTTCTAATAAAACAGCTTATCAAAGCATGGACTTAAACAATGGTCAACATCTTTACTTTCGAATTTTTCATTACATATATGTATGTATAGAATTATCACCAAAAAATGAATAGGCTAGCTGCTTATGTGTTAAGAACTCCTCCAAAGGTACATTGATATGAAGACTTACCTATCCATCTATCATCTCTACCTGCTACAAAGAAGACAAATATAGAATTACTGTGATTCCAATATGTTGCAAGGATACTGCCTAGGAATGCTAAACTTCTCTCTCCCCTCTTTTTCCTTTTCTCCTAGGACAATAGGTAGACTTTAGATTACTGCCATTGAGGTAGGGTCATGGAACAAGTTCTTGTCCCTGAATATGAGTAAAATGTTTGTCATTTCAAAGCTTGATTTAGGAGAAAATCTTGGGTGATAGTCTACTCATTCTCTTTCTTTGCCAGTTGAAAAGCAGTGAACTTCAAGGACTTACAGAATGGGGAGGCTATTAGGTCAGAAGGATCCTACACTGAATAATTGACTACAGAACTCTTTGTTGATGCACACTTGATATAATACAATGGTAAATAAATATTTCTTATTTTAAGACATTGACATTTTTAGAATCATTTGCTATAGTTGTTAGCTTATTCTGGCCAATTAATACTAATATTTTAAAATATAAAATTAAAATATTCCTCACAGATCAAAACCGACAGTATATTTTCCTTTCTTCTTTAGCAATATGTTATAAAAACGCCTTTTCACAAATAAATGGATTCCATTTATTAGAAAATAGTACTATAAGAAAGATAAACTGTTTGAATACATTAAGAAGTTCTTAGAAGAAAACAAATTTAGGAAAGTGGTTTTGGCAGATACCTAGAAGAACAAGTCCAATCATTACCTGTATCCCATCCTCCCGCACTTTATTTATCCCTGAGTCCTAATTTTCTACTACTGTCCCAGCCTCTTGATCTTCTAATTCCATTACTATTCCTAAGTATTAGTATTCAATATCCGATTGCATAACATTAAAACAGCTCTGCTCTCCATTTTTCTTCCTCTTTCTTGCAATTGGAAAAGGACTTTCGTTGGTTTGCTTAATGAGAGCTACTATTAGTGTTTGGAGCTTACCATGTTCTTTTGGATTTGCTACACTAATCAGACTAACTTACAGTCTGTATAATATGAAAGACTATTAATTCCTACATTTTTTTCTGTGTGGCTTAACTGTGTAGTAGACCTGAGTTAATTAGTGTATCCACTAAAGAAATCAAAGAAAAGAAGAACAAAATAGTATTTTCATCCTGAAAACTGCCATAGAATATAAAGTTTCTTTTGGCATTTTTAAGCTACAACAGAGATGAATTCATAAAACATGCATATGTTTTTAAAGTCTATTTATAATATTTCTAATGATTAAACTAGACTACAGTAGGCTCATTTGTCAAAATCATGTGTCGAATGTTTTTCTTTAGGAAAAACTCTACTTGCTTCTCCAGAAACATCCCCTAAAATTCTTACCCTGAAGTTCTTAATGTGACCTTATTTGTAAATAGGATTATTGCATATGTAAGTAGTTATGATGAAGTCATACTAGAGAAGGATGGGCCCCTAATCCAATATGATTGGTGTCTTTATTTTTAAAAGAGAAACTATTGGAAACAGGGACACAGGGAGAGTGGCTTGCACATAGGGAGAAAACCTAGGTGAACAAGAAGGCAGAGATCAGCAGGGGGACAACAAAGAGCACCAGGAAAACACACACACTGAAAAGACTGGAGCCTGGATGATAAGATTGAACCAATTGTGAAAAACCAGAGGAAGAACAGCATTCTAGGCAGTTAAAAATGGGGATTGACAAGGTCCTAAAGCAGGAATATACATGGCATTCCAGGAACAAAAAGAAGAGTCTATGGCCAGATCTTAATGAGCAGAGAGGGGGCTAGTGCAATCTGAATTAGAAGAGGCAGATGTCCCTTCTGGAGAGTCATGGGAGCAAGCTTGGATTTTATTCAAAATATAATGTGAAGTCTTTAGAAGGTTTTAAGCAGAAGATGACACAACCTAACATTGGCTTTAAAAGGTCATAACTATGGAAAGTTAAGACTAAAAGAAGGAAAATTGTTTTGTAATAGTAAAGATGAGTGATGATCGTGAGTCTGACAATCTCAGTACATGTAGCAAAACAAATAGGATTTACAGTGAGGGGCGAAGGGAAGAATAAAAATGACTTGGGCGAAACTTGACACAATACATGGGTGGTGACACATCAATAAGGTAGGAAAAAGTGAGCAGAATCCTGTGGGAGGGGTAAGGGAGAATGGTGGGATCAGAATACCACAGTTTAAGTTTGAAATGTCTACGAAATGTGGTAGAAATAGCAGTGTACAATTGAGGGGAGAAATCAGACTTGCAAACATATATTTGGAAGCTATCAATTTTTAGATGTTACATAGTTTCAGATAAAATCACCTAGGAAGAGAGTATGTTCGGAAGGGAAAAGTAGCCCTGGTGCTAAGCTATAGAGAAGGAGCTAAAGAACCAAACTGAAAAAGAAGCAGCCTTTGAGGTGGGAAGAAAAACCAGAAAAAGTGACGTCATAAAATCTGAGATGAGGCCTGGTGTGGTGGTGCACACCTGTAATCCCAGCTGCTCAGGAGGTGGAGGCAGGAGGATTGCAAGTTCAAAGCCAGCCTCTGCAATTTAGCGAAGCACTAAGCAACTCAGTGAGACCTTGTCTCTAAATAAAATACAAAATTGGGCTGGGGATGTGGCTCAGTAGTCGAGTGCCCCTGAGTTCAATTCCTAGTACCACACACACACACACACACACACAAAAGTGAGATGAAAGAATATTAAAATGGAGGTCAAATGCTCCCAAATAGGTGATTAAAATAAGCAGTTAGATGTCGGGAGCCATGTATAAATTATGTGTTTGTTTGAGCCAACATAAGGCAGGGAGGCTACTTTTCTGGGAACTTCCTGGTGAAATTCCCAGGTTCCAGACAGCCCAGATCCTGCTGGCGCTCTGCCTTAGCTCACAGTTCAAACGCAGTCCCCTGGACATGGGTTTAACCTGCCACGCCCCAAACAACTAACTTGTTTTCCCATCCTTATCCTGTTTTCCTCAAAAGCCTGCCACACTAAAACCTTTGATGTATTTCCCCTTAAATAAAGGATTGGAACCTTTTTTACTTGTTTAGTTCCAGTCCCTGTCAGGGCTGGAAGACCCACAGGGCGCCCTGCTTCTAAAACTAATTTCTCTCTTTGTCTTTTATTCCTTATTGATTATGTTCAGACTTTATTTTCCCAGTTGGTTCACACCTCCAAGCAGGAATCTTCTCTACCAGGGTGCTGGTAACCTTGGTATTTAGAAGTAGTGATTGGATTTGGCCAATTTTGATACACATTATAAAAGATGCTCAGATGTTAAATAAAAGTGGGATTGGTTTCAGTTAGCTAATGGTACCAGGGGTGCTGCAGATAGTGCAGAAAAATATTGCATGTAAGTATCTCAATAAGGTTGGAAGAATGAGAAAAAAAACTGCCAGGGAAGAGTTGTTGCTTTTTAAAAATAGTGTGTCTATTTCTTTGTTTTTTTTTTTTTTATTTTCTTAGTAGTAATGAAGATTTAAAAAATAAAATAAAATTGGTGGTGCTGGGGATCAAATCCAAGGTCTTACTCATGCCAGGCAATAAAGAATTGCTTTTTAAGGAAGAAATTAGGTTGCAGAAATGGGAAAACCTATCATAAAAAAAACTTGTAAACCAATTTAAGAAGTTAGAATTTTAATCCATGTATATGGGAAGAGAAAGTCATTAGGTAAAGGATTATGTATTTTGATTTATATGTACATGAGTATAAAAGACCATTTTATCAGACTTTTCAAAAAATTTGGAAGTATTAAATTTTCCTTGTAACACATTAACCTCATTGAAGTTTAGCCTATCTTAAATTTTGTCAATTGAAAATAACAAATAGCTTTAGAAATAATATAAAGGTTTCATTTTATATACTTTGGAATTTAGGATACTGAAGGATAGGATAAAATATTTTAGACTTAACCATTGTTTTTCAATAGGAGATGGTGGAAGATATCTGGAAGCCTCTCATTCTTTTTGCTTGTAAAACTCCAAGGAAAACAACTGAAGAGAGAAATGATGTTGCCAGGTCATCGCCTGGATGTATCCTTTTTTCTGTGCTTACACAGTTTAAAATTTTAAACTCTGGTCTCTGAACATCAGCTCTATCAAAACTATCTTGAAATTTTCATGATGACTCAGATAGTTTATGAAAATAGATGAGTTACATTTTATGGATTATTGAAGAAGTATAACAGTCTTGTTATTTGATATGTAAAACCCAGAACTTGGAAATAGGGTGATAACCTGCATCTCAGGGTTAAATGCCAGTAGCTGACGGTGACACTGAAGCACCTGCAATGCTTTCTTTCACCTTCTTCCCCTTTGCTAACTGCTGATGTCCTTCATAAGAGAATAAAAGGCTAATATTAGCTTGGTTTTCTAATTGTTTTTAAAGAACATAATAAATGACTTCTACATGGGTACAGCCCCTGTAGGTATCCATCTTCTAACAACATACCATTTTTTCCCTTTGTATGATTCATTTTAGTTACACATAACATTAGGATTCATTTTGACATAATTATAAAAGCATGGAATATAATTTGCTCTAATTCAGTCCCTAGTATTTCTTGTTTTCCTCTCCTCCTCCCTCTCCTGTTTCCTTACCTCTATTCTATTGATCTTTCTGATACCTTGAGTTTTTTTGTTTGTCTGGTTACTGTCTTGTGGATGTACATGATGGTGAGATTCACTGTTATATATTCATATATGTGCATAGGACATAGGAAAGTTTGATGAAGTTTTTTCCACTGTTCTTCCCGTATCCACTCTTTATCCCTCTCCCTCAGTCCCCTTTGTCTAATCCACAGATCTTTCTTCTATTTTGATGAAGTCTCCCCACCACCCCCCACTCCTCCTTCTCTCTCTCTCTCTCTCTCTCTCTCTCTCACACACACACACACACACACACACACCTTATTTTGGACTAGCTTTTGCATATCAGAGAAAACATTTAACCTTTGACTTTCTGAGTCTGGCTTACTTCACTTAGCATGACAGATACTATTTTAACATTGTACACAATGATATCTACTCTCTGATTGTGTTATTATCAAAGATTAGAAAAAAGATTTAGCTAAAATAACACTGAAACTTTTTCAGAAAAAAAATCACCAAACCAAATATTTTTCTTAGATGATATTGCCAAATTAGATTTAAGTATATTTGGTGGTGGTTATGACAATAATGATGATTGTTATTAGGCTTAAGTCTACTTGGTGAGTATAAACTGAAGTCATACTGTCTCGCTTCAAGTCCCTTGTCTACTATTCCCTAGCTGTGTAAATCTGAGAAAAGTCCTTAATTTTTTAGGACTTTAATTTCTAATCTATAAAAAGGGATAAAAATGTTTACCTTTTAAGATTTTTGTGAGGATTAATGCATTACTATAATGTGAAGTAACTTCATGGAACCTGACATATAGTTAGCACTATGTAAAGATCAGATGGCTAATGGTTATATATGTAACCAATGTTGGTTTTAATTCTTTGTTCAGTTTACAAGATTCAATCTATATTTTGATTTCAACAATGCTTTCTCATTTTTCTTCCAGTTTTCACACTTTTACTGCCAGGAGGCATCACCATACCAGACCTTAAACTACACTACAAATCTATAGTAACAAAAGTGGCATGGTATTGGCACCAAAATAGACATGTAGACCAATGGTACAGAATAGAAGACAGAGAGACAAAACCACGAAAATACAGTTATCTCACACTAGACAAAGGTGCAAAAAATACACATTGGAGAAAAGACAGCTTCTTCAACAAATGGTGCTGGGAAAACTTGAAATCCATAGGCAGCAAAATGAAACTAAACCCCTAATCTCTTACCATGCACAAAACTCAACTCAAAGTGGATCAAGGACCTAGGAATTAGACCAGAGACCCTGTACCTAATAGAGCAAAAAGTAGGCCCAAATCTTTATCATGTCAGATTAGACCCCACTTCCTTAACAAGACTCCTAAAGTACAAGAAAGAAAACTAAGAATCAACAAATGAGAGAGAATCAAACTTAAAAGCTTCTTCTCAGCAAAAGAAACAATGGGTTGAAAAGAGAGCCCTACATTTTGGGAGAAATTTTTTCTTCCACATGCACATCAGATAGAGCACTAATCTCCAGAATACATGAAGAACTCAAGTAGATTAACACCAAAACAAACAACCCAATCAATAAATGGGCTAAGGAGCTGAAGAAGATAAAAAATTGATCAACAAATATATGAAAAAAAATGTTCAACATCTCTAGCAATTAGAGAAATCCAAATCAAAACTACCCTAAAATTTCATCTCAATCCAGTCAGAATGGCAGTTATCAAGAATACAAGCAACAATAAGTGTTGGCAATGATGTGGGGAAAAATGCACACTCACTCATCCATTGCTGCTGGGACTGCAAATTGGTGCAGCCAATCTGGAAAGCAGTATGGGGATTCCTTAGAAAACTTGGAATGGAACCATAATTTGACCCAGCTATCCCACTCCTTAGTCTATACCCTAAAGACTTAAAAACAGCATAGTACAGTAATACAGCAACTCAATGTTTATAGCAGCAAAATTCTCAATTGCTAAACTGTGGAGACAACCTAGATGCCATTCAATAGATGGAATGGATAACGATACTATGGCGTTGGAGAATATCGTGCTAAGCAAAATAAACCAATCTCAAAAAACCAGGGTCCAAATATTTTCTCTGATAAGTGGATGAGAATCCCCATGGGGTGGGGTGGGGGGGTCACATGGAATACAAGGAGGAACTTTGGATGGGGCAAAGGGGTAGGGGAGAGGGCAAAGGGGTAGGAATGATGGTGGAATGAGATGGACATCATTAGCCTAAATACATGTATGATTTCATGAATGCTGTGACTCTGCTTCTTGCACAACCAGAGGAGTGAAAAATTCTGCTCCATTTGTGCACAATGAATCGAAGAGCTGTCTACTATCGTGTATAACTGATTAGAACAAATAAATTGATTAATTAATTTAAAATATATAAATAAAAAAGATCTGGGTGGCTTTGTATAAGACACTTTTAAACATTTTGACAAACTAACTGGTTCCATTGTCACTGGATAAAGTAAAGAAATAAAAAGATGAATTCAGAAATTCTAATCACAGCTCAAATGCTGAATAATTTACCCAAAAGCTTCTGTATATGCCCTGAAGGAAATTCTTTTTCCCTGTATCTCTAGGACCCAGATTGCTGAAAAACAAATGCAGAATTTCATAGTGCAATTGGTTGAATTATAACATAATTTGAACTCTTAGGCCCTTAAGCTGTCTGCTGCTAAAAATTGAAGGCATTGATTGGGAAAGAATGGGATTCTGTACATTGGTATGGAGTCATGTAGAAATAGTATGATGAAGTTGAGGACATTTCACCTCTAAATTCTGATAAGCTACTTTTGTTAGTGATAGGCTGCATTGCCTAAGGAAATAGTAATAGCTTCCCCTGAGGCAGTAGCCATGCAAAAAATGATATGGTTGTTCAGACCACCCATTACCTCTCTTTTCTTCAAGACCTGTTATTAGACTCTAATCCAAGCATGTCACTAAAGATCAGATACAAAATTTGGTCCATGAGTAGGTATACTACCCTGTAAAAGAACCACTTAAGTTTTCAAACTAATAGAGAATTTGGGAAACCTGTGTAGGAATGGATACTAAATATGTGTAGGATAATGATGGAAAGAAAGTAAAATTAGATTAGGCCAAGTTTATTGGTAAATGTGGGACCCACTTAAGCAAAAATCCTATATTTAGTGTTGCAGAACTGGAGGTAGAAAGTGTTCCAGTGTTTTGAAACAGAGACCAAAGGTGATCCACAATGAGTAGGTTGGAAATAATGGGCCTGTCTTGGTTTAAAAAACTTAAAAAGGAAAAATTTAAAGACTGAGGGAGACAAAATTTTTAGAGTGGACCTGTAATTTAAGATCAACTCATCCACTCAGGTGAGTCCAGAAAACATGTCTTTTAACACTTCTGTAAGAAATAAATTTGTGACCCTGACGTCTGTGGGTCAGGTCTTACCTTGAAAACAGCAGTCACTAAATGCAATGGGAGGCAGGGAGCTACCCATAAATTATTTGAGGGTCTTCTCTAGGTGTGGAGCCACAGAGATTTAGGATCAATGTTGGGAACTATCCTAGCTCCACTGGAAGCATTAGATTGCCCAAGGCAGATGACCTTTATCTTTACTAGGAAGACACCTTCTGTAGCTCTGGAATTGGGGTAACTGGACAGCCCACCTCCTACCTTATTTGGCAAAGAACATTTATTGGAAAACCTTTGATGTTCTCCAATATAAAAAAGAAAGCATGGGCTTCATTTTGCTCTTTTTAGTGTGGAAGCTTGATCCCTAAGATCAGCTAGCCCATCCTGCCCCTGCTTTCAAAATTACTTTCTGTGTACTCTGTTTTTGTTTGTTTGTTTGTTTGTTTTTTGCCTCTCAACCTTTCTTAGCTTTTATTCCACAGCCAGCCCATTTCACCAATGAGACTCCATTTCCACCACCAGTAGGATGTGGGTGGGAATGGGATTAATTGGATCCTGGAATGCCAGGGGCCAAGTGGCAGTATGAAAACTCCAAAGGCAAGGTGATCCCGGTTATCACAGTGGAGATCAGAGGCAAAGTAGCAATCAGAATATTTTGACTTAAGCAGACCTACAGCATTGGCTAATTGTTTATGGTGTTTTTAGTAATAAAATAGGCTGCAAGCATACTAAAATCATATTGATCTCTATATGCAAAAAGTTTCTAAGCCAAGTGAACAAAAGTTTAATCTGAATCATAAAAACTGAGAGTCAAAGCCTCTCAAACAATTTCCAATCTTTATCCATCTTACAGACCCATGACCCATTAAATGAAGAAGAAACAATGTCCCCTTGAGATATGATTCTGATATACTTCCAAAAATTTATACTGTTAATCTTTCTCCCAGACTTCCCAAATGCACTTATGGCCTTTTACCAGCATAAGTATTTTTTGGGAAAGGGAAATAATTAGACCTTTCAGGAATACTAGAATCTGGCTCTGAACTGACATTAATTCCAGGGCACCCAAAATATCACTGTGGTCTGCTAGTCAGGGAACAGGCTTCTAATCAGGTGATCAATAAATTTTTAGGTCAGGTCCATTCATAGTGGATTCAATGGGTCCACAAACTCACCCTGTGGTTACATCCTCAGATCAAAAAGGTATACTTGGAGCTGGGCGCAGAGGCACACCTGTAATCCCAGTGGCTCCAGAAATTAAGGCAGGAGGATCTCAAGTTCAAAGCCAGCATCAGCAATGGTGAGGTGCTAAGCAACTCAGTGAGACTGCCACAGTCTGGCTGGGCACAATTCAGGAGCCACTTGTCAAAAGAAACGAACTTTATTTTTAGAACACACACACCAAACCACACAGATCTTCAGGAAAACCTTCAGAGCCCAACTGCCACCACCGGCTTCCCACAAGCCTCTCAACCTCCCCCACTCCTCCTGCTCTTGAGGCCGATTGGCTGGGTCACATGGGCGGAGCCAAAAAAAAGTCCCTCAATGAGCAGCTCCGTGGTCTGAAAGGGCGGGGAAACAACCCAATGAGCATCACCACAGAGGAGCCAATCAGTTGGCAGCTAGAAGTTTGCTGGCAGCTGGAAGTTTGCTGGGGCCCCTTCGGCTGTGGCTCTCAACATGAGACTGTCTTTAATAAAATACAAAATAGGGCTGGGGATGTGGTTCAGTAGTTGAGTGCCCCTGAGTTCAATCCTCAGTATCAAAAACAAAAAACAAAGAAACAAAAATGTATATTTTAAATGGATATACTCAGAAACTAGCAGAATCTCAACATTTGTTCCCTAACTTGTGGGATGAGGACTATTATTGTGGAAAATTCCAAGTAGAAGTCACTAGAACTACATTTACTTTTAGGAAAGTAGCAAACCAAAAGCCATACGCCATTCCTGAAGGGATTAGTGATTAGTACCATCATTAAGGTCATGAAAGATACAGTGATTCTCATCACGTCTCTATTTATTTTGCTTTATGACAGGTGAAGATGAATCTTGGAGAACCATGGTAAATCATTGTAAACTTAACCAGGCAGTAACTTCAATTGTAGCTACTATACCAAATGTGGTTTTGTTGCTTGAGCTAATTGATACATGCCCTGTTACCTGGTATGCAGTTATTTACTCACCAAATGATTTTTTCTTCATATCTGTCAATAAAACACCAGAAGAATTTCACTTTCAGCAGGTAAAGCCATCAATAAACCTTAACAGTTCTATCTGAGGTGTGTATCAATTCCTAGTCCTATGCTGGTTCACAGGGATTCAATCCCATTCCCCTCCACAAGGTATCACACTGGCCTATTTCCTTGCTGACATTATGCTGATTGGACCTAGTGAACCATATGTGGCAAAGACTCTAGACTTACTGCTAAGACATATGCATGTCGGAGGATAGGAAATAAACCCAAGAAAAATCCAGGGGACTTCAACCTCAGTGAAATTTCTAGAGGTCCAAGAGTGTGGGGCATATCAGTATAATCTTTCTAAGATGAAGAATAAGATATTGTGTCTGGCCCTTTGTACAACAAAAAGAGAGACACAATACATAGTGAGCCTCTTTAAATTTTGGAGGCTGTATCATATTCATTTGGATGTGTGATTCTACTTTATTTACCAAATGACGTGAAAAGTTGTTAGTTCTGAATGAAGTCCAGGAAAGGAGAAGGCTCTGCAAGAGGCTGTGCGGGATGCTCTACCTCTTGGACCACATGATGTTGTAAATCTCTGAGTGTTTAAAGTGTAAGGTAGACAGAGATGTTGTTTGGAGCCTCTTCCAGGTCCCTTTCATTGAATTGCAGTGTGGGACCTTAAGATTTTGGGATAAAGTCTTGCCAGCATTTTCTGTAAATAATTAATTTCTTTTGATAAACATTACTTATTTTGCTACTGAACCTTAATAGAATCCAAATGCTTTAACATGGACCAAGTTACCATGAGCTGACCATCATGAACTTCATTTTTTCTGGCACTCATGCCATTATTTTGGACATGCACAGCAGCACTCCATCATTAATTGAAGGTAGTACATATGCTACTGAGCCTGAGTAGGCCTTAAGTTCTCAAGTAAATTTTCTGTTTTGTAAAAAAAAGGTCAACATGGGGTAATATTTTCATGCTATAAAATAGCAAATTATTTCTTATCCAAGACACAGGAAACACTTTGAACAGAGAAAAGACTGCTAAATTAAGTGACTCATAAGAAGTTTGATGCATAATCGGGGCAAACACTCTGGAAAAGTATGCAGATTATTCAGAAACCTTGGAATGGAACCACCATTTGACCCAGTTATCTTACTCCATGGTATATACTCATAAAATCAGCACACTGTAATGAAGCAGCCACATAAATGTTTATAGCAGCTCAATTCACAACAGCTAAGCTACGGAACCAACCTAGGTGCTCTTCCACAGATGAATGAATAAAGAAAATGTGGTATATTTACACAATAGAATATTACCCAATCATAAAGAAGAAATTATGGCATTTTCTGGTAAATGGATGAAATTGGAGACTATCATGCTAAGTGAAATAAGCCAAACACAAAAAAAACAAAGGCTGAATGTTCTCTCTGATTTGCATATGCTAACACAGAATAAGGGGTAAGAGAATAGAAGTTTATTGGCTTAGACAAAGGAGAATGAAAGAAAGAGAGGAAAGACAGTAAAAAGAATCAGACATTAATTTCCCATGTCCATATATGAATATATGACCAGATGAGTGTAACTACACATCATGTACAACCACAAGAATGGGAAGTTATATTCCATGTATGTATAATATGTCAAAATACATTTTACTGTCATGTATAACTAAAAAGAACAGGTAAAAAATTAAAAAAGAATTTTTGTGCATCAAAGACACCATTAAGAAGGTGGATATAAATTCCAAAAAACAAGTTATTTTTTCACACATATTTCATAAAAAATGACTACACTATAGTTATATGCAGTAATATGAATGAAGCTCAGAAACATAATAATGAGCTAAAGAAATGTTACATAATTATATAGAGAGAATAATTCCACTCCAGAGTATTTCAAAATTGAGCAAAATTAAACTACATTGTTTGGAATAGCCTAAATTGGTGGCAAGCTACACAGAAGAAAAAAATAAGTGATTATTTGAATTATTTTTTTTTTCCAAAACACTCATGCTGGGCACTGTTTTTAGTGTTCTACAAATAAAAGCTCATGTTTTCATTATCATTTTCATTATTATAATTTTTACCTCTAGTACATATGGCATTATAAGTGGAGAGAAACACATGGGAGCCTTCTTAGATGCCAGTAATGTAAAAACAGTTCTTCACCTGTGCATTTCCTTTATTCTTAAAATACACATGTGTGTTTTATATTATCGTCTGAATATTTGATTAAGTAGAATCATTAAAAAGAGTACCTGAGTAGATGAGTCTTTCAGAGTATGTAAAGGAGAGAAGAGTTAAGAAAACTAGAATATAGAGATAAGGGAGGAGAGGGTGAACAGAGAGAAATTAAAGACACTGAGCACATATATGAATAAATGTGACAAATGGTATTCATGAAGCAACAATCCACAGAAGCAATTTGAAATGAGTTCAAGGAAAAGGCTATAATAAGTTAGTAGGGAATTTAAATACATGTTGGTAATAGCATAACACTGAGCATAAAAGAGGGCTGATTATTTGAAAATGAAATTCTTTTAGTCACAAAAGAATTTGATGACTCACTTATTAACCCCAAGATTTTAGATATGTGAGGTGAGACAGCTGGTAACCTGAGCATTTCAATAAACACTTTGTCAGTTGAACAAGGTCTAAACAGAGGCATTGTCAATAATTTTGTAAATCAGCACCAATGCCTAAAATTAACTCAATTCAATAACAAGAAAGGCTCTGCACTTTGGGCCCAAGTCTATGAAAGTCAAAAGCAGGATTTCTAATAGATTGAAAAAATTTTCTGCTGGGAGACAAAGTCTCATTTCATAAGTATAAATTATTTTAAAAAGAAAATAATCCTAATCCTAGAAAGTTTGAATACACAAATTATATTAGGAAAGAAATGACTTATAAAAACTATCTTAGATCTAGCTCAAAGTTCACTTATTAGTAACTAAACTCATTTAAAAGGAAGGGGTTCATATTTTCCTTGGAAATTTTGGTTTTGATCGTGGTACAAGGGTCCTGGGATCATTTGCTGTGCAGTATCTCTCCCATTCCCACACTTGCTGATGAATGCAGCCTATCAACCTCTCCTGAGCTCAGCATATTTTGGCCTCTAGGTCACACAAGCAGGGTCTACAGAACTTTCTCACTTGGTGCTATAACAAAGGCTTGAAACCAGGATGAGAGTGATGGATTAAAGGTTTGAACACTACCAAATTTAGCCCTCAGAAATTTCTGGACCAGAAAAGGAAGATCAAAATCAGCCGAGGTGAGTATTTCCTCTTTTTTGCTGGGACCATAAAGAGTTAAATGGGGAGCTGGGTAGCCTGTAGGAAGGATCCAAATATACTACTGAAAAATTTTACTATTAGTCACTCTCCCAGCCTTTTCCAAAGGGACACTAAACCTTTTACCAGGGTACTTGTGCAGTGGGGAAATAATCAGACCTTTCAGGTCTGAACACTGGCTCTGAACTGACATTAACTTCACGAGACACAAAGCATCACTATCCCTCCAGTCAGAGCACAGTTTCTACAAAGGCCACATGATGGATGGACGTTTAGACCAGGCCCATCTCACTTTGGATCCAATCGTCCCCAAGCCCATTCTGTGTTTATTTCCTTAGTTAAAGAAATAAAATAGGAATAGATGTACTTAGCACTGGTAGAGTTCCCATGGTGGTTCCCTGGCAGAGCTTGACAACAGCAATGAATCCTCATCAATTCGGATCCTAGAAGAGTCAGATGACTCCAAGCAGTAGAAGGGCCTCCACCTGCTTCCTCTTTTACAACAGAAAGCCCATGAGAGGAAGAACTCAGAACTAAATGACAATCCCACTAACAGAGCAGCTGGAGGAGACTCAAATATAGGCATCTATGCCCTGCCTGCACATTTAAAAATTGGACACTAAAATTTTAAAACAATTTCATAGCTGAGTTTCAAAGGTTGTTTACTATTAAAACTCAAATCAATAAAGTGGAAAAACAATATCAAATGACAGACTGACAGAAAGATTGTAATCATAAAGAATAAAGTTTTATTTATTCAAGAGAGCCAAATTATTTATAAAAAGGTATTCCACAGTGATGAAAAAGATAGCTAAAAAGAGGTAATCAATAAACAAACAATACAAGATTTTCTGTTTTCTTGAGGTGAATGGAAACCTAAGCTTGGAAAGTTCTCACTGGTAAGGAGGGAGCTGGGAAATGCTGAGAAGTGATACTGGTCACATTATATTGTAATATTGTATACACGTGTGAATATGGAACAACAAATCCCATCATTGTGTACAACTGTAATGCAACAATAATAGTAAAAAGTTTTCACTCACTGCCAGGTGAAACTGAAGAAAACACAAAGCAAAAAGATAAAAGTCTCACAAGTTTCCAAAAAGAAATAAAGAAATACAGTTATAGGGAAAAAAAGAAAAAAGAAAGAAAAAAAAGAAGGAAAAATAAAATATCAAACCATTATAGACTTCAGACATGTAACATCAGAGGCAGAAAATGGAAAACTAAATTCCTAATGATGCCAAGAAAAATAAGCTTCAACCAAAGATTTTCATATCCAGCTGAGATACCATGTAGTATGGAGAGAGAAGAGATCTGTGAGGATGTGCATTGATTCAGAGAATATGTTAACTGAGAAAGCCACTTGTAAAAGGACTCTGCTAAAACTACGCAGTAATTAGAAAAGATAAATGTATTGACTTCCTGGAGCTGCCACAACAAATTGACACTTATTTGACAACTCAAAACAATGGAAAGGTACTGTCTCACAGTTCTGGAGACCAAAAGTCCAATATCAAGGTGTTTGTAGAGTCCCTCTGCTTCCTAAGTGTCTAGGAGAAGCTTTCCTTGCCTTTTCCAGGTTCTGGTGACTCTTTGCCTTCCCTGGCCTGTGGCAGCATCATTCTAATCTCTGTCTTCATCTGTACATGGCATCCCTCCCTGTATCTTTGGGTTTCATACCTCTCCTTTCTCTGATGAAGACATCATTCATTGATTTAGAGTTCACCATAAATCCTGAATGATTTGATCTTAAGAGTCATAATTATTTATGTCTATAAAGACCTTATTTCCAAATAAGGTCACATTTGATAGGACCTGGACCTATCTTTTTGGGGCCATTTTTCATCCCAATATAACATCTCAAAATAAGAGATCACATTAAATAAAATAAAACAGTGGTTAGTTATAAACCTTGGGTACTTATAGAGCACTGAAAATATACAATATAATTGCCTAAATAAGGGCTTTAAAAATAGGGATATCTAAAATACTGCAAGGGAAATTCTAAAACTGGTCTAGAACTAAAAATATGCAAAACCCAGGAGAAGAGGAGAAGAAGAGCTAAGGGAAGTGAATATGTTTGGAGGGAGAGTGAAAGAGTGGGAAAATAGAAAATCTTGTTGAAGAAATAGTTGGAGCCTTATTTTCGTATGTCACTGAGTGCTAGATTATAAGATGTGGGATATAAATGGAAAATTTGATGTACCTCTATAAGAAAGAAAAAGAAATGAGTGACAATTTGATCAACCTCCAAAAAAAAAAAAAAAGAAAGAAAGAAAAGGGAAAGCAATACTGTAAAACGATAACTTAATAAAATGAAAATAAAATCTATTAAAATAAATAAAATATATTAAGGATAAGTATATTAGGGATATCATTAAAACTGAAGCTATATAAAAATTATTATATAAATTTAATACAATTTTATTATAAATTGTAAATACAATTTACAATTAAATATAAATGTAATACAATTTAATAAGATTTTACAATTATATTTCCAACATCAATTTTTTAAATATTGGATCTCAAAAATATTGGAATTTATTATGGAAGAATAAATGTCACTGGAGGAGTAAAGACCTTACCTAACCTTAACTGTGACAACATACCATTGAGGGCCAGGCACAGTGGCACACACCTGTAATCCCAGTGACTTGGGAGACTGAGACAGGAGAATTACCAGCCTTAGCAATGTCAAGGTGCTAAGCAACTCAGTGAGACCCTGTCTCTAAATAAAATACAAAATAGGGTTGAGGATGTTGCTCAGTGGTTGAGTGCTGCCCCTGAGTTCAACCCCTGGTACTTCCTCAGGCCAAAAAAAAATTGAAATAAAATAAATGTAAACCACATAATGTAAAGCCATCGAAATAAAAGAAATGTAAAGTCGATGCTGGGTAAAAACAAATCAGAGGAATAACAGAAAATGAAGGTATAAATTATAGAAATTTTGATGTTACTATGCAATAATATTGGTATTTCAATTTAGTTGGAGAAAGTGGTTCATTCATTGAATGGTGATGTACAATTTCCCATTTAAAAAAATAGAGTGAAATGCCCATCATACAATACATACAAAATTCAGTTTCAAGAGCATGAAGAAAGAGCCTACAAAATGAGAAAAAAACCTTTGCCAGCTAATCCTCTGACAGGAGAAGAATCCCACTGTCATTTATAATTATAATGCACCAATAAAAAAATAAAAATAAAACTTTTTTAAATAATTCTAAAATTCAAAATAAATAGACACATGTTTATATAATTTTAATAACATGACCACAATAGTGGAAGCAAAGGTAATGGACATATAACAGGAAAAGAATATTTCCAGGGTATAAGAAATATGAAGAATAATGACATACATAAGATTTCTATACTTTAATCAGAAAAACAACCTCATAGAAAAACAAGTAAAGGATATGAATAACCAATTCCCCAGTGATAGTAGAGACACAGAAAAAAAGTAATATTTTCAGATATACACAGCATAAATATGAAATGCTATATCTGTGACTGTCACTCCAGTACTATCTACCAAATAATTCCATATAGTCACTCACTCTTGGAAATCTAGTCCAATAAGTAAGAACTCAGTATGTAAATGCTAAGTATTCTATTATGCCCCTGCCTCGAAAGAAAGAAAGAAAGAAAGAAAGAAAGAAAGAAAGAAAGAAAGAAAGAAAGAAAGAAAGAAAGAAGAGAAAAGAAAACAAAGTTCAAACATTAAACTTCTAAACTTTCAATGTGATGCTATCAGGACATAGGGTCTTTAGGAAGTCATTTGGGTTAGATGAGGTCATGAAGGTTGGGTTTTTATAAGGGGATTTGTGCCCTTGTAAGAAGAAACACGAGAGAATTCTATCTCTACTTACAAGTACTAAGACCATGTGGGCACATAGTGAAATGGTGGCCATATATATGCCAAGAAGAGAGCCCTCACCAGTCTGGCACCTCCATCTCAGGTTTCCAGCCTTCTGGAAGAAAATAAACTATGTGAATATAAACTTCTGTTGTTTAATCCACATGGTCTACCTGATGCCAGACCTAGATGACACAGTATGAATGTGTGAACAAAGATTTATTTTTAGCCTAATTTGTGTGGGGAAAAAATTTTTCTTTTTCTTTTAAATTTTTATTGTTTTTTATTTGTTATTTTTAAATATACACAACAGTAGAGTATATCTTGACATATTATACATAAAGGGAGTATAACTTATTCTAATTAGGATCCCATTCTTGTGGCTGTACATGATGTGGAATAACACTGGTGGTTTATTCACATATTAAAATAGGAAAGTCATGTCCAATTCATTATACTTACTTTTTAATTCCCATTCTCCTCCCTTCCCTTCATTCCCCTTTGTTGAATCCACTGAATTCCTATTCTTATTCCTACCCTGCCCACTTCCTTGTGTGTTAGCTTCTGCATATCAGAGAGAACATTCAACCCTTGGTTTTATGGGACTGGCTTATTCACTTAGCTTGATAGTCTTCAGATCTATCCATTGACCTGCAAAAGTCATAAAGTTATTCTTTTTTTATGGCTAATTAATATTCCATTGTGTACGTGTACCACATTTTTTAATCCCTTCATCTGTTGAAGGGCACCTATGTTGGTTCCATAGCTTAGCTTTTGCAAAATGAGTTCCTATAAACATTGATGTGCCTGCATCACTGTAGTATGCTGTTTTTAAATCCCCTGGGTGTATACAAAGGAGTGGGATAATAGGGTCAAATGTTGGTTCTATTCCAAGTTTTCCGAGGAATCTCCATACTGCTTTTCTTTTCCCTTACTCCCTCCTTTCTTTTATTTTTTTTTGGAGGTGGGGGTAGAGATATAAGTCTAAGTACACGCTTTTGGTTGCCAGCAGTAACTTCATACAAATGGAAAAGATATTTAAACAGATGTGAGCCAGTCACTGCACATTGATCAGGAACACAGGTGAACAAGAAAGAAAAGGGTCCTGACCCTCAGTCTAGTGGGGGAGACAGGCTTTGATCAAATGGTGACCCCCAAAATGGCATAACTGTAATGTGCAGATTTGTGCCACATTTGAGAATGAACAACCCAAAGCCTGGCCAGGTATATTGAGAAGCATACTACACACAAGTTTTCTGGTAGTTCCTACTTAAATCCTGTAGAGGGGCAATGCTATTATTTCCTTTTTGCTGAGAATCAGACGCATTAAAAACCTTACTTGATTCTGTAGCTAGTACATGGTGATAAGGACTCAGAGGCTCATCAACATCTCATGCCTCAGTTATTAATCTTGACCTGTTATATCAATGTAAACACTAGGGTTTACAGTTTACTCAAACCTTGCCCCAGTCAGGTAGTAAGAATCACAACTACACCTATTGGAAGGAGATTGACAAATAATCATGAAATACTTAATATTACACAGTTTGTTTTCCCGAGTAAGAATTTACTGTCCAGCCTGCTTATAACCTCTGACACATCCAGTTCCCTTTTCAGTGATCAGAGTTGAGTTATCTACACAAGGTAAATGTTAGACTATACCTTGGCCTAGACACAACTCATATGATTAATTGTTAAAAAAAAAACATTAAAAATTGTAGGCAATCTCTAGCAAATGACAAGTGATCTGTAAATGTTAGTTTCCTCTTCCCTCATCTTCTCAAAACCACTATTTCCTAGAAAATAAAAAAATAAAAGTCAAGTTCTTTGGATTAGCACTCAAGGACTTTAGGTGGTTTGATCCCCAGAATCTCCCTCTCTACCCTATGCTCTATTGTTTCTTGCTGTGCTCTATAGACCTTTGGTCAGTTTGTAGCCAAAACGTACAATTTGTCTCCCCTGGTCATGCTCAAGCACCTTCCTCAGCCTGCAAAGTCCCTTCCCTATGCTTCTATCAATTAGAATGATACATGATCTTCAAGATAAAACTTCAATGCTGTCTCCCTTCTTCAATTAGGATTCACTGCAGACATTTCCAAGTGCATCCCCCTCTTCCCACCTCTGAATTTTCACTTCATTTTTTTCTGGGTTTATAGTTATGATAATTTGTTTATGTATCTGTCCTCTTTCCTTGCTAGAGGGGAGATATTAGACAACAAATTCAAAAGCTTTATATACATGTATTAAATTTTGTTTTTCAATTCCTAACTGCTGTATAATGAAATTGAAATAATTAGAATAATTTTGACAATGTTTGTGCTTCCCTTCTTATATCATTAGATGTAATCAATTATGCATAAGAAAGTAGATAGAGAAGTAGTAGATACATAGATAAGATTAAATTATATTGGTAAATATATACATATAGGCATTACTCACATTTCAGTATAGAATTCTGAACATTGCAAATAGTAGGTATGGCTATGGCTTGAATGTTCCCATCAAAGCCCATGTTGTAGTTTAATCCCCAGTGTTAGAAAGTAAAAGATGGGTACAGGTGGGACCTTCAAGAGGTAATTGGATCAAGAGGACTTTGTTCTCATGAATGGTTTAATCCATTCATGAATTAATGGGTTAATGGACTATCTCAAGATAAGGGCATCTGCTAAAAAGCCAGTTGGGTTCTGTTTTTTTGTCTCTCTTTCCTATGATTCCCTGTACTGGCCCAGGAGACCACACAGAGTTCCCCAAAGTGAGAACAGCTTCAACAGATACAGTCCATGATCTTAAAGCTCCCAGTCTCCGCAGCCTTGAGCTGAATAAATCTTTACTCTTTATAAATTACCTACTGTTTGGTATTTGGATATTGCAAGAGCCAACGGACTAAGATATATGTACTCCAACCTTTTGTTCATTCTTTCATTCACTGAACAAATAGCTATAGGTGACTATTATGGTGAGGGCTGTGCTAGGTGTGTAGAATTCAATAAAGATCAAGACAAGCACAGTTCCTACCCTCAAGGACTTATGTCTGGGCTGGTGCTCTCCTATAGTGTACACATGTGTCGAAGTCTCTTTCATTTTTTCCTCTCATTATGCCTACTAGACAATCTGTCAACAGGTTGTATATTATTTTTCATCCTTGAATCCCGTATACCTACCTGAACTCAACAGTGTATCTTTTCCAAAATAAATTTTAAGTCTTTAGTTTCTTCCCTAACTCTATATTCTATATTGAAATCTGATAAATCTTCAGGAAATACACAGTGCTGAACACAACAAACTTGAAGTTATTGATTGTGTGACTGATGGACAGATTAATGTCAACCTTGGCACACATAGTATTTTCCTGGTATCAATTATATGTTTTAATTCTTTTGTCTGAATTTCAGGGACATGAATATTTTAGTCCTACTCATTTTACTCTTTATTACTGCACAATTACCAACTACCCCCTTCAGTGTCTTCCAAATAGCATGCATATTCAGTCAATTATATGACTGATGTTGTTCAATTCATTCCTTTCTACTCTTGCTTATTGCTGAATCACTAAGAAATTCACCCATCTGTGATATTCTTCCTTTTCTCTGTTCTACTTCCAAACCCAATAGTCCCTCTTATATTTATCCCAGAGCTGTTATATTTATGAAAACTTAGATCAATCTTTTTTATTGATTTAAAAAAAATAAATGACAGTGGAATGCATTACAATTCTTATTACACATATACAGCACAATTTTTCATATCTCTGGTTGTATATAAAGTATATTGACACCAATTCATGTCTTCATAATGTACTTTGGATAATGATGTCTATCATATTCCAACATCCTTGCTAATCCCCTGCCCCCTCCCCTTTCCTCCCACCCTTCTGCCCTATCTAGAATTCAACTATATCACACTGCCCCTCCTTATTAGTGAATGCAGTGCTACAAAGCTTGTTATTTCTTATAAATTAATTCATTTAAGAACAGAGTTGGGAGGAAGAGCATGAGAAGACGATTAACATTAAACAGGGGTGAGAGGTGGGAGGGAAAAGGAAAGAGAAGGGAAATTGCATGGAAATGGAAGGAGACCCTCATGGTTATACAAAATTACATACAAGAGGAAGTGAGGGGAAAGGGGGAAAAAACAAGGGGGAGGAATGAATTACAGTAGATGGGGTAGAGAGAGAAGATGGGAGGGGAGGGGATGGGGGATAGTAGAGGATAGGAAAGGCAGCAGAATACAACAGATACTAGTATAGCAATATGTAAAACAGTGGAAGTGTAACCGATGTGATGCTGCAATCTGTATACGGGGTAAAAATGGGAGTTCATAACCCACTTGAATCAAAGTGTGAAATATGATTTGTCAAGAACTATGTAATGTTTTGAACAACCAACAATAAAAATTAAAAAATAATAAAAAATAAATTAATTCATTTATTCCATAAAAATATCTAGAGCATTTATATGAACTGTACAAGATGCTGAATATAAAAATATATCTAAAACATCATCTTTGATTTAAAAACTTTCAGAAAGATTAAGATTTGTAATCATTTTAAAATATTACACTATGTGCAATTTTTTAATTATTTTACCAAAAGGCCATATCTCTTTGACAAGAGTAGTTCATTTTACACATAGTTTTACCTACTGATGGGCATAAATACTCCTTGATACTATTTCTGAGCTTACATGTAATTTTTAAATTGTTACTATTTCAAAAGACTTAATAAAGACATATGTACTAATATATAGAGAGAATCCAACATCCGGAGACAACCACATATTTCATTTGATAAACACAGTGGCATGAAAGCCACTAAACTAAGAAACAGGTGATTTTTTTTTCTTTTTGTGTTAGAGATAGAGCCCAGGTCCTCTTGCATGCTAGGCAGGTGCTTTAAAACCACAGAGCTATATCCCTGACTCCATAAGTAATCTTTTTTTTATTTTTTTTTTGAGAGAGAGAGAGAGAACTTTTTAATATTTATTTTTTAGTTTTCGGTGGACACAACCTCTTTATTTTTATGTGGTGCTGAGGATCGAACCCAGCACCCCGTGCATGCCAGGCGAGCATGCTACCGCTTGAGCCACATCCCCAGCCCCTCCATAAGTAATTTTAAAGATAAAGGAGTAACAAATGCTACGTGTGCACCTTTGCAAAAATAATCTTGACAAACCAAGATTGTCATTATAGGATTAGTAAATATTGAAAAAAGAACTAAGTTTATATTATTTTCTAAACTCTCTGCTAAATTCTATTCATTTTCACAGTAGAATAATACTGAGAAGTAGGGAAATAAGCTTGCTAATTTTGTTTTTGATTTATATGAACTTATATGTTGTTGTTGTTATTCAGCTATATACATAGTTGGTGCAATGATAAATTGTAACAGTAGATATGTAGTTCACAAAATGTTAGCAATGATTGGGAACAGATTTAGAATTCTCAAAATCATTCTAGGGTAGCTCCTTCTGATTTTAAGAATGATGCTGAGCTCCCAGGTGATGCACACTTATAAAATTTTTAATTTTATTGTAGAGGCAAGTACTGTCAGGTCTGTGTTCTGGGAGAGGTTCTATCATTCACTTCAGAGCATATAGCCAAGTCATGGATTTAATTTCAGTGGAAGTCACCACTAATAATCTGAAATTGGGCTTCATGTGGACACACAACTCGCTGAATTGCATCAGGAATTAGGCTTCATGTCTCTCTTTTTGAAAGGCATGTGTGTGCACAGTCTCCTCTGAAGAAAGAATGGGATTATAGACATGCAACTCCATCACTGCTTGAGACAATGCTAGTTGGGTGAAAATCAGAACACATAAACATGCAAAGATGGGCTTCAAAGTAAGGGAAAGATGACTGAGAAGTCAACAGAGATGTGTTTCTGAGTTTTGGTTCATGGTCACACAGATATTCATATATTTTATAACAAACACATATTTCACATATGTGTATAGATAATAAACATTCTTCATAAATGTTTTCTTTGGAATTTTTTATTTTCAAATTGAGTGAATTCGAAAGCCCATAACTTCTCCATAAATTGATAAGTTGATAACTTCTCCATAAATTGATAAAGCCATCCTTGAACTATGCAGCTAAGGTATATTAATATTGGCCATGTTGAGCCTCATCGTGCCCAACAGAAATACCAATTTGCAAGTACTTTTTTTCATATGAGTGATTCGAGGGGTTGAGCACAGGACCTTGCACACAATAGGCAAGCTCTTTACCACTGAACTATACCTCCAGCCCCTAATTCCATGCACTCTCAAAATATTAACCTTTATATAAAAGGGAGTAAAACATGAAATAGTCTCCTTTTATATCTCTACCAGTACTTCCTTATATTTCTTTGTATTATTTTGTTCATTTAGAATACTGGTCGAGAGAGTAAATTATACTCTTTGCTTCATTAAACATTTTCATCATTGGTCTTTGCAGAACCTATCAATAACTGTTCTCACAGCCATTAATGAGGGTTTCCTTTTACCCACATCTGCTCCATTACTTGTGTTATCCTATATCTGCAACTTCAAAAGGCAAGAGGATTCAATCTCCAGCACTGCTAAATAAATAAACAGAATAAAAAGTAGAATAATTTTTATTGGTGCATTATAATTACATGTAATAGTGGAATTCATTATAATATATTCATACAAGCACATAGAATAATTTTGTTGGTTTCATTCCTCAGTACCTCCCTTCTCCCTCCTCTCTCCATCACACCATTCCCCTACTCTACTATTCTTATTTCTATTTTGTGAGATTCTTCATATTCTTTTTTATTTCTTTCTTTCTCTGGCTTCCATTTCTGACAGAAAACATATAACCCCTGACTTTCTGAGTTGGGTTATTTCACTAAGCATATTTTCCAGTTCTATTCACTTATCAGCAAATGATGCAACTTCATTCTTCCCTATGGCTGAGTAAAATTCCATTGTGTATATATACCACACTTTCCTTATCCATTCATCCATTGGCAGACATAATTTGGCTATTTTGAATTGTACTGCTGTAAACATTGGAATGCATATATTGCTATAGGGAGGTGGCTTTAATTCTTTTGGATAAATATTGAGGTCTCGTCCGCATCCTGCACAGGTGATAGAAGTGGGGTTCCCCTTGGTGGAATGGGCTGGCTGAGAAATAAAAGCTAGGAAAAAATAGAATGATTAAAAAAATAGGACACAGAAAATATTTTCAAAAAGCAGAGCAGGAAAAAGGAAAAATGAAGCCTGTGCTTGCTTTATTTATATTGTGGAACATCAAAGGCCTTCCATAGAATGTTCTTCATCAAAAAAAAAGGCTAGGTGGGCTCTCTGGTTCCCAATGGGTTACATGCATCTCCAAGATACTATGAAGGATATTCCTAGTAGAGCAGAGATAAGGGTCATGTGCCTTGGTCAATCTATTGTGTGGAAAAACCACAGATAGTTCCCAAAGGTAAACCTAAAATCTCCCTGGCTGCCATATCAAGAGAAGACCCTCAAGTAATTCACAGGTGGCTTTCCAGGCTGAGGAGTGGTATAGGGGTCATATGGAAGCTCCATTTGAGGAACAGCTGTACTGAAAAGATTTTATGGCACATAGAAATTGAGGATAATAAGTTAATGAGAAAGTTTTTAAAAATAATCTGATAAAAAAAGAGCTCATGTATAATGGCATAATTTGGTATGTACATACTCTATATACAGAGTTAGGAAAAATTGTGCTGTGAATGGATAATTATGAATGTAATGCAATCCACTATTTTCATGTATGTAAGAAATAATAAATAAATAAATAAATAAATAAATGGCAGAGTAATGCAAAAAAATAATAATAATCTGGTAAAAATGATTTTCATTAACTTCTTTCTTTAGTGCTCTGTAGTTTTTATCATAGAGATCTTTTATGTCTTCAGTTGATTCCCAAGTATTTTTTTGAGGCTATTGTAAATGGGGTAGTTTTCTTTGTTTCTCTTTCAGAAGATTTGTCATTGATATATAGAAATGCCTTTGATTTATAGATGTTGATTTTAAATCCTGCTACTTTGTTGAACTCATTTATTAGTTGTTCAAGTTTTCTGGTGGAATTTTTTGGGTCTTCTAGGTATAGAACCTTATCATTGGCAAATAGTGATAATTGGAGTTTTTCTTTTCTTATCTGTATCCCTTCAATTTCTTTCATCTGATTAATTGCTCTGGATAGTGCTTCAAGAACTATGCTAAAGAAGGTGGAATGAGACACACTTATGGTACATGCATGCACCATAAGTACATGTATGAAAACATGAGGTATGACTCTGTGTAGAACCAGAGACGTGAAAAGTTGTGCTCTATTTGTATAATATGAATTGAATTGCATTCTGCTGTCATATATAACAAATTAGAATAAATAATTTTTTTAAAAAATTAAAAAATGATTTTCATTGACTTTTCCATTATATAGAAAGAATACAGAGAAAATGGAATTTGAGCGTTTGTATGCTTTTTTTTTTTTGGACAAATGTTTTCATTTGGAATATATCCAAAGGTTCATTTTCACATGAGAAATATTTTTTCAGTTGCTAGCAGTTTAAAGAGGAGATGAATTCATTTAGTGGACCTGAATCTATTACATTGATTGTTGAACAACTCTAGCAACATCTGAAAATGAAATAAATAATAATATAATGATACAATAAAAAATAAAATAACATCATGTTAACATAATGAAGGTCTTTTATGCCTCTAAATGTATTATTTTTATATAGATTAGTCTTGAAAGGCTAAAAAGTGTTTTATTTAAAAAAATTAAGCCTGATTACTGTGGGGTTTTAATAGATGAAAACTATGACTATCAACTGGCAAAAAATGGTTTCTATTATAAAACAGCTACTGCATAGCAAGTAATTAGGAAAAACACTTTGCAAAGAGTTATAGATTAAAGACAATCATTTAGTAATGAATAGAAACAACTCTCTAAAATGATTCATTTAATTGGTTTGACATTTGAAACCAAAACTCTAAAAGAGAATTTTAAATCACTCTGTTATTAAAATAGAACTAATTTAACTGAAAATTATTAGACATGTCTAATGGTTATAGTACATAATAAAGTTAGGCTTTGTGTTTTCATGGATGGAGAGAGAATAAATAATGAATTTGGTGCCAAAAATGACTTACTGCATAACTGTGATCAGCTCTGACTATATATTCACTAGTTCTGACAGCCAACATTCACAATCTTGTTATATTACTTGACCCATGACATTAAATAGTAAATTTATGTTAACATGTTTAATGATAAGAGGAAAAAGAACTCAAGTCCCTCCCCTCATATCTTTGTAAATTGATGAAGGGCTAAAGATTTTAGGCAAATCTGTCTAATGTGTAAAATGTAGAACTTTCAATATTCTGTGGACGTTATGGGACAAAAAAGTTAAAGGGAGATTGAGAGTAAGGCCAATTTGTAATGAAGCTGCAGGCAGGTTCAGTTACAAAGTGAGGCCAAAGTGCCAGATCTATGTAGAGGAATTCACTAGCAAGGCAAGAATCATCACTTCCTACTCTCGTAAATAAAATCCACAGGGGTGAACTAAGAGCTGTCCCTACTCAGCAGCCTTTATGAAATACCACTGTTACAATCTGGATGAAGAGTCCTGCAAAAGCTCCTGGGTCAATGTAGGAATATTCAGAAGTACAAAGATTAGATTATGAAGCTGTAACCTAATCAGACCACTGTAGTTTGAAGGGACTGACTGACTGGATGGCAACTGAGGGCAGGTGGGAGTGGTTCACCAGGGGCCTGCCTTGGAAGAGTTCATCTTCCTTGTTGTTCCTTCATCTTTCTGTCTCTGCTCCCTGGCCACCATGAGTGGAGCAGCACTCCTTGGCCAAACTTTTCTGCCATGATGTTCTGCCTCACCTCTGCCCAGAACAATGGTGTTGGCTGACCATGAACTGGACTTCTGAAACCATGAGCCAAAATAAACTTTCTCCCTTTGAAGTTGTTCTTGTCAGGTATTTTGGTCACAGCAACAAAAAGCTGACTAACACAATCACATGGGGGAAATTGTCCTGTCTAGTCGCAAGATGTCATCCTTTTTCTCTGATGTTGCTACCTCAAGTCCTTTTTTCTCCTTCTCCCATCTCAAAGAGGGAAGAAATAGCCTCCCACCAAGAGTAATCTATTTTTTTTTCTTCTTAAATCAACAAAGAGGGAAAAGGGAATGACTGATCACATGTAGTGATTTAGGCCTTAGCTTGAATTTCAGGGAAAAAGCAAAAGTCTCATTTACCATCCTTGTAAAAGAGATCATTTGGGTTTGGAAAAGCAATTGTTGAGCAAACAAGACCAATCAATAATGCCAAGAATAAATATTTGCGTAATTTATAATAGGAAGAGTAGGGGGAAATGAAAAGTTGGAAAGAGATCTATTAGTATTCTAAACCTTTACCATACTAATTAAGAAATAGGACCTATTGCACTTGTTCCTTTCTGAGTTAGGAATGTAGGTTAAATCCAGAGTTATTTGCATGTTAATAAGAATGGTTCTGCAGTTAGAAATGACTGATTGTGATATAATGCAATGAACACCTAGGGGCAAAGTTACCCAGAAAAGAGAAGGAAAATGATTCAGTACATCTTAAATGTGAGGTATCTGCAGTAGAAGCATCCTATACTATCCCAGTAAAAAAGTGTAGAGAAGCAGCTGTGCAAGTATTCTGGGATAGCAAGGAGTTACTGCAGCAACTGATCTTTTTTGAAAAGAGAACCTGCTCTGAGGAATGTACTATGCTAACAGCATCCAACTATTGTACCATCAGAATCTGATGCAGCACAGAGACTGTGGTTACTTCCTCCCCAGTATGGTCCAGTCAATAACTAAGTATGGGAGTCATTTCTTGCTGATGCAGGAGTCCTGTCATGGGGAGATCATTGCTATGTGGGTTCCCTTGGGCCTGGATGAGATTTTCTAAGCCATACAATGCAATGCAGACAGAAATCTTTCTTTCCAAATTTTCCTTTTTTCTCTTTTTCTTTTCACAAGTATCAGATACACATTGTGCTAGAAGTTATTCCTCCTTGCCTACTCTAGCTTCCTTGCCCCAGACATATCCCCACACCCTGTGTTCCCTCTGGCACTTCTAATTCTGTTCTAGGCCTGCTTCCTGGAGGACTTTAACAGACAAAGGATATGATCCAGCAGTGCTCATTTTGTCAAAGGGAAATAACTGTAAAAGCTCTTAATGATAGTGCTAAAGCAGCTATCTATTTCAGTGCTCAGTCTTTAAACCATGTCTGAAATTTCCCTGTCTTATACTATGAAGGACTGGATAGATCACCTACATTTTTTTTTTGCTGAAAGCTGAAAGTACTGGATAAATTATTTGTAAATAAGTTCTCAATTCCATCAATGACCTAATGTTTAGTAAGGAAAACTCAGACCAAAACCTAAATTAAAGTGAGGATCCAAACAGCAAAATGGTATGCTGAAATCAGCTTTCATCATAAGGGTGTTTGACAGACTTTGTGAACTAAAACTTTTGTTTTTGTGATCATTCCAGTGTAAGGGGCCAGAGAGAGCTAACAAAGCACAGGGCCTGACAAAGTAGGAAATCAGTGTGTCCATGTAAACCTTCCATTAAGAGTCAATGAGAAAGAAATATGCCACAACCATTTTGTCAGACTTTGACAAGTGTCAAGGATTGGAAAAAAGTTGTCTTTCTTGAATTCTAGTGACAAATCAAGAAAAAAAATATCTGCCCTAGAGAACATGTAACAAAAATCCAACTTTATTGTAGGTTGAAAGAAAAGAAGAAGAAGAAGACGAAGAAGAAGAAGAAGAAG
>NW_026000142.1:16042512-16105026 GCF_001458135.2 Marmota marmota marmota | reverse complement strand
AGGAGGAGGAGGAGGAGGAGGAGGAGGAGGAGAAGAAGTTCTTAAACAAATACTTTAAGAACTGTTTTCAACCTGAAATATCATTGACCTGTATTTAAAGATGTTTAGGTCAGAACTTAGCATAAGATAGGCCCATATTGCTTCTTCTAAGTGATTAGAAGAAACAAACACAAAAACTCAATAAAGAAATGCATCAAGTCTCAAAAGTTCTCACGAAGTTATGAGATATGCTATCATAGTCAAAAGTACAAACAAGAAGGCACAATATCTGAGAACCTGGAGAATAATGTAACATGGAATGAGACCAGCAAAGTTTCTAATTATCAAACAAAGAATACAGAGCAAATATTTTTTGCAAGCTTTCAAAAATTAGAGAGGGTATTAAAGGACAAATAAACAACAAAGGTCTACAAAAAAATTAAATAAAATATTTTAATAAATGAAATTCACCACCCAGAAGAAAATTATATAGAAACTGAAAAATTAAAATGTCACTCTGAAGAAATTAACTGGAATAAAGCACAGAGAGACAAATACAAAAAGAACTAAAGGGGCATGGAAGATACTCCACATGATATATGAAAAGTAGTGTGATATGGGAGATACTCATCATATGAAAATCTAGAGGGAAAGGAAAAAATTATATACACAATTTAAGCAGATCAATTTCAAGCAAGGAAATAGAGGATGCCATCAGAAGCCTACCAACCAAGAAAAGTTCAGGACTGGATGGATACACAACTGAGTTCTACAAGACCTTTAAGAAGAACTAATACCAAATCTTCTCAAACTATTTCATGAAATAGAAAAAGAGAGAACACTTCCAAACATGTTCTATGAGACCAATATCAACCTGATTCCAAAATCAAACAAAGACACATCAAAGAAAGAAAATTTCAGACCAATATCCCTAATGAATATAGATGCAAAAATTCTCAATAAGATTCTGGCAAATCAAATACAAAAACATATCAAAAAAATAGTGCATCATGATCAAGTAGGGTTCATCCCAGGAATGCAAGATTGGTTCAACAAACAGAAATCAATAAATATAATCATCACATCAATAGACTCAAAGATAAAAATCATATGATCATCTCAAAAGATGCTGAGAAAGCATTGGATAAAATACAGCATCCCTTCTTGTTCAAAATGCTAGAAAAATTAGGGATAACAGGAACATACCTTAACAATATAAAGGCTATCTATGTTAAGCCCAAGGCCAACATCATTCTAAATGGAGAAAAATTAAAAGCATTCCCTCTAAAAACTGTAACAAGGCAGGGATGCCCTCTGTTACCACTTCTATTTAACATATTTTTAAAACTCTAGCCAGAGCAATCAGACAGATTAAATAAATTAAAAGGATAAGAATAGGAAAAGAAGAACTCAAATTGTCACTATTTGCCGACAATATGATTCTACATCTGGAAAACCCAAAACATTCCACCAGAAATCTCCTAGAACTAATAAATGAATTCAGCAAAGTAGCTGGATATAAAATCAGTACCCATAAATCAAAGGCATTTCTGTACATCAGTGACAAATCTGCTGAAAGTGAAATTAGGAAAACTTCCCCATTTATAATACCCTCAAAAAAATAAAATAATTGGGAATAAATTTAACAAAAGAGGTGAAATACCTCTATAATGAAAACTACAAGAAGCTAAAGAAAAAATTAAAGAAAATCTTAGAATAATGAAAGATCTATCTTATTCTTGGATAGGTAGAATTAATATTGTTAAAATGACCATACTACCAAAATCACTATACAGATTCAAAGCAATCCCAATCAAAATCCCAATGGCATTTCTTATAGAAATAGAAAAAGCAATCATGAAATTCATTTGGAAAAATAAGAGACCCAAATAGCCAAAGCAATTCTTAGCAAGAAGAGTGAAGCTGGTGGCATTATTATTCCAGGCCTAAAACTATACTACAGAGCAATAGTAACAAAAACAGCATGGTATTGGCACCAAAATAGAACTGTAGACCAATGGTACAGAATAGAGAACACAGAGTCTAACCCACATAACTTCAGTTATCTTATATTAGACAAAGGTGCCAAAAACGTACATTGGAGAAAAGATAGCTTCTTCAGAAAATGGTGCTTGGAAAACTGGAAATCCAAATGTAACAAAATGAAATTAAACCTCTATGTCTCACCATGAACAAAACTCAACTCAAAGTGGATCAAGGACCTAGGAATTAAACCAGAGACCTTGTACCTAATGGAAACAATGAAGGCCTGAATCTCTATCATATCAAATTAGGTCCCAACTTTCTTAATAATACTTCTGTAGCACAAGAACTAAAACCAAGAATCAGTAAACAGGATGGATTCAAACTAAAAAGTTTCTTTTCAGCAAAAGAAACAATCTGTCAGGTGAATAGAGAGCATACATAGGGAACAATTTTTTATTCCTCACACATTGGATAGAGCACTAATCTCTAGGGTATATAAAGAACTCAAAAAGCTAAACACCAAAAAGAACCCCAAATAACTCAGTCAATAAATGGGCCAAGGAACTAAACAGACACTTCTCAGAAGATGATATACAATCAATCAACAAACATATGAAAAAAATGGTCATCATTGCTAGCAATTAGAGACATGCAAATTAAAGCTACTCTAAAATTTCATCTCACTCCAGTCAGAATGGCAGCTATTAGAAATACAAACAACAATAAGTGTTGGCAAGGATGTGGGGAAAAAGGTACACTCATAGACTGTTGGTGGGACTGCAAATTGATGCAGCAATCTGGAAAGCAGTATGGAGATTCCTTGGAAAACTTGGAATGGAACCACTATTTGGCCCAGCTATCCCTCTCCTTGGTCTATACCCAAAGGACTTAAAAACAGCATAGTACAGGGACACTGCCACATCAATATTTATAGCAGCGCAATTCACAATAGCTAAACTGTGGAACCAACCTAGATGCCCTTCAGTAGATGAGTGGATAAGGAAATTTTGCTTTATATACACAATGGCACATTACTTGGCAATAAAAGAGAACAAAACCATGGCATTTACAGGTAAATGGATGAAGTTGGAGAATATAATGTTAAGTGAAGCAAAACAATACCCAAAACCCAAAGGCCAAATGTTTCCTTTGATATGAGGATGCTGACTCATAATAGCAATTGGGGCAGGGTGGAGGGGAGCATGGGAGGGCAAAGGGGAGGGAGGGGAAAGGAGTGGGGTAAGGGGATAGGAATGATGGTGGAATGAGTTAGATATCATTACCCTAAGTACATGTATAAGACATGAATGGTGTGAAAATACTTTGTGTATAATCAGTGTCTTAATGGCTTCTCAAGGCTCAAAAAGAGTGGGGCATTTTCACCCCGATTTACAGAGAACAGCATGCAAAACTATTATTAAGTTTTGAGAGGCCAGGTAAATAAAAGATTTGTTATTTCAATTTAATGTTGACTTCCAGTTGCACAAACACAGACTCAGGGCCATAGCAGTATCAAGCTGGAAAGGTGCTTTTCTATTAGACATCTAAGTCAACTCTGTTGTCTCCTCAGTTGATTGGTACACGGACTCATGAGAAATGAAATATTTCAAAAGTGTAAGAGTCATAATTAGTGTAGGTCAGAATTTCATCTCATGTGAGGCTTAAGAGAAGGTTTACAGACATTAAAGAAATTCACTTTCATTTATTCAACTTCCTGAGGTCAGAGATACTTTTGGAAATCTTTTATTTCCCTTTAATGATCATTTATATGAATTTATAATTTCAGTAAAAATTTTTCTTGAATATACAATACAAATATAAACCTCCTTTTACACACACTATTGAAGCAATAACATCATGTATTTCCAAATGTGTAAAGTAGTGATGATTTTACTTATAGTAGAATTATTGTTAGTGATCATATTTTTATCGTAGGTACTTTCTCCTTTGGGTTTCAAGAGTGCCTGCATTTTGGATGATAATATAAAAGAGCAAATCAACATTATTTATAAATTGTTATAAATTTAAATTGTAAGTATAAAAATATGAAAACATATTTTTTATGAACTGGCTTGGAACTACGAGATATCCTAGCTCACACCAGGGTGGGAATCCGATGTCGGTGGTGGTGCTGCATATCAGAAACTCTTCAGGTCAGAAGGCTCACTTATAGGTTAGGCAACACTAAAGAATCTGAAATGGGGAAAAATGACACTACCAGGAGCAAGTAAAACCCATCTGAGACTGGTTACTGCCTTTTATAAGACAGAAGGAAGTGGCTCTGGTATACTACAGAGAGAAAAGTAATAAGAGGGCCAAAAACATGCTGAGAAGGAACTGGAGCCTTCTCTCCTCTAAGATCATTTGACTAAAATGATGTTTCAGTCTTGACTCTAAGTTTTCGTTTTGTGGTGGTGGTAATGATCCCTTCTTCCATATGCCCAAAGCCCAGGCTTCCTGACCTGATTAGGACACCAAAAGAACATTGCATTCTTAGAGGATTTGATAGGATGGTGTGAAAGAGAGTACTCTTCCCTCATTACCCTGAAAGGATCCCTTTTCTTAAAGAAGCAGGTTTTTCACCAAGGATAAAGGGAGCTTGAGAATATGAACCTGAGATTTATCTTTTCCAGATTTAAAACTCTAGTTTTTTAAAAAAATATGTCTTTATGTGGAATTTGTTCTATTTTCATGGTCATTTTATGATTTTGGGATTTGTAGTCCTGCTAAATCTTTTCCAGTTGTATGAAAAGATTAAAGGAGTGAACTCTAACCCTATTAATGGTGGTTAGTAGACCGCTGGTCCCCTGAACTCAGTAATATTGATTAATCTTGATGAAGGGGTCATATTCTTTAGATGACTTAAGCAATTTCGAAGCATAAAGAAAAGTTCCAAAAATGCAAGAGGGAAAAGAAGGTGACACAGAAGAGGTGAAGTTAAAATGTTGAAATTTTAATTTTGTTTCATCTCAAAATTTGGTAAACCATTAATTCAATAAGAACCTCAAAATGTATTCTAACATTTTAGAAATTGAAAATTAAATTGTCTTATGAATAACTTTGCTGCAGTTTTTAAAAATATGAGGTAAGAGTCCTCAAAGGATCCCTTTAAACAATTTCTTTATTGCTGTACATGATGACTCATGGCTGTAATCCCAGCTGCTCAGGAGGCTGAGGCAGAAGGATCACAAGTTCAAAATTAGCCTAGGGAATTTAACATGACCCTGTCTCAAATAATAAAAACTAAGAGGGTGTAGCTCAGCGGTAGGTTAGAACCCCTGAATTCAATCCTCAATACAAAAACAGGAGAGAGAGAGAGAGAGAGAGAGAGAGAGAGAGAGAGAGAGAACCAATTCTTAAGCCAACATAAGGAACAGTGAAGAAAATACTTTCTAAAAAGGTGAAATTTCATATTTAAATAAAACATTGATTCAAAACCTTCTTCAAACAAGATTTAGCCTTAAATAACTTTTCCCAATGTCCTGTTACCCTTTAAGGAAATAAATTGACATTCTATTGCAAGTAGTATACAAAAATTGGAAGATCTAGTATGATGAAGCTGAGTAATGCCAAAAATACTTTTTGAAACAAAATATATGATACTAGTTTGAAAAATGAACTAAAAAACTGGACCAAACCTACAGAATGTGGAGAATGTTGGATTATAATGATTATAACTTTTCTGGTTGACTGAGCCAACAAACCCCCATCTCCCCATCCTCTTAGACTGCACCTACTAAAAATATTTTTGGTTGGTCTAGCAGTTTGTAAATTGTCACTTTGTCCTAATAACAAGTAAAGAGCTGAACAAACAGAAAAATTAACAATCTGAAAAAAAATGTGAGGTCACAGGGAAAATTGCCATCCTCAAAGCTGGCAAGAGAGACAGGCGAACACAGAAAGTCAAAACTTGCCAGAGAAGAACCCATGAGCAGCAACCTTCATGGAAGCCCTTGTGGGATTGAAGAAACCTGGACGTCAATCAATGAATAGTTGGAGACTCAGAGTGAACAACTCTGAGAGTGAAGAACTATAGAAGGACTCAGTCATAGGAAAGCCTCAACACTTTTGTAAGTTTTTCCTCTAGGCCTTTGGTTCTGATGGCATCAGGTAAACACAAATTAAAATAAGATAAGGCTACATGTCTATGAAAATGGTCCAAATCAATAGCAAAGACAAGACCAAATGCTAATAAAGATGAAGAGCAATGGTGATTCTCATTCATTGTGAATGGAAAAACAAAATGGTATTTAAAAGGCAGTATGGAATTTTCTTGTAAAACTAAACCTCTTACCACACATAGAATCCAGTACTATGTACTCAAAGTCGTCAAAAAGTTATATTCAGATAAAACTTGCACACAGATAGTTACAGCAATTTATTAATAATTTCAAAAACTTTGTAGAAATCAAGGAGTGTCCTTTAGTAGGTGAATGGATATTATTCAATGCTAAGAAGAACTGTACTATCAAACCTATAAAAAGACATGTAGGAAAATTAAATGAATATTACTAAATGAAAACCTTTAATCTGAAAAGGCTACATCCTGTGTGATTAAAACAATATGACATTCTGAAAATATATATAGACAACAAAAGATCAATGGTTGCCAGTGGATACAAGGTAAGGAACAATTGAATATATAGGGCACCTAGATTTTTAAGTCAGTAAAAATACTCTACATGATACTTTAATGGTGGGTACATGTCATTATACATTCGTCCAAACCCATTAAATGTGCAACATCTTGAGTGAACCCACAAGTAAACTGTGGTCCTTGAGTGGTGGTGCTTGTTCACGTAGTTTCATCAATTCTGACAAATGTATAGTCTGGTGGAGAATGTTGATAATGAGGGTGGCTATGCATATGTGGAGCAGGATAGGGAGTCTGGACATTCCTCTCAATTTTGCTGTAAGTCTAAAACTATTTTATTCAATGAAATTTATTTTAAAATGATAAATCAGAAAAGTCTTTAACAATCATAGGAGATTAAGAATTTAAGAAATTTCTGCAATATTCAAATTTTTCTCACAAAAAAACTTCAGTCCTCGTTTCATAATTTTATTGGATAATTCTAATTCCCCTAGTGGAATAATATCTCTAGTGGCTGGTTCTCCTGGCCCAATATCTCCATTACCCAGAATCTAGAACATGTTGTGAGGTCTTTTAGAGCATCTATTTCCTGTAGCTTTACTTACCGCCTTTTATTTGTTGATGGCTAGCCTTTGTCTCACATGGGCAGGTGGTCTGAATCCTGGATTCATTTTTGCCTAGTGTATCACTCAATGTTTGTTTGTTTGTTTATTTTTCATATATTGTATCCCAGTTACATTCTGCTTATTTGTACCCTTATCCCATCTCCATATTTGACTCAAATAAATATCCCAGCCTTTTCTTATCTTCCTAAACTACTAACCATATCTTTTATTTAACATCTTCAGACTGAGTTCCAGCCATAATTTCCTGATTACCAACTAGAAACACTCTGATTTTTCTCTTGCCCAGAATTCTTCATGTGTTCTACAATGATACCACTGATACAATACCTCATCTCTATACGATTTGGTTTCTAAAAGAAAGTATTGTTAAATTTATCATTATCCAAAAAGAATAAAATATCTAGTTATATATGGCATTGTGTTGGATGCTTTAGGAAAGTAGATTTGACAGCACTGATTCCTATCATTTAGGAAGCTATTTTATGATATAAAAAGGAGACCCAGGCATATATTTTAAAATATGATTCTACATTATTTGAGGGGAATATAATTTGTTATAGTTATAGTCCAAGAGCTTCAATAGGGCCCAGTGGGAATGATGGATGATAATACGGTATTCTCCTATTTCAGAGAATTTATTAAATGTATCTATCAGTGTTTTTTTTATGGGGATAATGATTTATGGTACAGCAATATAAGAGAACTTTGCAATATGTTCCTAAATATGTCAAGCTGTAGACCTTACCCCCATTGTCTTCCTCTTCTGCCTCTTTCTCATCTTTCCAGAGAGTTTATCTCCTTCTTTAATGGTCACAGAATTGAAAATTATTTTAAAACAGATACTATGTATTATACCCAATTCTTGAAAGAAAATGACACATTTAATTAAACATTTTTCAGAGCTGGAGGAAATTATTGTACTTGATATATAAGCACTGTTTCAGAAGTTATTGAATGCTGCTGCTAACAGTTTATATTTGGTAATGCAATTTGCAGTCATTTATTATACAGCACGGCTTAGTATTCACAGTACTGCTATGCCAGAGTTGGAAATCTGACCTCTACCTTGTGAAGGAAAAAATTCAGTCAATATTCTACAGAAAATATTGGAGGATGAATGTGGCTGAATCCTGTTGTTTCCTAGTCAATAGCACTAGGCAAGACTATAGGAGAGAACATTTTTTTCTTTAAGTTTCTGAGGTAGATTAAAGTGTCAGGCTAGACCAGAAGAAAGAGAGGTCAGTTACGGGAGGCTAATCCATGGGTTTCACTATCCAATACCAACATACAAGAGCATCCATTATTCTGCCATGAAGATGTCAGTAAATCCTCTCCTCGAATAAACAGAGAATAAATTGGAAAAAGTGACAAAAACAAACATTTAAGGATCTGAAACTGAAAGGAGATGATAGTCTGGGAATCAATTATTCTTGAAAACCTGGTAGAGCTTCAAATAAGAACAGCAAGAGACTTCAAAGCAGCCATCACAAATACATACAAAGAATTAAAGGAAATTATTTTTTTTTTCAAAAAATGAAAAGATCCTATGGCAACAATGACTCAATCCATAGGGACTCCCAATAGAGAAATAGAAAGTATGAGAGGAGAGCAAACTGAAACTTAGAGCTTAAAACTCTTAAGATTCACAAGTTGTGTTCAATAGCGGATTTAAACCAGAAGATAAAAACAGAGGATCACAATGTAGGTCATTATACAGAGAAAATATTGAAGCAAAATAAATCATCTCAGAAATTTGGGGTATTCCATAGAACACATAAACATATTTGTAATGGCAGGCTCAGGCTTTCACCACATACACACTCACACACAAACTACCAAAAAAAAAAAAAGCACATAAACCCAAAGTAAGTAAAAGGAATTATATAAACAGGTTTGAGATAGAAATATAAAGGAAAAATGGCAGAGAATTATCATATTAGACTATGAAACCAAAAGATGATTCTTTGAAATGAAAAATTGATAAACATAGTTAACATGATTATGAAAAACAAAAGACACAAGTTAAAAAATCAGGGATACAAGAGGAACATTAATATAGACCTTCCATAAATGAAAAGAGAGCAGTAAAAGAATGTCAGGAACAACTCTCTGTCTACAAATTGGACAAATTAGATACAAATTACCAAGATTTTCTCAGAGACAGAGAGAGAGAGAGAGAGAGAGAGAGAGAGAGAGAGAGCTGAATAAATGCATGCCATGATATTCAATTTTAATCATTCAAAATTTAAAAAAATAATAAATAGTTTAGGACCAGAAGAGTTCACTTTTGAGGAAGAAAACACATTAATTCCATGAAGATTATTTCAGAAATGGGGTAAGAAGGAACAGTTTCCATTTTGTTTTATAAGACTAATCCCAACTCCAAAGCTATCTCAGAAAGGAAAACTTCTCTAACATTCCTCTTGTAAGTACACATTAAAATCCTTTAAAAACATTACCAAATGAAATCCAGAAACATATTTTTAAAAGGACTGTATACCAAGAGCAAGTGGAATTTATCTCAGGAATTCAAGGTAAAATTCAAAAGTAAATTAGAACAATAAAAAAATAATATAACGGACAAAATATTACTATCAAAATGTGTGCAGAAAAAAAGCATCTAAAAAGACAATAGTCATTAATGATTTTTTAAAAATAAACCTCTCGGGAAGAGAAAGGAACTTTCTTAATTTGACAAATGGGTTATTTTCAGAAAATTCTATAGCCAACATTATCCTTGATACTGAAAGAAGGGACATTTGCTTCTTAAGATTGAAAATAATACAAGTGTCCTCTTACCATTTCTACTGATCATTATAGGTGGGATTTTAGCCAGTTAAGTAAACAAAGAAACACAAAATCATATTGTCTGTATATGCAGATGACATAATATTTTTAAAAATAAAAATCCTACAGTATCTATAGATAAAAATGGTTAGAACAAATAAGTAAGTTTAACAAGGTCACAGAACACAGATCAATATATACAAATTGATTAAATATACATTAACAAGTAACTCACAAATTAAATTAAGTAAACAATTCCATTAATTATAACATTGAAAAAAGTTAAACAGAAATAAATTTAATAAAAACATTGCATAATCTGTTCACTGAAATTACAAAATATTGCGAGAATTTTAAGAAGAAACACATATATAATATCCATGGACTCGAAATCTCAATATTGGAAAGATAGGAATACTTCCCAAATGGATCTATAGATAGATTCAATGAAATTCCTGCCCAAGTCCTGTCCATTTAAATATATATATATATATATTTCAACAAGACAATCAAAAAATTTATACAGCAAGGAACTAAGAAAAAAAAATTGAAAAAGCAAAACATAATCTACACCTATATGATCTCAAAACTTATAAATTACAATAATCAAGATGGTGTGGTATTGTCAGCAGGATGGGCATATGGAGTATTACCAGAGAAAAGTAGAGAATTCAGAAATAAATCAACATAATTATATTCAACTGTATTTTGATACAGGTACCAAAGTAATTCAATGAGGAAATTATTGTTTGGCCAACAAAATATGTTAGAACAATTAGATATTCATTTTGAAAAGTGAACTTACACTTTTCCAAGTACCACACAAAAATTTTACTCAAAATGAATTATAGAGCTATGAGTTAAAACTCTAATCATTCTAGAAGAAACAAGAAAAATTATTATTTTTAAAAAATATTTTTGTAGTTATAGATGGATACAATATCTTTATTTTATTTATTTATCTTTATGTGGTGCTGAAGATCAAACCCAGGCCTCACACATGCTTAGCAAGCACTCTACCATTGAACTACAACTCCAGCCCCAAGGTAAATTATTTTTGAAATTGTTGTAGAGAAAGACTCTTTATCTGGGTATGGAGGTGCATACCTCTAATCCCAGAGACTCGGAGGCTGAGACAGGAGGATCTCGAGTTCAAAGCCAGCCTCAGCAAAAGCAAAGTTCTAAGCAACTCAGTGAGACCCTGTCTCTAAATAAAATACAAAATAGGGCTAGTGATGTGGCTCAGTGGTCGAGTATCCCTGGGTTCAATCCCTGGTACCAAAAAAAAAAAAAAAAAGACTTTTTAAAATAGATACCAAAAACATGTTCCATAGAAGATGAAATTGATTCATTATATTTTACTACAAGAAAAAAATGCATGTTATTCTTATTCTAAAGACTATTAAGAAAATAAGAGGGCAAGCAAGAGACTATAAGCAAATATTTGAAAATACTTTATTTGATAAAGAATGTTGTATCTACAATATATAAAGAACTCTTGCCACTTAATAACAAGACAAAGTGATAAAAATTGACAAGTATTTTAATAAACATTTTACTAGAGGAGATATACAGATGGCTGATGAGCACCCTAAAATATGCTACACAGCATTTGTAATTAGGGAAATGAAAACTAAAACCACAATCAAGTCAGAGGATGGAAATTATTAAGAAGAAAGACAACACCAAATGCTGGATAGGATGTTAGAGTCAACAGATGAACAGCCCACTGCCCTGGATGTCCATGTCTGATCTCCAGAAAATGTGCACACATTACCTTATAAAACTAAAGAAACTTTTCAGAGGTAATCAAGAATCTTGAGTTATCCAATTTAATCACAGAGATTTTTAGAGGAGAGAACCAGAATAGTCAGAGAAGTGATAACAGACGCAGAAGTTGAAATGATGTGAAACTGGGAGCCAAGGGATGCTGGCAGCCTCCAGAAGCTGGAAGCGGTGAGAAACAGCCTTCCTTTAGAGGCTGCAGGAGGAAGGCAGTTTTGTCAACATTCTGACCTCAGCCCCAAATGACCCATTTCAACTTCTGTCATTCAGAACCATACAATACTATATTTGCATTATTTTAAGCCACTAAACCTGTGTTGATTTATTCTAGTAGTAATGCAGATCTAACATGGATGTCAAAAAACTGAAACTTCAAAATCCAAATGTCCTTTAATTTATGAAGAGATAAACACCAAGAAGGATAAATGCAAAATGGAATAATAATGATGGAGAGAAGCAAACTTATCATAAAACCTCATGAATGAATCTCAGAAATTATGCTAAATGAAAGAAGACAGATACAAAGCCCATATACTATGCATTTCTGTTTATATGAATTTCTAGAAAAGTCAACTTTATATAAAAAGAAAACCAATCAATTTTATCCTGGGGGTAGAAAACTGCAATTTAATGAAAACAAGCACAAGGGATTTATTTTAATTGCTATATTCTTAAAGTGGATTATGGTGAAGATTGTACAGGGGTATAAACTTGCTAAAATCATTTAAAAATTACATTTATAGTGAATTAACTATTCAGCATCTAGGTCATACCTCAATGAAAGTATTAAAAGTAGGGGAAGGGAAGGAAAATAAATTGTCAAGTTTGTATCCAAACTTTCCTAGGAAGCTCTTCTCCACAGAAGAATTGAGGAAGTCCCCAAATCACCTTTCCCCCGTAATGCCTACTTACTTTATTACATTTATCCCTATATTTAAATACTAATTATCTGTTTCCTCATTTTTATTAGAAAATGTTGAGCCTCTTGAGAACAAAAAAATAATAGTTAATATTGAAGCCATGCCACCATTCCTCTTCCAAGAATCCACAAGATGTCTGGAACCTGTTTGCTGAATCACTGAGAATTCAGTGCTCCCAGCTCAGACACCAGTGTGCATTCCAGCTACATGGGGAAATGTCCTTGCTCATAAGTTTTCTCAAGGTTAACCCTTGGTATCATCCCAAGTTTCAGTTTCTATTCTCTTATAAAGCCTCTGTGAGCAATCAAGGAGAAAATAATGGGGTGGAAAGGAACTGTACTTTCTCACAGTTGTTCTGTTACTATTTCTCATAAGTACTTATCACCCTGGGAGCATCCTTACAACTTTACTCTTCCAAAAAAATTTGTTTCTCCCTCTATATTGTCACTTTTCAAGATATTTTCTTCTAATAATCATTTCTTTCTTTGAAAGGAAAATTAGCTGAGCAGGTGTTCAAGCTCATAGTTGAAAAAAAATTTCCCCCCATCCACTGCTTCCTCGAATAATTATATTTTTCCTTGATTCTGAATTAAACCTCATATTTTTACTATTTATAAAATGATTTGTCATATAAAAATTAGCCATATTATCAGTCACATCAACTTTTAGACAGTTAGAAGTGAATGAATTGGCTAAATTAAAGTCCATGCACCCCAACAAATGTTCACACTGCCAAAATCAATGACCACCCAACAACTTCTTTAAAACATGACAATTTTACAGACCTGCAGTGATATCGCTAGGGAAGATAGCAATTCAGTCTTTTTCATTCAATATTATTCAATGTAATTCAAAATCCTGCCAAATAGTGTGCAAGTTTCAAGAGGTGCAAAATTCAAAGAGAAAGTCTCTAACTTTTGGGATGCTGTCATGGTAAGAGATAATTTGCCCTACAATGTTATCAGAACTATAAGATGGAATAAACAAAATGTTGGAGGAGTTAAGAGATGAAGAAATTTATTTTCCTCACTTTTCTTACTGCTCTTTCTCAGTAGAGGAACTTCAACTTTTTTTTTTTCATGATTCTTTATGAATTGATGAGAAGGCAAGGAAAGGATTTTTATAAAATGTACCCTGGAAGCATGTTGTTCATAGCAGTAACTATATATCCTAATATTCTTATATAACTATATATCCTTATTATTCTAACTAGATATCCTATAATCCAAAAATCTCTGGAAAAAAAAACTGACCCTAAACCACTGAGATCTGTGTCAGTTTTCTCACTAAGACAAACTATTTAGGAATTATTGGATGAAAATCGTGATTGAACACAAACATTTACTTCTATTTCCTCATGTTATCTTTAAAACAATAATAAAGAGATTTTTAAAAGACACAGGACATGGAACTCGAAAGAAAAGGCATCATCAACACAGTTTTGGAAAGTTAAAACAAAATAAGTAGATTTAGCATGACCCTCCTCCACCACACACACACACACACACACACACACACAGAGAGAGAGAGAGAGAGAGAGAGAGAGAGAGAGAGAATTCTAAGCTGGCTGAAGGAAAAGCCTAGAACAATCTTTAAATCTGGCAAGGTTTTAGGAATGGAAAATTTTACCATTATAAAAGTGAAAGTGAAGATTGGTTGAAAGTCTACCTGAGTAGTAAATAGATCTCTGTGTCCATCACTTCCAGTAAAATAAGTAAATAAATAAACAAGTAAATAATTGAATTTTATTCTCAAATATAAGGTTTTTAGTCTTCTATATATAAGAAAATAAGAGCCACACTTGTATGGCAATTATTGTGCACCAGGAATTTTCTAAGCATTTACTTGTGTTGACTCATTTCATCTTGCCCTAGCTTTATGAGGTATATATGAAATTATCTCCAAATTACTGATGCAGAGACAGAATCCAAGTGTATTGAGTTACTATCTGCATATTGTATTCTTAGATATGTGGGTCCTCCCCACTTAACCCTCTTTCTTCTCTAACTTCCACCCTCTATGCAGGAAATGGAAAGACACTTCTTTGAAAATCCTGAAAACCCAGGAGGAACCACAACTGACACCAGGGGTTTCCCAACAACCGTTAATCCTCTGTAGTAAACTCACAGTCTCCTACCATGATCTCAGAGTCTCCAGTCAACTCCTCAGTGCCCCACTCGTAAATATGAACAAACACATGAGGCATCTGAGGAAGACAGCTAAAATAAGATTTTGAGAAGAAAACAACTAAAAATTCTAAAAATATTTTAAATTAATTAGGAGGAAATAAAAATTATACATAAATGAGGATACAAAAAAAATACCACTTTCCATCTATGGCCTACTCACAAAAGAGTAGATGGTATTTTAATCATAAAAAACCCACAATTTTCAAAAGGAAATATTCAGGTAAGAGACTTTGAAATTGAATATATACATATTTACTAATTATATATACTATATGTAATTCATATTATTGATTAATTATTATACATAATATAATAATAGGTAATTGATAACTAAAAACAGTAGAAATTTTGGAATATTAATGTTGAGAAAATCTCTTAGAGAATAATGGTAAAAAATAGAAATTAAAAAATTCAAGAGCAATCTGAGAACCAGCCCAGAAAATCAAACATTGGAATAATAAAAAGGTTCAAAAGAGAGACGAAGATTTGAATGAAACAAATTATCAGTATAATAAATTATTTTTTTTCTAAAACTATGGTCTATATAACTTTTCTTACTGATATAGCCCACTAATAGAGCCATATGAGTGAAGGCAGGTTCACATCAAGGAACACAATTTGGAAATCTCAGAAAACTTAAACAGTTTTTGAACAGGAAAATAATGAGATATAAAGAACTGAGAATCAGACTATCAATAAACTTCTCAATAAGAGCAGAAGCTAAAAGACACTAACCCAGGGTCCTCAACTATCAATCAAGTGCAAAGATAGAGAAAGGATATTTTTAGGAAAGCAAGTTTCCTTCCTGGCATACTTTCTCAAGAAGCTACTGAAATGCATGCCACACTGAAATGAAGGGGGAAACCAAAAGGAAGCCAAGCAATTCAGAGAGCAGGTTGAAAACCACAGTGAGGTGAAGGGTCCAGAACAAGAGAGGTTCCCCAAGTCCAAGGCAGCCAGTCTCACTTGGAACATGCCAGAAGGTTCCTGAAGTAATTTTGTGAAGAAGATAAAACTGACAGTTTCCCGATACACCTTAATATGGAGAGAAGAGTAAGACACGTGGCAGTGGCATTGGGGTTGAATTAGCGATAAGTACATAGAAAGTACATAGAAAACTAAAGGAAGAGCAGCTATAGCAAAATCATGAAGAGCAAGGACGAAAAGTTATATAGGAAATAAAAAACTAGAGTCACGACACAAATACTATGAATTTGTGTTCATATTAGATAATTATGAACACAAAATGAAATTATATTTGGGAATGGTAGTAAAAGGGCAGCATTTGGAGATTGCAGTGAAGAATGGAAAAAGTGAAAACTCTTTTTTTCCCAAAGAGAAATCAATTGATGCAGCCTCAAACTTCAAAACACTGTGAAATGACATATCAAGCATGATAATTTTGAACATGGAAGTAAATGCCAAAATATAGTCTTAAAATTGATGGAAGGATTGATTTTGGAAAAGGAGGAATACATGTGTTTGAAGTGGGGGCAGTGATGGTTTATTTTTTTTCCCTGTAAAACTTGCAAATTATTTGACTTTTACTTTGTGTGTGTGTGTGTAACTATGAAAAATATAATAAATTAAAAAGTACTAAAATGAAGCTCTGCAATATCCATGCCATTCATTTGTCATTTGCCTGCTCCTTGACACAGCCTATTCTTTCTAATAAGAGAAAGAGCCTATTACTTTTCCTTCTTCATCATTCTTAACTACTTCAAAGGAATTATTGAATTTTAGAAACTTGAAGCATGATGCTAGGTAGGGCAGGAATTTAAAATTAATTTCCTAACAGTTATATACACATGAGAAAATTTTAGGTGACAGATATTAATAATGCAACAAGCTGCATAAGAAAAGAGTACCAAGGTCTCTATTCCCCATGGCTGTTTCAGGTCAGACACCAACTGCATAAACATCCAGGGTAATGATACTTTGATACTAAAATGTCACCTTTTAAAATTTATTTATTCTAGAGGATATCTTGGAAGATGGTATCAAATATGGTAGGGGAAAAGAATGAAAGAAAGAATAAATGCAGAAGACCTAAATATCTAATACGAACCAGCAAAGAGCCATAACACCTTCACTATTTATTATCAATGTTTCTTATGAAACATTTGCATTACAAATAAAAACTTTCATATGAATTGTGAATAATTTGTTTAAGTTAAAATCAAGCTGCTTCTTGTGTGGCAGCCTCAATGTTACATAACCAATTTATGACTGAGGGGGTGTTAACAAGCCCAGATAAAGAAAAGTCAAAAGATTTCCAGAATTCTTAAAACAAATACCCAGAGATTCTTTATCAGTGAGGATCTTATTAAGTACCAAAAAAATAATTAAGAACAGATCTTATGTAAAAAGTCACTATAGATATTAAGAAAATTTTATTAAGAAGTTGATTTTGCATTAAACAAAGAAAAAATAATCACCGTTTTCCCTCATTTGTCACCAGACACGGACCCAGTGGAGCATCTTGAGTAAGCATTAAACAGCACATGTATTGGTCATGTCATATTTATGTCACATGCTATCAGAATACAGAATTTTAGGGATGGAAACTAAGCATTAAAACATTGTTATGCATACCTTTCAACCCAATGGGTTCAGTGTTAACAGCATTTTCCCCAAATTCCATGCATGTGCAAGTACATGAGCACAAGGATATTCAATGCAATATTATACATAAGAATAAAAAATTGTAAACATATAAAATGTCTATTCATTTTAGAATGTTCAAATGATACATCTGGATTATGGAATATTTACATATACACACATTGAATGAAGACAATTTTTAAGTATTTACTCACTTATATTTTAAAAGATACATCTGTATGGGCATATATAAATGTCAATGTATAGACTAGAGGCCAGAAGAGTACATGCCTTGTGTTGATGGTGCTTACCCTTGGGAGAGTTAAGTGGGAAGGCAAGGACCTGGAAAGCCACATGAATAGTGTATAAAGACATGGACTTTGGTACCAGACCTGTGAATTTTGGGTTCTGGCTCTGATGCTTGCCTGTACATCCTTTCCAATTTCCTCATCTACAAGGTGTCATATGTCTATGAGTGTTTGTTAGACTAGACTTGGCACATAATCAGCATTACATGAACTAACAAGCACAGTACAAACACTCATCAGTATTTTTAGGGGATGTTTTAGTTTTCATTCTATAATTGGTTTTCTATTTAACTCTTGTGGAATATATTGATGCAACATTGTTTTTAACCTAAAGAAGACCAAATCCAGAAATACTGATGCTACTGCCCTATGATGCAATTGCATATAAATGCCACAACATTAAATTGTAAGACCTTCTACCCATTCACTGGCAAATTAACTAGAGTACTCAGAGTAAATAATTATCCCTCTACTATCTCAAGGGCAGAAAATGACTGCTCCTTCCCCTTAATGAATCCCATAGTGCTGTGTACACAGCGGGTGTGCACAAAATGTTTGCTGATAATGATAATGGTGAGGATGCTGATGGCTGTGACACACTATAAAGCTTCATTTAAAAGCCATCAGGAGAATGTAACACAAAATATGGTCTTCTGCATTTTGTCTGCATGGGAAACAAATCCTGTTGGATTATTTATAAAGTAATTCAGCGCTCATTGTACTATTGATTGCTTTGGTACCATCCTGTGTTTTTGCTCATTAGCATGACCTAATTATTAGTTCAGATGATTCAGAGGGCATAGAAAGCTCTATTTTTATTATTTTAGCCTGAAAAGTTGGTATTCTGTAAGCACATTTTAAATTAAATGCATAAAATGTTTGCTATCAACTAAATTATATTTAATCCCTGCAGCAAGATTGCAAGAGTGTGACTATTTTCCATCTCCTTAAATTGCAATGCTGCATTGCTTCTATAATGACATGATTGTTTTCCATATGTTTAAGTATTCCATATATGGAGAGAATCAGTTTACTGTAAAGATGATGGTGCCTTTCTATTTTAGCTCCATTTCAATTTGGGAGATGAAGCTCCAACTATTTATTAATTATTTATTAATATTTATTAATATTGCCGGTGTTACACAATTACTGAAGACTCAACCACACAGTGTATGAACCACATGTGTCCCTCTCATCAACAAAATCTAAAATTGTTCTTTCATGATGGACCGCTATTTCCTTGAGGCTAGTGTGAGGTGGCTACAGTGATCAGAAGACAATATGGAAAATAAATTGCAGGGAACAACAGCTAAGACTAGGTGACTTTGCTGAACAGGGAATTCTTTCTTCATAGCTATATTAGGAAAAAGAAACCACACAGCAATCGAACTACAAAATTTTAATGAAGAATTATGAACTAGTAACAGGATATCTGTTCCTTAAAAGGTGGAGGCAGAACATCCAAGGAATGATCAGTCTGGGAAGAGGGTTCCCCCCCCACCCCATGGCTAAGCCTTAGATCTCATTGGAGAGGATTTTGGTGTGTCCACTGGATGGCAGAAAAATCTGCTGAGGTGCCCCAGGTCTGGTCTGGCAGTAAGGTACTTGTGAAACTCACTAAGAGCTGTCCACTGGGGCATTAGTTAAGACTCAGTAGGAAACCAGCTAGGAAGCCAGACTGAAAACTCACTGGGATGCTGGAGAATGAGTAAAGAAGTCCCCCTCTAGTACTGTCTATGAATCTTACTGGAAAACTCAGCGCTGAAGTTCTTCCCTGACTCATTAGGAAGCCATCAGCAATGGTACTGACAAGGCTTACTGGGGTGAGAAAAGGAGAATAAATTCCACTTACAATTGCACAGCAGGTGACCCCAAGGGAGAGAGTTCTTTGTATCTAGGATGAGAAGACCAAAAGATTCTTCCCATGCAAGGTCCCTCCACTGTCCTCTACTCACAAAACTAGTAACGCACTTTCTAGCAAAGAAATATTTACAAGGATTGATCTCAGTATTATAAAGCTTGATTTGGAGTTCAGAGGCAATAAGTTGATAACCGGTACACTAGCCAAGCCTGGAATATCAGAATTTAATTTTACTAAAGGACATCTCAGTAATAACCTTATTAATTTCTTGACCATTTATTTATTAATCTATTAACTCAATCAAGACATATTTATTAATTATTCACTATAAGAATAGTACTAAACTAGGGGCCAAAGATAGAGTAGTATATGAGAGATATAGCACTTAGACTTGATGTCTGATGACTAGACTTCTCCCTAGCATTATTATTTCCACCTGCAATTGTTCAATATTCCTGTTACCTTTTGGTCTTACTCAAGCCCTTTATCCCAGAATGTTCTGGAGTCATGGCTACCTGAGTACTTTTAGATCTTGATGGACACACCCCACACCAAAAAATTATAACATAGTATTAAAAGTTACAATTATTTGATATTTGTTTGTTTACATAAAAATCTTATCCTAAAACTGTAGAATTTGGCAGTTGGGAAATAAAAATTAAGAAAGTGGGAAATATTTAAATGAAAATACTAAGCAGAAAGAATGCAGCTAGATTTTAGGGTTGCTGTTAGAAAACTTTCACCAAGCAAAGGCCCTCAGAAAGGAAAGGTATTTGAGGTGGGTATTGGGTTAGGCGTGATTAGGTCAGTTTACACACCTGGAGTCTCAGGTGCACAATGTCCATTCAAAGGGAAATGTCCATCATGATGTTGAGCCTTGTTTATAGTAGAGAAGTTTAGGAGTCATTACCATAACTGTAGTTTCCAAGTTCTTCAATGAATAACTAAATGAATAGCTAACAGTAAGTGCAATGAGACCTGGGCCTTACATAATACTTACATTTCCCATGAGTGTCTACTTCTATTCTTCATTCTGGGCTCCTGAAGAAGAGAAAGTTCACCCTTAGCATCTTGACTTCCTGAACCAGAGAAAGGTGAGAAATAGCAACATCAGTCCTTTTTCCTCCTACATCCATGGCCCTGAGAGAATCCATCCTCCCATGATCTGACAGAGCTGTCATTTCTCATTTCAGCAGAATTGATCCGGCTGTCCTGCCCTTCCCTCTTGCCTCTCCCTGAAAGCTGGCACTCATTTGTAGAGAATCCTCCTGATAACTAAGAAAGAATGGCTAGCCTATATGTGTAAAGGGGCAAAGATTTTTTTTTTCTACCAGACTCTCCAAAAAAGCTCCCTGAAAACAAACAATATGCTCAGAGCTAAGAGAGAGGTGGGAGAAAATGAGAGATGAAATGCAATAGTTCTGCCATGAAGTGACCCCGGCTTTGTGCCATCCATTTCTGGAGCCACCTCTACAGTCTGTGCCTACAGTACCCTAGCTATTTCCAATCTCAGTGCGATCTCCTCCATTTTATGTTTCTAAACAAATAATGTCACTCAAGGGTGAGATTTAAAAAACACTCAAACTACTTGACAAAAAGAGTGATGATTACTGGAGTCAACCTATACATAATTATGAAACACTACTTACAGGTACTACTTTATGTGGTTTAGGGAATATTTTCTTAATTAAGGACCTTTTCTCAATTCATTATTTTTCCTCTCTACACATCTGAATTTATTTCTTTTTGGCCAAGGTACTCTGGAAACAGCTTGTTAGAAAAATTTAATTTCCCTCTCCCTTAAATCCATCTAGTTTTTGGTCAATGCCTTCAGTAGATTAATGCTCTCTTTTTCTCTTTATCAATTAAGATGATTTTTGTTATAAATATTGTTTTTAAATATTTATTTTTTAGTTGTAGGTGGACACGATATCTTAATTTCATTTTAATATGGTGCTGAGGATTGAACCCAGGGCCTCACACGTGCCAGGAAAGTGCTTTACCACTGAGCCACAACTCAGCCCCAGTTATAAATATTTTTTTTTTATTTTTTAATTTTTTATTGTTGGCTGTTCAAAACATTACATAGTTCTTGATATATCATATTTCACACTTTGATTCAAGTGGGTTATGAGCTCCCATTTTTACCCCATATACAGATTGCAGAATCACATCAGTTACACATCCATTGATTTACATATTGCCATACTAGTGTCTGTTGTGTTCTGCTGCCTTTCCTATCCTCTACTATCCCCCCTCCCCTCCCCTCCCCTCTTCTCTCTCTGCCCCCTCTACTGACATTCATTTGTCCCCCTTGTATTATTTTTCCCTTTCCCCTCACTTCCTCTTGTATGTACTTTTGTATAACTCTGAGGGTCTCCTTCCATTTCCATGCAATTTCCCTTCTCTCTCCCTTTCCCTCCCACCTCTCATCCCTGTTTAATGTTAATCTTCTTCTCATGCTCTTCGACCCTACTCTGTTCTTAGTTACTCTCCTTATATCAAAGAAAGCTCAAACAAAATGGCTTAAAAGCAATGCTGGAGATACATTTTCTTATATAAAACATTATATGAATAGTAGGATGGCTCCAGGATAAGCTAATATGGCAGCTCATCAGTCCATGTTCTTTCTGCCCTCACATTAGGACTGTCTCAAAGCTTGATTGTATTATCATGCAGAGGTAACCATATCCTGCATGGGCAATGGACTCCTCTAAGAGAACTCTCTAGGGCAGCCTGACATACCTTTCACACTGGACATAAATAAAGAACAGGACAATCTAAAACCCAAGAAATTATCTAAATATAAACCAAGAGAAGGGATCCTAGAAAAAGAGCTTTCCAAGCAGGAATAGGGAACGACTTTGTTTTTCCTACTGAAAACTCTTGGCCCTGCAATCTGTCTTTGTTGCCACTTCCAACTTGAGTAATACTGGGGGCCTTTTGTCTCCTTGGGAGGAATCACATGTCAGAGGGTCAAAAAAAAGGAAGAAGAAAAAAAAAGTGGGAGTAGAGGAGATAGGCTATGGATCCACTAGGATAGAGCTTTAGAACTTTAGATGCTACTTCAAATGATTAAAGGACCATATATTAATAATCCATGCCCCTAGGGGTTACAAATGCTGCTGATACTTGTTCAAGGAGCACTTAGTGTAGTGTGAACTAGGTTAATTTTGGTTTAAGGAGGAAGCAGAACTTCAAGACTGAATTTACAGAGTGAGTGAGAAAAGGCAGACTATTCTTATTGGTATAGAGATGAGCATGGGGTACTTCTGAAATAGAACCCTAGACTTATAAGGCTCTGCTCCCAGCCCAGTAGCCTCTCATACCAGAATAAGACAGTGAAAGCAGGAATTATCATGGATGCAGTAGGCAAGAAAAGAAGATGATTCTAAGGAATGATTTTTTAAAGATGCAATTTTAGGATTTATGAAAAAATCCTAAAATAGGAGAGAAAGGAAAAAACAGAAGAATCAAAAAATGGTAATACTAGGAAAATGATACTACTATTAACAGAAATAGGGATAGGAAGGTAACATTAGAGATAGGAGAAGTTAGGAACACATGATCGTTCAGGCCATGTTAACAATTTTGTGCTTTTATTTAAGACTAAGGGTAAACTTGAAAGAATTCTAAACAAGGGCATGATATGATCTTATTTCTCTTACAGGTAACTTGGCTTACACCCCAAAGAAAGTGTTAGAGGCTGAAGATGAAGAGACCTATGAGGAGGATTTTGTAGTAACACATTTGAAAGACTCTGGGATGGTAGAAATTGGAACTCGGGTCACGTGAACACATTTGAAAGATATTCAGGACGTAAGTTTAAATGCAGTTTGATAGGACAGAGCAAGGAATAGAAGAATAAAGCACCAAAGAACATGACCAGATGCTTGTTTTGGCCTTTTTAATAGAGAACTCAGGAGGAAGGTTTTCATGAGTGGGGCAGTGGTGGAGGATGACGTCTCAGATGTGTTGTGTTTGATGTGACAGTGGAGCATCCACTGGGATGCACAGTTGTATTGCAAACTCAGTCTGAGTAAGAGGGTCTGTGGAACCTAAGATTTAATGAAAGTGAGGTCTGCCTGCAGGACAGCCTCATAAGGATGAAGATGCATCTCAACTAATCAAAGTTATACAACTTTGGTTAAGAACTAATTCCCTATAAAAAGATGAATATGAGCACTGCATGGTTTACAAGTCAGATTTCTTCTGGATCATCCTCAAAGAACCTACCCTAATGGTCTTAGTTTGAAAGGCAGGGGACTTAAAAAAAAAAAAAAGGAACAAAAACTCACTAATGGATTTTCCTGGCACAATTTCAATGGACATTTAAAGTAGCAGCAGACCACCAGGGACATGAATGATATTCTTTGTCATGAAAGTGGATCAGCTACAATGGAAATGCCTTTAGGATCTTCTCCACTAGATAGCAGTGCTGTGAGTCACCAGGAAGACTGGTAGTGTGTCTATAATGGGCATTGGTGGTATAGTGGCCATTTTGATGATTATCACATAAAGAGTCCTAAAAACATTCCATGAACACCACTTTGTATAATATAAGAGAGAATTATATTAAAAGAAAACTTACAAACAGAAAAATAGCAAGACATGTGATCCCTTTGGTCACCAAGGTCCCCTATGGAGCTATACATAGGCCAGACTTAGTTGGGTGGAAACATGAGTCAAAGGTTCCTTGCAGGACCTAGTCTGCAGAGCATTACCTATTTACAGGAGCAGGACATAAATATCACAGTATGTTACAGCAGGAGGTTTCCAACTTGAGAAAAGGAAAAGAGACTCTGGCATTCAGTAGCTGCTATCAGCCCATTCATCAGCTGAGCTAAGTCAGACTGGCTGAGCCAGCTTTTTGTAAGGCTATTATAGTGGGAGAGAAATTGAGCCTTCAGGACGTTAGGGATCCATCCCTCCTTTATATTAGTCCACAAAAGAGATACTTGTTACTGAGATATTAGCTTAAAGGGAAGAAAGTACTTGGTGCTACTAGTTCTAAGAGCACAGGGAAGATCACTTAAGAGAACAGAAGCCTCAAAATTTCTGATTGAAAGAAGAGCTTAGATGCATTGGCAATCCTTGACAAACTTTAGAAGTATCTGGTAAAAAATATGGAGGTAGATTGGGATTTAAAAAATAAAAATAAAAATCCAGAGGGGAGGATCCAGAGGAATACTTTTGTGACTCATAAATGTACAGCTCAGGAGAAATGGATTATCTGTAATTCATACACAGATGATATATAAAGATAAAATTTGTCCTTTGTATGCATGCATTCTTCCTTAATGGAGACAACCAACCATGGGTCAGAAATAATTGCAATAAAAAAATTATCTGTACTAACATACACAGACTTTTTTGTCATTATTCTCTAAACAATAGGCTATAACAACTAATTAAATAACATTTATATTCTCTTAATAATCTAGAGATGATTCAAAGTATACAAGAGGATATGCATAGTTACATAAAAATACTATTCCATTTCATAAAGGGAGTTGAGAATCTGTGGATTTTGGTCTCTGAACCTGAAACCTATTCCCATGGATACCAGGAGATACATGCTTGATTCCAAAAACATACTTTTATAAATTTATACAAAATATTTTATATACATATAAATGTTACATATGTATAATATGTATGAAATAATTATTATATGGTCCTTCTACTACCATGTCAGTATATTTAAATCTGATTTCATTTTCTTTAAATTCAATATATTTAAAGTAGATAATATCTTGACCACTAAAAGTGGTCAGTATTTTAGTTTATTTTAAGAGAGAAAATTCAGATGCCATGGAAACATTTTCACTGACCTACTTTTGTTTCTGCTTGAGCTGGAGGGAGATGTAAATGTGGAAAACAGAAGTTAGAAAGAAAGACTATTTTTTTCTATTGCTTTATGTTTTTGTGGGTTTTTAAAATATATATATCACCTCAAGCTCCCTATCATTTTTTTTAACTTTTTAAAAAGAGTTAAATTAGCTCCAAGGCTTAGTAATTTACATGCTTTTATTTATGACAGTAGAAATAACCCTCTAAAGAATACCTATGTCTATGTGTATGTATTTTTCTCAAATCCTAAATTCTATACTGATATTTAAAAAGCATCAACTGGACACCTAGTCCATTCTCCCTCTTCCTTTTATTCATAAATCACACTGGTGCACTCAAGGTCATCCTGCTTGACTACATTTCCCTGGCCTTGCTTGTACTTAGCTGTGGTGTCTGTCATGATCAAAATTCTCACCACAGGAATAGGGGCAGCAGGACTGGCTGCTTTTCTACTGTGCTAGTTGCATTTCCACTGCCCCTGTCTCTCCTCCTACTTACTGGCATATAGGGACAGCTGGAAGACTCACCCTCTGGTGATGGAAGGTTCCTGTTAAAGATGTCAAATGTGAACATCTCATCAGTCCCTGAGAGGTCTCAAGGAGCAGAAACATTATACTAAAAAAAAAATCTATTTTGCTTAACCTTCTTCACTTTTAGGACCCTGGTATAGCAGCTTAGCTTGCACTCTAACTACAAATATCAAACTATAGAAAATTGTCAAGCTATCATAGCACTGCTTAGGAGAAATGCATAGCTTGGAAGTCTTAGCACATATTTTTCATATAGCTTATCCTGCTCTTACATCCTTATTTTTAAATGTCTAGTTTACACTGCAAAATTTCAATAGCTTCTTGAAAACCTAGGTTTTCCATTAATACTTAAAACTAGTGGACATATTTTTAGCTTGCTGGGTGCTGCTATGTATTTTTGACTATTTTAAACATAATATTTTTCAGGTCACTACAATTCTACAAATGAGCTCTGAGAACACTAAATATTACTCACTGCATTAAATCTGTATCTGCCGAGGATAGAATGATTACATCAATTTAATCTCTGTCTTTCTACCTGATACCCAAAGATTCCCAAACTGACAAGATTGTGTTAACTATTATCAAAAGAAGTATCTTAGTTCATAGAGTGTATAGATTTATAATGCTATTGGCTAACTTTGTGGGAATAAAATTTACAATGAAACTGTTTAAGACTCTAAGAAATTATTCTGCCATGATTTCCTTATGCAAAGTCCTAATTAATTAGTGTGTTTAAAAAATTTCATAATTTTATCAGTTTTGTCCCCCAGCATATTCTTAAAAAATCACATTTCTTGCTATTCAGAGACTATTTGGTATCTTTAAATTTTTAAGAGTTACATATCATATGCCTTTGCATTGGAATAATCTATCAAAACACAATTTCAGAGGAACAAAGGCAACATAGTGAGAAAAAAATAATATTTGAAACAAATGATGCTAGAATAAGTGGGCATTATCATACAAAAATTGAGTCTAAACACATGCATTCACAAAAATTAGCTCAAAATAGATCACTGACTTAACTGTAAGACCCAAAACTATAAAAATACTAGAAAATAAGACAGAAAAAATATACATGACCTAAGGTTTAGTGATGACTTTTAGATACATCAAAGGCAAGATCCATGAAAGGAAAAATGGGCAAATGAACTCTGCAATTAAAATTTTCTGCTGGGAAAGACATTGTCAAGAGAAGAAAAAGAGAAGCCATACTCTATGAGAAAATATTTTCAAAAGATGCATCTGGTAAAGAACTATTGCCCAAATATAAAAGAACTCTAAAATCTCAAGAATAAAAAAAATAATGTGAACTTTATAAATGGGCCCAAAACTTTAATATACACTTAACCAGAAAGGATATAGAGCTGGTAAATAAATAAATGAAAAATTATGTACATCCTATGATATCAGGGAAATACAAATTGAAATGACAATGGGATACCACTATATACCTATAAGAATAGACAAAATTCCTAATACCAACAGCACCAAATGCTGACAAAGATATGGAATAAGAGGAACCCTAATTAATTGTCCTGAGAATGGCACAGTCACTTTGGAAAACAGTTTGGCAGTGTCCTGGAGAATTGAACATACTCTTACCATACATGTAATCCAGCAGTAGTGCTCCTTGGTAGCTACTAGAAGGAGTTGAAAGCTTATGTCCATACAAAACTTTGCATGTGGACCTTTATAGCAATTTTATTTATAATTGCCAAAGCATGGAAGAAACCAAGGTGTCCTTCAACAAAGGTGAATGGATAAATAAATGTGGTATATCCAAACAATGGAAAGTTAGCATGTTAGTGGAAGAAGAAGAAGAGGAAGAGGAAGAGGAAGAGGAAGGAGGAGGAGGAGGAGGAGGAGGAGGAGAGGAGGAAGAAGAAATGGGCTGTCAAGCCATGAATGGATATCAAGGAATTGCACATTGCATAGTAAATGCATTATTAGGTGAAAGAAATCAATCTGAAAATGCTATGGTCTACATAATTCCAACTGTACAACATTCTGAAAAATGTAACTGTGGAGGCACCAAAAGGCCAATGGTTGCTAGGGTTTGGGGTGCTTGAATTTGAGGAGCACCAAATTTTTAGTATTTTTTAAAACTCTATAGGATACTAAATGTTGAGTGCATTTCATGATGGTTTTGTCCAAGCCCGTAGAATGTACAATACCAAGAGTGGGCCCTAGGGCTAGGAATGTGGCTCATCAGGAGAGCACTTGCTTAGCATGCACAAGAACTTGGTTTCATTTCCAAACCCCACAAAATAGAAATAAATAAAAAGGGTGAACCCAAATAGAAACTGAAGTCTTTAAGTGATAACAACCTATCAATGAAATTGTGATAAGAGGTGGTGATAAGGGGGAAGCTGTATATGTAGAAACAAGAGTATATGGGAAATCTCTACACCTTTTGCATAATTTTGCAATGAACCTAAAACTCCTCTGAAAAAAATGTTGATATTTCTAAAGGTTAGTTATTTATTTAGTAAGATTTAAGGACACTTTTTAAGTCAGCTTTTTCACTGCTATGACCCCAAGACCTGACAAGAACAATTTTAAGGAGGAAAAGTTTATCTGGGGGTTCATAATTACAGAAGTTTCAGTCCACAGACAGCCAACTTCATTTTTTGAGGCCTGAAATGAGACAGAACATCATGGCTGAATATGTGGCAGAATATATTTTAAAACTCAGGACATGGCACCAGGAAGCAGAGAAAGAGTTTCTTCACCTTGTGCAAAACATAAACCCCAAAGACATAGCCCCTGTAACCTACCTCATCCAGCCATACTTTTCCTGCTTTCAGTTACCATTCAGTTAAATCCAATCAGAGGATTAATTCATGGATTAGGTAATGATTCTCATAACCCAATCATTTCATCTCTAAACCTTTTGACTTTGTCTCACACATGAGGGTCTGGAGGACACCTAATTGCTAAATTGTAACCAACACCAAAACTTTCAATGTCTTAAAACATCTTCTTTTTGCAGTAAATCACACTCATTACTAATTTCACACATTTATAAAGTATTGTCTCTAGAAATATTTAATCAAAATTTAGTTGTATCATTTAAAATAGATAATATATAACATTTATATTGTTCATAATATGACAACATTATATGTTGACAAAAATGGATGTTTTTAAAAGATTATCGATTTGCCCTGTAGCCAAATGGCATGAGGTCTTGGATTATGGGATGGATATATTTTTATTTTGGAGAAAAACAACAACATGACTAAAACATCCTAGAAGGGATACTCTGGTGTACCTTGAGTCAGTCAGGAAGCATTAGAACACATCATACAGGGAGGTGTGTTAGTCAACTTTTCATCACTGTGACCAAAATACCTAGCAAGAATAATTTAGTGGAGGAAGAGTTTATTTGGGGCTCAGGTTTTCAGAGGTCTCAGACTATGTTGGGCCAATTCCATTACTCTGGTCCTGAGATGAGGCAGAATAGCATCGTGGAAGCACATGGTGAATGAAAGATGTTCAGCTCATGGCACTCAGGAAACAGATAAGCCAGAGAAAAGAGATAGTTCCCAAGAGCACACCCCCAATGACCTACTTCTTTTAGCTCTGCACCATTTACCTATGGGTAGGATTCAATAAACCAATTGAATTATTACTCCATCAAATGGATCAATCCACTGATTATGATAGGTCACATATTTCATAATATAATCATTTCATCTCTGAACATTGCAACATTGGATATCACATTTCTCATACATAAGCTTTTAGGAGACACGTCATATCTCAATCATCTCTAAAGGACATCTTCTCTAACCTCCAGGATGTTATAATTAAACTCCTAAACCAATATGGAAACATTAGGTTTCTAATCCAAATGGAAACCTAATAGGTGTCTGAAAAGTATCAAATCTAAAGCTAAACTCCTGACATTTACCTTAAAACTTGCTATTTCTGTTTTTCCAAAGACTAAAGCTCAGACTTTGGATTCATCCTTGTCTTTTTCTTTAACATCTCACTTTCAATCCACCAGAAAATTCTATTAAATTATGTCAAAATCTATCCAGTAAACAACCACTCTTCTACTACCCTGTCCCATTACCATCTTCCCTTACCAGGCTAATTGCAATAGATGCATAGTTCAAATCACCCATTCACTGGCTTCCTTTATTTAGTAGTAGGAATAAGTTCTGTGGCACAACAGATAGTTCATTAGACTTCTAGCCAAACCTGTAGTGGCCATTCACTTAAATGTAGTATGCGTTTAAGTTTCCTGATGCCTTTTTGTGACTTGATAGTTCCTCCAATCTATATTCTTTCTTAAGTACTCATTCATATTTTGCAAATTTTATTCTAACTTTAATATTGAGAATAGAGTATAGGGGAAAGGGGACATTTTACCCTTAATTATTCATCTAAGACCATGCTGGTCAATACTAGCCATATATAACTATTTATCAGTAGGATTAAGTTATAATTTTAATTTAATTTAATTTAATTTAGAAACTAGATCATTATAAAATATTTTATTGTTAAATACAACCTTTTGATTTGGTAGGAATATATTTTAATTTAACATTTTAAAAAATTTACATCTGAAATGAGGTGTGCTGTAAGTATAAAATAGATAGCAGATATTGAATACTTTGTAGTCTGTGCTGGCTACTATAATAAAAATCCCATAGACTGGATGATTTAAGAACAACAGGTATTTATTTTTACTGTTCTAGGGACTGAGAAGTCCAAAATCAAGGAGCTATAAGATTTGATATCTGATGAAGTCCCACTTCCTAGTTCATAGACAGCCTCTTTTCACTATGTCTTCACATGAAAAAAGAAGGAGGGAGCTCACTAGGGGTCTCTTAGGAGAGAACTGAGCCCTTTCAAGAAGGATCTGCCCTCATGACCACATTCCCTCCCAAAGGCCCATGTCCTAATGTTGTCATGTTGGGGGTTCAAATTTCAACATATAAATTTGGAGGGTTACAAGACCATTCAGTCTCTAGCATTTTTATGAAAAAATTGAAAGATCATTAATTATTTTTATATCAATTGCATCTTAAAATGATAATAGTATGGATATATTGGGTTATATATTATTAAAATTAATTTCAGCTGATTCTTTTTTGTTTATCAAGACCACTAGAAATTTTTTAAAGTACATATGTGGCTCATCTTATATTTCTAAAGACAGCATTTGTGTAAGAGATTAAAAAGAAATTATGTTGAGAATGATAGAGAAGAAATATTTGAAGAAATATTTCTAATAACTTTTAAAGAAAGATGGATCCTCATACGAAAAAAGTCTTAATTTATATAAGATAAATAAAAATGAATCTATACCAAAGTATATCATAGCAAAAAATGCAGAATATCAAAGAGAAGCATAAAATATGAAGAGTGACCAGGTTTACCAACAAAAGTTAACTTTTTAAGTGTGCAACAGACTTTTCAATAGCAGGGAAAAAAGAGCATTTAAAGTTTCAAAAGGAAAAACTGTCAACCTGTGCTTCAAGAGTGAAGGCCTAATAAAAGAGTTATCAGAAAGATCAAGGCAGCTCACTAAGGGGATTATTTATATTTCAGCAAGATGAAAAACAAGCAAAGAGAAAGTGTATGGTATACATTAACAATGATGAGTAGATGAGTACTAAGATTAATTTTTGAAAAAAAATTATTGCACATAATTAGATTATCAAATTTAAAAAGATTCTAAAAAGCTTAACAAGATGATAAGCACATGTGCCTAGTTAAAGGTGGTAAGCATTTTGTTCTGGTCAAGAAGATATTAGCATTACTAGCTATTGACTTTATTATAAAAATATACAATTCATTATAAATTTAAGTTCAGTAATTTAAGAAAAATAACATGAAATCTATGGCTTTCAAATGAGTAGAGAAAAAGATAGTGGCTTATAGAACAGAAAGCAGGTAATCAGGGAAAGCAGGATATGAAAAAAAATGGGAACATTAAAAACACCTAAAAATTACAGAAATAGTAAAATCTCAACATCCATCTCAGTTTGTGTGTGTGTGTGTGTGTGTGTGTGTGTATATATATATATATATATGTATGTGTGTGTGTATAAATATGTAAAAACACCTCATAAAGGGGTTAAAATAAAGTTATAGAAGAAGATATATCAGGTAAATGTCAGCCAAAAGAAATATGGTATATTATATAAGTATCAGACAAAATAGAAATTATATATAAATTTTAGTAGGAATAATGAGGAGCACTGTTTTATCTAAAATACAAAAACACTAAGCAAAAATTTACAGATTCACAGGAATAATTTATTAATATTGAATAAATAACAAATATTAAATAGACTATTGGACAAAAACTGACAAACATTATAAAAAATTAACCAATAACAAATAAATTGACCAGTATTATCATGAGTGAGCTATGCTTATCTCACCCACACACATGCACACATGCACACATGCACAGACACACGTGCGCAAACACAAATCACCTGATATCTCCAACCCAAAAAATATACATTTTTTCATCTACCTAAGAAATATTTTTTACAAATATTGACTACATACTAGTTCACAAATTCTCAATAAATTTAAAAGAAATAATATCACATAGAATATGATATTTGGTCAAAATTCAAGTGAAGTAAAATCAAAACTAGAAAGTTGTTTAAATTAAAACAAATATGTCTTGAGTTTTATAAATGCATTCTGAAGTAATTTACAATATCAATCACAATGAAAACTGTGACATATTTAAACTAAATGACAATGAAAAGGCATATCAATATATAAATGATATGGCCAAATTTAGGAGCATAATACATTTATCTTTAAAAATGAGGAATGATTGAAGCTAAACAGTCTACTAAGAAAAATAACAAAATAAAGCATAAGAAAAAAAGCAATAAAGTACAGAAATTAATGATGTAGAAAGAGTGGGAAAATTATATTATCACCAAAATTTTAAAAAATCTAGTACTTTATGGAAACCAAAGATTTTTTCCATAAAAGACACAAGCTGACAGTATTACAGATAAATCTTACCAACTTTCAAGAAAAAAAAAATGTTTTTACTAAGTTGAAACTCTCAGACCAGAAAAAAATGGACCAACATCTACACTTTTATATAAATTAAATCCTTCACACGAAAACAGTGAAAAAAAGAAAAAGAAAATCACAAACTAATTTTATTTGTGAAAATGGATACAAAAAATCCCATCAAAAGGAGCCATGACAGCAAATTCAGTACTTTATTCTTTTGCTATTTTAACGTCCAATAAAATACATTTTTGGGACTATTAGTAAAATTTCAGTAAGATCTACAGAATATTATGGGACTATATCTACATACAAATGTATTTATTTATTTATTTTGATGGTTGAATTGTGTATCCGTAGGAGATGAAACAGCTACTGATTAATTCAGGACATTCATTCCCAGCTCAAGTGATTTCAGGGGAAGAAAACAGAAAAGCTCTTGGTGCTACATTTACAACTAGTTTGTAAGTTGTCTTTTTAAATATCTTTATTTTTGTTTGTTTATTTGTATATTATTTATGTAGTGCTGAGTATCGAGCCCAGTGCCTCACACATACGGGGCAAGAGCTTTACCACTGAGCTACAACTCCGGCCCCAGTTTATAAGTTTTTGATAAGTTCAAAATAAAAATATTTAAGATATTTTTAAATCAACATTGTAAGAAAACATGTTAAGTAAAATGTTAATCTTATTAGTGTAATTTAAACCAGTTTAATTATTTTCAATGATAACCATGTTCCTTCATCATGTATTACAATCTGTGTATGCTTAATTTTAACTCAGTATTATAACAGATACTAAGATTACAGAATCTATAATGATGTTGTCTTAGATCAAATTCCAACTCTGCATTTACTATCTGTGTGATCTGGGCACATTACCCAACCTATTTGTTCTTTGGAGTCCTCGTAAAAAGTCAGGATATGGTGTGCTAATATATGTAAAGCATTAAACTATTGACTGGTACGTGTTAATTGTTAAATTTTGCTAGAGTTATTAGAGTCAACTTTGTTACAGAAGGTTTAGATTTAGAACTATCATTCTAAGTATATTTACAATATGCCACTAATAACACAGCAGTAAGAATTAAAATAGTATAATAATACTAATAATAGATTCTAAATGTATGACTCATGTGACTTTTTCACCATAAGTAAATTTTCATTGGATCTGCATTAAATATTTGGCTATTTCTCATGGGGTTGGTAATTCTATTTTCTCTTTCAGGGTTGTAGAGGTGATCTACAATTGGCATAAAAAGAGCAACATTTTGCTAGAGAAGTATTTGAAGACTGCTTGATACTGCAAGTTAAGGGCTGTGAGCTTTAGATAATAACACACTTGGGACAGAACTTTGTAGAGGTTATATGAATGAGCTTAGCCTATTAAGGCAACGCTATTGATTGTCTGGTAACAGGCTATTTTCTGGAAAAGCTGTTTTAATGAAATGCTGTCTTCAATGTTTTGGGGTGGTGATCTTTGGTTCATTATCAAAGAAATATAGAAGGTTTCTCTGCCCAGAACCCTTATGCCGAGAATTAGATGACCTCCATAAAACAGGCTCAGCAATTCCCATGATGTCAGTCCACTGAGCATATTTCCAAGGCAGCAGGTCATGGCTGTACCTTCATAGCAAAATCCCCACAAAGTGAGGAAAAGGAAGAAAGGGAACAACTCTGTCTACTCTGTCTGCCAAATAAATATGTGAATCACAATGAGTCAGTCTAGCATCACCCATGGGCTTTTCTCTAACTAAAGAATACCTAGATAATATTTTCAGTAGAAATAGATTTGACTGCTTATTTCTAGATCAAGTTTATATTGACTTGGTTATTTTAATTCCAGTGTGGGAGTATAGAGTCAGGTAAGGGGGCAGCAAGTGCTGTTTCCTTGGGAAGGTTTGCTGCTGTGGGAACACAAATTAAGCTCAAAAAGAAGTGGTGGGTGAGATGTAGGAGGAGATCAGTGCAGCGGACTTCATCATTCTCTAAGACCCAGGCTGACTGTATGCACAGCTAATGTGTATATCCAATACCATCAGTGCTCTTTCTAAATTGCTAAACTTGAAAATTAGCAAGAGATAAACTAAAAAAAATTTTGCATATGGTTTAAAACTTGATTTCATTTGAAAGAGAGGATTTTGGATTTAGTCGATATAAATAAGAAGGATATTCTCCTGACTATAGACTATTGCTATTTCCATTTCTCCCTGCACTTACCTATATTGAGCCCTTTGTTGAACTGATCAATTCTATACTTAGTCCACAAGCTCTTTAAGGTTAATAATATTTTTAATACTGAGTATCTGGAGCACTCTGCACAAAGTGACTAATGTATTAGAGATGCTCAATTGCTCACTAAATAAAAGCTTTTATTTTCTTTATGAATTCTGATAAGTTATATAATTGATCATCACCAAATTTTTTTCTCTTTAATGGCCTCTGAGGTTATATCTTGGCATTTTAATTGCCCTAAAAATTGTCATTGAACTTATTAGAAAACAGCTCTAAACCATATCTGTCCTTGAGGATTTCTTTCAGAGCAGAGACACTAGAGTCAGAGTCAGAGGGGCTCTGATTCAACCCCAGCAGTGTCCATCTAACCATTGTCAGTGGAAGTGGTCATGGCCAAAGGACCACAGGCATTCTGGTTTTGTTCCCAAAACAATAGCGACTATAAAGCTAAATGCATTCGACTACCCGAGTGCTTCTGTTGAATAATCTATTCTTCTATCCAGCTTCCTTTGATCTGATTCTGTGTTTATTAAGCAGCTTTAAATAACTACTTAATTTTCCATATTAGTCTTCCTAGAAGAAAAGAATGTGTTGACCATAAACATTTTAGTTTCTGCCCCCATATTCTCTTCATAAATTAACAAATTAATATTCATATAGTATACATCAGTTTGGATTTTAATAGAGGTTTGCCTCAGGATATGAGCAGAAACAATAAAAATAAAAGTCATTTTTACAGACTGAAAGACTGAGAAACACATCTAGACTTCAGAAATGAACCATGGTCACCAAGTGAAGTCTTCTAGACACTTTTCCATGGTGAACACACACTGTAAACCTATGCGCTTTCCATAGTCATGAAACATGTTATGGTACTTCTCCAAATGACATTAATGATGTTGCACTTTCTACCATGTAGTTACTTGTTCCTAGACATACATTTGATAATTGGCTTGTAAAAAGTAATCTGTCTGACATCCACTGGCCTCTACATCTACCTTGTTAACAATGGACATCTAAGTGGTCATTTCTCAGGTCATCATAGAAGACCTCTGCAGTTAACCCAGTTATCTCATCTACCCTCAATAGTCCTACAGAAGACTGGCTATCACTTTGGGGCATAAGGAGAACCTTGACAGGGTCTGTGATTATTTATGGTCTGACCAGTGTTCCAGTCTGGCTGATGACACATGAATGGGAAGTACACTGCATAGCCGACTCACTGGTTTCATTCATTTCATTGAGAGGCTGTGCTCAGCAGAGAAGCATGCAAACTTCCTCAGATTATCAAGATGCCTTTATAGGAGTATAATCCTTTGAATTCTTTATTATTCTGTTTTGTCTCTGTCTTTGTCGCAACAACAGTCAAACTTACTTTTACTTCTTGATTTGCAGAGTTTATAATTTATCCTCATGGCAACTAGGTGAGCAGGTAAAGTAGATAATATTATTTTTATCTTATTTATGAAGAAAGAAGTTTAGAAAGGTCAGTTATGCCAAGTCGAACATGATAAAAAATAATAAAGCTGAAATTTGAAGCCAGATTCAGTTATCTATGAAAATGTGAAATACATATTAGGGTAAACTTAGAATAGTGTTTTTTGTCTTTTGTGTGTTCAAGAACACTTGGGATCTTACCTAGGCATTATACCAGTCCAAGCTGCTACTTCTTTTCACTCAAAACAATCATGGATGAAGCCATCTGAAGCAAAGCAGAAAAAAGAGGAAAACATGAATCTAAAAATGTAAAACCTGTGACAATGTGCTTGGGTCAAAGGAGAAGATATCACAATAGTATACTCAGCTGAATAACAACTTTTAAACTGCCCAAATTCACCACAAAATAGTTTTTTAAAAATAAAGACCTAGGAGATACAGAGTATAAGTATAAAAGTGCCAAAATTACAGAATTATAGTGAAAAGGAAAAGGCAAAAAGGAATTGAAGACATAATAAAGATAATTGATAGTCCCATGTTTTTCTCCATAAAAAATGTGCCAATTTGAGACATTGCAATTTCTAACAGTTAACACAGTAGTTATCAGATAAGAATTTTTGCCATTTTGATAAATGGCATTTCATTGAAGTTTAAATTTGAAAGGATCTCATTGTGAATGAAGTTTAACATATCTACACATGTTTAAGATCCATTTAACTTGTTTATCTTTTAACATAAATTGTTCATTCATATCTTTGGCTCATTTTCCATTGAATATTTGTTCTTTATGTTTTTTTTTTCATTTTTTATTTGTCTTGCTTATAAGCAAACATTTCTGATTCTTATTTGAAAACATACCTCTAATTTTTATAATTTAAAAATGTTTGATGTTATAAAGGACTTTATCATTTCAAGTTATAACTCTTGAGGAATTTTTTTAAACAAGTTCCTAAGCATCTGTCTTGAAATGCTTAGTTCTCTAATTCTGGTATGGGACCAAAAGTCTACTTTAGCAGTCTCTGTCTAGTCTAACATACCCTTATGTTAGTTATTCAGCTGATTAATGGTGACAGTAACCCAAATGTTTGCAACTAAACCACTCACCCAAGATACAGCTTTGACTCTCAAAGCCAGCAAAAACCATTAATTTCCCAAGGCTAAATTGTGATCACTTTAAGTCCTTAAAATATTCACAAAAGCATAATGATAGAAGTGATGGTACTTAAAAATGGGCACATGTAGCTGGGTGTGATGGCATACACCTATAATTCCAACAGCTCGCGAGGCTGAAGTAGGAGGATTGCAAGTTTGACTTAGCCTCAGCAACTTAATGAAGCCATAAGCAACTTAGCAAGACCGTGTCTCTAAATAAAATATTAAAAAGGGCTGGGGATGTGGCTCAGAGGTGAAGTGACCCTGAGTTCAATTCCTGTCACCTCCATAGTAACCACTGCTCTTTGCAGATGCTAACTACCAAGCACAGAGGGGATAAAGGTACAACAGAGATCTGAGGGAGACAGAGGCTGGCAGTTCTTGAAGAAAGGAATATCTTTTCTCATTGCCCCCAACATCTGTTCACTGTACTCTAAATGATCTCCCCCAAATTTACTCCATAGGTAAGAGAATCGATTCTGCTTCTCTCTCTCTCTCTCTCTCTCTCTCTCTCTCTCTCTCTCTCTCTCTGTGTGTGTGTGTGTGTGTGTATCTNTCTCTCTCTCTCTCTCTCTCTCTCTCTCTCTCTCTCTCTCTCCTGCCCACACACTATAGCTCTTTCGACATCATTCATCTTAGTAGTTCTCTACCCAGAGGGTACGGTTCAGTCAGTCAGCTGGGGAGTTTTATAAGACTCTTGAGCCTCAAGCCAGGCCAAACCAATCAGAATCTCTGGAGGTGGCCAGATAGGTTCTAAAATGTGCCCCAGGTGATTCTAACAAGCTGAAGGATGCTTGGAGAATTTTGATAAACCTGGAGAAATGTTTTTGGAGAATGGCATGTTCCTGAGGATACCATTTCTGGATAGGGTGTTGCAATAAATAATTTGTTTTTCTAAACAGTAGTATGAACAACTTGGGATTATTTTTTTAACATTTGCTTTATTATTCCAGAATAACCTGAAAGTTGTTTTCTCTTTCTTCATTTCTATTACTCTAGAGGAAGGAATAAAAGTTATATATGATTCCCTTTTGCTTAGACCTTTTATTACTTCACATTCCCCTCTATCAACAAAATATACATACCATTTTGTTTTCTTTCCACATACTCAATTTTCCCAATGTGATGTTTCAGATATTTGGCAGACAGAAACTGAGTAGGAATCTTTTCAATCAGTCAAATGCTTTTTTTCCCCTAATATTTAAAGATGTTTATCATGTTGAAGCAATTTCCCTCTCACTTCCTGTGTGTTTAAATGTGAATGAATGGACTAATGTGTAACTTGTATAGTATCTCTGCATACTGGTTGCTGTATTTATAGCTAAACTTCTGGAAAATAAGTGCTAACAACAATCCCCTTTCTGTTTACTGCAGCAGTTTCTGAATCAGATGCATCTGTCCTAAAATAGAATTTCCTCCATTCTAGTCACTTTCCCCATTTTCTTCATTTTCAACTTTGCCTCTAAATCTTTCTTTTCTCTGTTCTCCCACAAAGTAATTTTGTTCACAACTGTACTCGAGAGTTCCAAGTAAAGAACACATTTAAAATACACTTTACCTACACAGATGGAAAAATATAAGATATATGTTGTTGATAATAATACTTTGGTTGTTGCAGAAAAAGAAATAGATATACCTTATATGTTTTGGCCAAGTGTACATTAAATTCATTGGCCTATAATTCCATATTTTTATTTTGTATCACAATATCAATAGATTCTCAATTAGTGTTAATGGGATGCATTTTCAAGTAGGTTCTGAGCATAATGACTTAGCTAAAGAAGCTTATCTTAAAAACTGAACTCTGTTGATACCAAAAGGCATATTTTTGAAAAGTTGTGGGTACAAAATAACTTGATTTTTATACCATAAAATGTTTGTATTTTTAAAAATACAGACAGCTAAGCTAGAAAATGTTAAAATAGAACCTACAAAAATTACTTCCTCTTAAAACTTCATTTTATCTACATAAAATGTGTTTATAAGCTCAATGATTGTTCAAGAAAGTTGAAAACTAGTATTTGTGAAATAGCAAAATGTTTCTTTTATCGTTAAGAATAATTTGAAAATTTGGAGGGATTTTGACATTTTTGGTAATTAGTGATAGAATATAATTTTCTCTCTAGAGAGAATCAAAGATACAAAAATTCAGATGACTGAGTTTTAAAACTGTCCTCGATATGGCAATAATTTTCTGCTATTTCCCCAGACCCAAAGAATGTACATGTATGTACAATATCCAGTGGATTTATACATAAGGACTTTCTGCCACCTCATCCTTTTGAACTATTACTTTAATGCGGTCAGAAATACAAATTAATTATTGTGAATCATTGTTTAATTTTTCTTTTGTTTTTTAAAGCTCATTCAAGTGTCTTTTTACCTTCTGGTTTTATATGGTATATTCCATGTCACTTTTCAAATGAGAAATGTCAGTATAGGAGCGTGTGGTTTTTAGATAGCATTTAGGGTTAATTAGAATTTTCTGTCTGGTAACATTCTGAAAATTAAAGAGCGAGTTTATCAATAAACTGGTAATATAATTTCTATTTCTGCTGTTCTCTCAAGTTAGGTATGGGAGTCTGACTTTTATCTTCTGTAAGAGTAATTGCCAAGAATAAAATTCTTAACTATGGTAATATTTTCTGACACAATTTTCTTTTTAATGAGAAAAGTGTGACACATTTAAATGTTTTATGACACTTTTAAGAATAAATATTATGTGGCTACAAAAATAAAATGGAAAAGTTTTCATAATATAATTAAATTACCATATTACAAATGTATTTTTCATCTTTGGTTTAATGTCTGAGACAAAGAATCAATTGCATTAGTTGAATGAAATCTAAAAGAAATGTTATCACCTTTTCTGCTTATATCTTTACAAATATTTAACAAGAACCACACTGTAAAATTTGTTGGAAAAAGGAGACATAGGAGTTTTATTAGAGAGTAAACTTAGCAAAAGTCAATAGCAGCTTTGGAAAAGTGAATGTTATTTTACTATACAAGTAGAATAGTATTATAAATAACACATTCTTTTCAGGCTGTGTTATTCCTGATATATTTTTTTTCTGTTTAATTTAGTCATACACACACACATATATATGTGTGTATGTATACATATGTATGTATATATATATGTGTGTGTGTGTGTGTGTGTGTGTGTGTGTGTATAGATTCATATATATATGTGTATACATATCTATATATACCTAAAACACAGGCCCAGGTACCTATATGGTATTCTATGGAACATATTTTTTGTTGTTGTTTTTGTTTTATTTTTGTACTGAACCCAGGGGTGATTAACAACTGAGCCACATCCCCAGCCTTTTTTATATTTTATATTGAGACAAAGTCTCACTGAGTTGCTTAGCACCTTGCTAAGCTGCTGAGGCTGGCCTTGAATTTGTGATTTTCCTGCCTCAGCCTCCCCAGTCCCTGGGATTATAAGCATGTGCCACCATACCTTAAGGAAAGGGAAGTTCTAGAGTCAAGCCATGGATTAATTATACAGAATTGTTGCTTTGGGTATTCTCAATGTTAAGTACATTTATCACCACAAAAGAATGTAATATATACATATTTTCAAAATAACTGGTTGTAGAATTGTTTTTTCATAAAATATGTATTAACATCTAGAGAAATATCCTGAGAGATAACTGTGTTCTACAGAACCCTGTTGAGAAAATGTTGATCTCATTCGTTGGAACTTGATTAAGGGCAAATAACCAGGGGAACATCCTTTCAGTTCTCCTCTGATCTCCTCACTAGACTGGTCCCTTTTTTGGGGGGTCTTTTCCATGTGAAAGAGGAGTTGTCTTGGAGTTTGGCTTCTATTCAGATTTTTAAAATATGTCTTTCTTGCCTTAAGAAATATCTGAAACAGAAAAAAGAATAGATTCCCTTACTACAAATTTTAAAATTTTCACCACAAAATTTCTAAAACTAGGAAATGGGAATGAGTGCAAAGTTTAGCAAGTGAGTTATCTATGTATTGCTGTTTCCTTAGTATAGCAAGCTTCTCCCGGAAAGATCAGAGATGGAATTTGCTACTGAATGTCACATAGCTTCAGATCTATATGAATGGGAAAGTTATAGTCAAATTTCCTTTGGGAGTTTGCATCAAAGTAGAATACCATAAATGGTAATGTACAAAATGAGGCCAACAGATACAACATTTCAATTAGCAAAATACTAATAGAAAATACAAAGATATGAAAGTAGATACCTAAGGTGCAGAGTACCCCAAACATCACAGTCTAATCATTCATCCAATGACTGAATTGTCTAATCCATTAGATGTCTTGGTGTGCAAATATATAATGACTTCCTCTGCAGTAACAATGTCCAAGCAGCAGCTGAGGGTCAAGCTAGAAGTTTATCAACATGCTGTGTAAGATGCTGCATTAAGTGACCTTTACAATCTCCTCTTTCCTTAAACATTATAATTCTGACATGATGGATTAAAATTAAAACAAAATAGGAAAAGTAATATAGTTTTGCATATTGTGCTTTTAAGATGGTATAGTAATCTATGTGAGCAGTTGCTGGCATTATTGCATTGATTTTTATTAAAAAGACAAGCTATTTATAAGAATATTTTTCTGTTCACACTTTCTATACACATAACAGAGGGGAAATGTTTCAGAGAGAAAATGGAGAAGAGCTCATGCTTTAAAAATGCCCTAAAAAATCAATAGGAGTTCTTTTTTCCCCTTTATTGTTTCCTAATGTCTGATCAATATATGGCATGCTGAGGGCATCTAATGTTAGAGATCCCTGTCTGAAGTTCATACCACTTTTAGCTTAATCTGCTACAGACTCCATGTTACTTCTTTTTTCCCCATTTTTCATTTCTCAGAGCTGTCAATAATCTTATGGATGTTTTAGATTGCCATCCATACTAGAAAAGTGAAAAAAACAAAGCTTCAAAAATTTTGAGGAAACCAGAGCAGAAAGAACTTGTGCCATATGCAATAGGATGTTGAAAAAAGATTTCAGAGTCAATAGAGATGCTAAATTGATAGATATCATATTTCAAAGTGAAGTGAAAATCCATGATGAAGGAATTGCAAGAAGGAGTTATAGAAGATGTGAAATAACTCTTAATCCTTCTCCCATATTAAAAATGTATAAAAGCTCTAAAGGATTTGAATATTGAGAAAAATAATTTGTGAGCTATGAATCTCTGCTCCTTAAGTAGGGAGAGAGGAAGATGTTTATACTTCAATTTCCAGTAGGTAAAGAGAGACTTTAGATATTTCTCAAGATGGATTCTATGTTTGGAGGCCATGATCATCACCTGAGAAATATAAAGGGGCAAAACTAAAATTGGCTCTTTGTCCTGGTGGCAAAACAAAACAGAATTGTGCTAAGACTTTGTTGCACAAACTAGCTAAAATTAAGAGGAAGCTGGTTTTGGAGAGTTGGGATTAGGGTCTTCTCCCAAATCCCTATGAAAGGGCTAGAGAGAGAAGCTCAATAACATTGAGTACCTAGGACTGACGAAGACAAAAGAAATAAAATAAAATAAAGATGGACTACCCCCTAGAGACAATGTTAAGAAGAGGCTCTTAAAGGTGAGCTGTGGGTGGGAGCTTCAGGGAAGCCATGGCAGTCTATTCCCATCCTCAATGTTGTGACAGAAAATAATAGTCCCATACCGAAGAGATCTTTCACTTGCTTTGACCACAGTGGGGTGAAGCATGGTATGGTAACTGGGGAGAGACACAAAGAAGCATAGTTAGAAGTTTAAAAAGATGAAAAGTCTTGACTTTGAGTGGAAATTAAAATCATGATAATTACATTGGCCTGGAAACACTTATTAACTAGAGAAGTTTCTTATCATCTGAAAGTGAATATGAAAATAATATTTCTTCATGGTTAAAAGAACTAACTTGGGCTGGGATTGTGGCTCAGCGGTAGAGCGCTCGCCTAGAGCGGGCGGGACCCGGGTTCAATCCTCAGCACCACATAAAAATAAAGGCATTGTGTTGTGTCCATCTACATCCAAAAAATAAGTATTTAAAAAAGAACTGATTTTTGCTCATTCAATAATGGCTTCATTTCTTTTGCTTTGTGAAGCCCAGGGCAGCCCAGCAAGATACATACAAGATGAGGAAAGGACATTGAAAAGTGTCCCATACCCAAAAAGTGTCCTGTACTCCTTTGGAAGGAATACCAGAAAGAGCAAGTCTGCAGCAATAGATACTAGGTGGAAGGTTGATAACCATAAACCAGTTGTCCCCAGCTATACCTCCCCATTGACATAAATGTAGGAATAATTCAGAAAAGCAAGGAAGAGGGGGTTAGCAATGACTGGAAAAATCTTGAGTTGATGCCTGATAAATTCTACCATTAGTGGAGCAAGAATTAATCTAATCATCACTTTGAAGTAGAAATTAATTTAAGTAATAAAAAATCAAGTTACATTTTGGGATCCCAGCTTGAAACCTGAGAAATTTCTACACATTACACTAAATATACGTACAGTGAGTCCACCACATTCTACATATTTAAATTTTCATTTGAAATTTTTTTTGTTATCATTGTTTTAGAATTATGGTTCTATTTGAATTCAAAGCCTAGATCTTATATTCAATTAAGCTGCATACCAAGTCTTGCTAATTTCTTTGTCATTCTAATAAATATCAATTTCTTTATATTCATGCTTGCTCCTCCACATACACACACACACAAAGCCTGTTTTTGAATCAAATCTGTGAATGCAGGAGCTTCTGAGGTGGTCTCTGACTCTATCACAATCCATAGTGCATAAATCAGAATACTTGTTTTGCAGAGATACAACTTCAAAAGTTTAGCATTCTTAAACACCCAATTTCATGATGACATTCTCATACTCAAAGTTTCAACAACTTCTTCTACCAGTATTGTACCTGATGTTCTTTCCCACTTTGGATCTGCTGTTCCCCTTCCTTTTAATCAATTTTTTGTTCATCATCCCTCAAAATTCCTTTTAAATTCCTTCCTCTATTTTGCCTTTTGTGTTCTTTCTTCACAACATATTCTCCCTGGATTTTGTAACAATTTTTGTGTGTGTGTGTTTGTGTCAAGAACACATACTTTGATCTAACTGAGGAAGAAATCGGGAAAACCATCCCATTCACAATAACCTCAAAAAATTAAATCTTGGGGAATTAACCTAATCAAGGAGGTGAAAGAACTCTACAACGAAAATTATAGAACACTGAAAAAAGAAATAGAAGAAGACCTTAGAAGATGGAAAGATATTCTTAGATGAGCAGAATCAATATTGTCAAAAATACCCAAACTACCAAGAGCAATATACAGATTCAATGCAATCCCCATCAAAATGCCAATGACATTCTTCATAGAATTAGAAAAAAATTCTTAAATTCATTTGGAAGAATAAGAGACCCCAAATAACCAAAGCAATTCTAACAAGAAAAGTGAAGCAGGAGGCATCACAATACCTAATCTGAAATTGTACTACAGAGCTGTAGTAATAAAAACAGTATGGTGTTAGCATCAACAGACATGAAGACAAATGGAACAGAACAGAAAACACAGATTCAAACCCACATACCTATAGTCATCTGATATTTGACAATAGCATCACAAGTGTATCTTGGAGAAAAGACAGCCTTTTTAGCAAATAGTGTTTGGAAAACTGGATAACTATATGTATATGTAGACATATGAAATTAGACCCTCTCTCTCATCCTGAACAAAACTCAAATTGAAATGGATCAAAGATTTAGGAATTAGACCAGAAACTTTACAACACCTAGAAGAAAACATAGGGTCCATTATCATATCTTGTCACCAAATTCCTTAACAAGACCCCAAAGCATAAAAAATAGAACCAAGAATCAATAAGTGGGAATGCCATCAAATTAAAGAGCTTCTCAAAAGAATGATTAAGAAGGTGAAGGGAGAGACTATAGAATGGGAGAAAATCTTGCCTAGCTACTCCTCTGATAGGGGATTATTTTAGTCAGCTTTTTCACTGCTATGACCAAAGTACCTAAACAGCACAATTATAGAAGAGGAAAAGTATATTTTAGGGCTCATTTCAGAGGTCTTAGTTTTTAGAAGGCTGGCTCCATTCATTGGGGCTTTAGATGAGGCTAAATATCATGGCAGAGATGTGTCAGAAGGAAGTAGCTCACATCATGGTAATTAAGAAGCAGAGAGAGACTCCACTCTTCAGACACAAAATATATACCCCATAGCCATACCCCCAATTAGCCATTTCATCCAGTCACATCACCCCTGCCTCCAGCTACCACCAATTTAATCCCATCAGGGGTAGGAGATTGATTCATTGATTGGATTAAGACTCTTGCGATACAATCATTTCTCCTCTGAACCTTCTTGCATTGTCTCACACATGTTTTGGGGAACAGCTCATGTCCAAACCATAACAACAATTAATACACAGAATATACAAAGAACTCAAAAAACTTAACACTAAAAAATAAATAGCCTAATCAATAAATGGGGATAAAAACCATACAGAAACTTTCCAAAAGAAAAGACACAAATTACCAATAAATTTATGAAAACTATTCAACATCTCTAGCAATCAGGAAAATGCAAATCAAAACCACAGTATGATTTCATCTCATTTCAGTCAGAATGGCAATCATCAAGAATACAAACAATACCCAGGTGTGGTGGCCCAAGCCTATAATCCCAGCAATGTGGGAGGCTGAGGAAGAAGGATTACAGCTTCAGGAATTTCATGAGACCTTAGTCAACTTAGCAAGACTCTGTCTCTAACTAAAAAATATTAAAAGGGCTGGGGATGTGGCTCACTAGTTAAATCTCCCTAGTTCAATCCCTGGTATCAAAAAACAAACAAATAAATAAATAAAAAGAGAGAGAGAATACAGACAATAAGTGCTGTTGAGGATGTGGGGGAAAAGGTACACTTACTTGTACATTGTTGATGGTGCCTCAGAGTAGTACAATCTCTCTGGAAAGTAATATGGAGATTCCTCAAAAACCTAGGGATAGAACCACAATATGATCCAGCTATCCCACTCGTTGGTATTTTCCCAAAAGATCTAAAATTGCCATACTACAGCAATACAGCCACATCAATGTTCATAGCAACATAATTCACAATAGCTAAATCATGGAATCAACCCAGATGCCCATCAGTGGATGAATGGATTAAGAGATTGCAGAGTGTTGTGTTTGTGTGTGTGTGTGTGTGTGTGTATAATGGAGTTCTACTCGGGCATAAAAAGGAATGAAATTATGGCATTTTCTGACAAATGGAGGGACATGTAGAATATCATGCTTAGTGAAATTAGCCAAACTCAGAAACTCAAAGGTCAAATGTTTTCTCTCATATGAGAAAACTAGAGTAAAATAAAAGAAATGAGGAGGGAAGGATAGAACAACATAAGGAAGCAATCAAATATAAATTAATTAATAGGTAGTCAAAATGATGTCTGGTAGAATAAATAAAGGAAAATGGGAGAGGGGAGTGAAGGCAGGAAGGAAGAAGGGGAAGAAAAATGGGGAATCATGAGCTGAAATTGATTTCCACGAATATATGAGATTGTCAGAATGAACCCAACTATAATGTATAACTAAAAAGCTCTAATAAATAAGTAAATAACTAAATGTCCATTGGTACTCAGTCATATGAACTAATACAGGGAGATTCCTTGGCAAGTCTCCCCCAGTGGTAACAGTTTGCAAAATTATGGAACAATATCACAACCAGAATGCTTACATTTGTTAAAACTCAATAATTTTATCATATTTTCAGAGTTTTGTTTTTAGTCCTGCCTGCACATGTGCATGTGTGTGTGTGTGTGTTTGTTATGTAAATTCTTCACAAATTTTCCGCCTGTGCAGGCTCACATATCTATGGACACAGTCTTGACACTGACTTGTCCACACAACAAATATGCCTCATGTTGACCTTTTCAAAATCATATTTACCTCCTTCCTCCCACTCTCCCTAGTCGTTGACCTAGCCTCCTCTTCAAAATCTTGACATATCAGGAATGTACTATAAATGAAATCCTATACTCTGGAATCTTCTGGGATTTGATTTTTCTGCTCAGGATAATTCTATGGAGTTTTATTTAAACTGTTTCAAAAATTAGTAATAGTCACTTTGTTAATATCTGTTGTTTGAATAAGAATATAACATTGATTTCATATGAATAATGATATGTATTTTTTCAAAAATATTTGATTTGGATACTTTTTGACATCATTCCTATAGAATACTCCATACTACTAGAATTCATATGAAGAGAAATACTTTAAGAAATACATTTTTTATCACTATGGCACTTCAATATTTAAAACATCAGGATAAAAACAAATGCATCCATTGGAAGAATTTCTTTGTAGCTCCTACACAAACTCTTGGCTGAAACACATTTGACTGATGTGTCTACTAGTTAACAAAGCAGAAGTCAGGGAAGAGTTCAGATAAGGAATTCCAAAGTCCATCATTTGATAAGTAGAATTCTCAAACCAGGCTAAAATGAAGAATGACCTAGGGCATTATTCCTAAACACTGACTATGGGGTTCACAAAAGATCAATAAAAGTATAACTTCTGAGAGTGGCTCTATTAAACCTAGAAGTGATATTTAGCCAAGGCAATTGCTTCTAGTTGGCATCCTGAAACAGTTTTGACTGGACAATGCCCAGGTCTTATGAGTTATTGAGTATTTTGAATATTACCCTAATTATATCATTTGTCACATGTAATTTTGAATTTAAAATATTAGTTGACTCTAATTCTAAAATCTATATAGAAAATGAAGTAGAATTCTCATGCTTTGGGGAAAGAGCAGAATGGTTAACATGAATCATAAAATCCCCTCTATGTCAAATGTAAACCACTCAAGCCAAAAGTTTGTTTCTAAAACACCAGAAATAGTTGAATTTGTACAAATCCCCAATATTTCTTTCCAGTCTATTTATTTTCACTTTTTGTTCATAAATAAACATTTTAGAAAAAGCATTTGTACCAGCACTCTTCAATATAATCTTCAGTCTGATTTAATAAAATTCCTTTGACAGGCATTGCTATTTGATTTCCAATAGCTGTTTGTCACTCTTACTAATGGAACTTAAATTTATATGGGGGTAGCAGTATGCTCAGCTAAAAGCTCAATTCCTGAGGTTTCTTTGAAGCAACAATAGCTATGTGTCACAGTTATGGTCAATGATATGGAAATAAAAGACAACAAGGTGAGAGATCCAAACAAACTGCAAACTATTGTGTCTGAATAAAATATTGATCATACTAATCTTGTATGTACATTTTATCTATCACTTTTCTTCATTATTCTCACTTTCAATGCAAACAAGATGAATGGCATTGTGGCAGCCCCCTTTTAACCGTGAGTTATCCTTTATGGATGATGAAAAAGGAAGTTGGAAGCCTGGTTTTCAAATATCTACACTGGACTTGATCTGCAAGCACCAGTCTCTTTATTATTTGAGTAAAATAACCCACCTATTTGGGATTTTGTCTCATGGAACCAAGTACAGTTTGACTGATAGAGGAACCAGAATTACCTAAGTCAGACAAGTACCATCTGCTTAGACCAGTGAGCTGCTTTAGTTCCTAAACCATCTTACATGACTTATTTATTCTACTTTCTCAATTATTATCTTTCCTTATCACAACCTTTTTAGCATAGTATCACTGCCTCTGCATTCATATTTTCACCCTCCTCTATGTCTTGCTGTGATAAATTTTTCCTAGTTATCCTGTAATCTTTCCTCCTTGATTATAGATATCCAACCAGAGGCCTTACAACATTCTTCTTTATCAACCAAACACATCCATGCTTTTCTAGCATACCACACTTTATCCTTTTGCAATCAGGACTGAGATTCCACTCTCTGGCAATAATGACATATTTTCTGTTCCACAGACATATCACATTCCCTCCTGCATAAATCTCCCTAAGAAGTTATTGGTGCCCTTCCCATCCCACCTAGCACATTGCCAAGTACTCAAAAAATATTTGGTAAATGAGTATAGATTCGGTTATCCACATCTAAAGGAAACTGATATTCATATTAAACCTTCATAAAGTTATACCATTACACACCTTGGAACCAAGAAGTAATACCATTTATCTCCTTGGAGTTTTCAGTTCTAAACCTCTTAAGTAGCAATTAACATCAAACTTTTGGAGGAATGGAGTGTAACTATCCATCTTCAGATATATTGTGTGTATGTTTTAGCCAGAATCTGAACACAACTATGAACATACACATACAGAAAGTAATAGATGTAATTCCTTCCGGATTTAGAAGAGGAAAGGGTGGTTCTGAGAGATACCCATATTTCAGAAATAAACTAGGTACGTTATTTTGGGATTTCCCCAGAAGTAGGCTACAAACCTGGGATTTCAATGAATGTAGTTTAATTTGAAACAAAAAATGGTAGGAGAGTAAGATGGGGAAGAGAATGAGGCCAATCAAGGGTGCAATATCCAGCAAGTTACTATGTATATACCTTTGGCTAGGTCCTGCTGTAGACCTGTGAAGAGAATGTAGAACCTGATCTGGATTCTTACCCTGAGTGTGGGGACTCTGGAGTATTTATTCTTTAGCTCCCATCTTCATAGGCTGAGTAGTGCCCCAAAGACAGGTCCATTTCAGCATTTCTGGCCTGATCACACCTGGACAGAGGGAGGGCCTCTCGTGAACATTACAGGTGTCTGCAGAAGGAATCTGTGTGAGTGACTGGATTGTGAGTGCCAAGGCACATGGGTAAGGCAGTAGTAGTAGCATCTGCTTCATCATTTAAGCTAGCACAGGAATAAAAGAACTTGTTCTCTAGTGACATTCCACATGTTCAAAAATGATCAGAAGATGCCATTTATATGTTGTGATTTGGATCCTAGAAGAATATTTAAGTCAGGAATTTAAGCACTGAAGTAAGGATATTTGAGTACATGTAGAGCTTTATCCCTTACCCAGAGTCCTCAGGGCCAGGAGTGTTTCAGGTATAAGATTGTTTTAAAGATTTTGGAACATTTCCCTTTATACAGTGAGATGTCTTGGGGATGGGACACAAATCTAAACATAAAATTCCTTTATGTTTTATCTATACCTTATACGCATAGACTGAAGGTAATAAAATAAATGTTTGTGGACAAAGCAAGGTTTCACACTGTGGAATTTCCCTCATTTGGCACCATGTTGGCATTCATGAAGTTTCAGATTTGGAGGACTTTATATTTCATAGTTCCGGATTAGGGATGCCCTGTCTGCAAAGGTTTAATAAGAGGTGAAGACTACCTAGTACAAAGTATTACCTTGAAGGAAGAGTGGAGAAAGTTTAGAAAAATCAGGAGAAACCTGTGTATAACTTCTATCAGATTCCTGAAATATTGCCATTAGACACATAGAGCTTTGTGGACTTAAAATACATAAGAAGGAATTCATGTCAGTGTAGCCAGAATTTAGATATGTTTGGTCTTGGTCCCAGCAGCATTTCCCACTCCCAAGTCTTATCCTGCACCCCCATCACCAGATGTCTTTCATAATGTACTCAACCCCTTTCTACTCACATTGAGAAAGACTTTTCTCTTGATTCTGTGCTCATTAGAAATAAGTTCTAGAATACACACCTCCCAGACCCAGGATAACCCCATCTGGCTCCCACCTCCCTACCCACAGCAGAAGCCAGATATTACCATTATGAAACTTTTTCAGAAGGATTATTTCCATGATCTACCCTAGGTATTGATCAGAGCCATTTGAATACTCATTTTATAAAATTTAAAAAACAAAAAATTGATTTTGAATCTCAAGAAAAACTCTCAGATATCTTATGTCTGTTTCCTTCCAGAAGACCCCTAAACATTCTAAACCACTTCTTCCTCAGAATACCTATATAGAAGAAAGATAAGCCTTCACTGAATCACAGAGGGTGAAATGGGAATGGGATAAGCTTCTTTTAGCCCTTTTATTCCTAGAATATTTTTTGAAATGATTATTTCCATCCTAATTACTTACCTCTCAAAATTTGCCTCTAACAGAAAGGAATGGATATGTCTCTATCATTGGAAGGTTTCAGATGAAGACTATATAACACTTGTCTGGAATGTTCTAGAAGTGCTTAATACATCTAACCAATGACCACTAATCTTCCCTTCCAACTTGGATATTACCACTTTCATTGAGAAGTTTCCAGTTTTTTAAAAACACTTTAAAATAAAGGTTTCTTTAAAAAACTTAAAATTTTCTAGGAGAATTATCTCTGCATAAGGCCCCAAAAATATATTAGTACCACAATGCTTTCATAAAACTAAGGTATCTGTGTGGAAAGAGTACTTCATCACCTGAGCTCATTATCTCAGTCATGGCCCCAGCATCAATCTAGGAAATACTTATGTAATTTTGCTGGGAGCTGGCAGATGGGCTGATAGGCAAATGCCCAGCTGCTTGTCATAATGCTGATAAAGGAAACCTGGACTGCACAGTCACAGCCAGCTCCTGACAGCAGGGACTGCAGAGCAGTGAATGTGGCATCTGCCACTCCTAAGTGCCACATGCTACAAACTGAACAGTAGAACAGAACATTACACAAAGCGTTAACAAAATGCCTGGGTGAAATATATCAAATAGATTAGACTAATTATAGCACATACCCCAGAGAGAGAGAGAGAGAGAGAGACGGGGGGGAGACACAGGGAAGAAAAACACAGGAGTTTTGGAAGGACACCTCATTGCTAACCATACCAGACTTTTTAAATAGTCATCCTAATAGATGCTGAATGGTATCTCATTGTGGTTTTAATTTATATATCCCTAAAGAAAAATCAGGTTGAACATCTTTTCATGTGATAATCTGACATCCACATATTTGTTCAAACATTCTGCCCACTTTTTAATTGTTCTCTTATTATCGAGTTATGAGTGTTTTAAAACAATGTGGATAAACAAGTTATTTAGCAGATAAGGGATAAGAAAATAGATTTATAATTCTTTTCTTTTATGAATCATGCTTTTAATGTTGATCTAAGAAATCTTAGCCTAACACAAGGTCATAAATACTTCCTTCCTTTGTTTTATTCCAGAAGTTTTATATCCTGGAATTTCACATTTAGGAACATAATATATTTGGTATTAGTTTGGTATATGGTGCAAAGCATGGAAAAAATTGGCATGTGCATATATTATAATTTGATTATTTTTTCATTTCACAATTTCATATTTGACTATCTTTTTTATTTCAAGACTTTCTTATATTCTAGTATTAGCAATGCTTTTTCTTTAAGAATACCAAGATGATCAATAAAGAAAGGATTTTAAAGAAAAGACGGTTAGATGGTATAACTAGATAATATTAAAATCACAACTTGTAAGAAATAGAATAGGCTCTGAGACACAAACTCAAGGTGCTCAATGAGAATTCTGAAGAAGGCTGCCTTCTATTCAACTGCCCATGGGCAGATGGTAACAACGAAGGCTAATAATAAATATGCAGTGTTCTGGAGTCCGCTACCATCAAGGCATCTCAACAGACAGTAACAGTAAATTGAAGACAGCATCATCCACCAAAGGCAGAGTTAAGTCTGTAGAATGCTATAAATGACACATGCTGAGTGGTGCTGGCTTCTAAGTAACATTCTTCAATTTTTTTTTTACCCCATTCCTCATTATAAAACCTATTTTCACATGACACTATTTTCCAGAAGTCACTTTGGCCCTGGGACAAACTGTGGAGATATCTGTCCTCCTTGCCAAGAGGACTGCTGTGTCCCTCCCCAGGGAGAAGTCACTAGAAAGGGCAAGACCAGAACCTGAGTCCTCCTCTGCTTTCAGCATTGGGAGCTGGGGCTGGCATGTGCCTGAGGAACTGTATTTTACATAGGTCTAAAATCATTGGTCTGTAACCTAAATTCTCCACCAAACCCTAAGTTAGTCAACAGGTCAGAATGCATCTGTCCAGAGAAAGAATACACATGCAAATGGAGAAGGTAGAAAGCTAGGGGTCATAGAAATTAATTGAAAGGATGTATTCTTTACAGAAATGGGCAATTTGGCTTTCTGATTGGTAAGTAAAACAAAACAAAAATATTTGGAGGAAAAACTGCAATTTAAACTTTAAATTAAATTACAGGATCTGGTATTTTTAATTATCATTTTAAATATTTTCTAATAAAGTACTTCAAATATACAAAAGGTCATGGGTTAATATAGTCAATACTTTGAATTCACTTCCCAAATTGTCAAATCTTAACATTTTGTGCCAAATCTGTTTATTTATTATTATTATTATTATTATTATTATTATTATTATGGTGGTACTGGGGATTGAACCCAGGGCCTGCACATCCATCTACCACAGGCAAAGGCTCTACCACAGAGCTACCTCCTCCAAATCTGTTAATTTCTTAGAGTAGTATATTATTATACATGTACTCACTTTTGATTAAAAATTTACAAATGAGGATGAACTATAAGGCATGACAAATAGACTGAGCATACTTCATCTTTGGTGGACATCCATAACCAAGCATGGCACTCTGTTTCTAACAATTTATTAAAATTGCCTCCAAAAGAAAAACAGAAAAGAAGTACTTTTGCCATCTCTAATGAATACATAAGAGCCATAAACAAAGGAGTCAACTAAAGTCAAGGGGAAATTGTTGAGCTTTTCAGCCCAATTAGCTTGACTTTTTGAACAAAAAATGCTTTAGAGTATACTATTCGACAACGACAGAAATTTTGCTTTATGAATAATGAATAACTTCAGGTTAACCTATTTTCTTTCTTTCTTTACAAAACCTAATTTTTCTTTTTTTTAAGGGCAAAGTTTAGGAAGATAACATAAACTATTTTTTCCCCTCTGAATTTTAGTAAAAATTTTACAATCAATTACCAATTTAAGAACACGTTTAACTTTTCTCTAGATCAAGAGTTACCTTGAAGAGGTATTTGCTGTGCATGTTTCTGTATGTGGTGCTACTGAGCATGATTTTGCCTGCGTTAGGAATCTACTCTTGTGGAATATGAGTAGGGGCAGAGCTCTCCTTGAGAAATACTTCTCCACAGTAGCAATGACATGGGGTCCCTTCCTACACCTTCTACTGTAACTTTCTATCATTCTGTAATGTTTTCCATAACTTTCTGGAAATCAGATTTCTCATCCATTCCAGTCTATGCCTATGCCTCCTCTGAATATTTCCTTTTCCTGACAAGTGGTTCCTAGGTCTCCCTGGGACCACGTACTAATTAATACCTATTGTTTTCTGTTCCAGAAGTGCAATAGCTCATCAAAATGCCTTTTTATTTGAAGATCTTATAAGCAGAAAGATCTTATCAAGTCTTGATATCTGTCTATGGTTTCTTTCGGATCCTTATCTTCTCCATCATGCTTCAGCCTGTCTTCATGTTCTTTCTTATCTCACCCTAACTCTACAAATCCATGTGGAATCTGTTTCCTTGACCAAAAAAACAAGTGATGCTTTTCACTCCTTCTTTTCAGAGTACAGAAAGCATGTAAGAAATAATATCAAGTGTCTCTGTCATCAGTTACAAAGTGACCGAGCCAGCCCTATCCTCATTTTATATTTTACTCCATTGCAGTTGTTTTGGAAAATATTCATATCTTTGGATCACTCTTCAATCCCCAAAACGGAGCAAATTGATGGGGCCTGGCATGTGTGGAATCTGGCAGAATACAGATGGGGATCCAGGCACTCCCTGCCAGTTTGGTTCCAAGGACCATCCCCAGCCCTGGGAGAGACAGGATGGCAGGCTGGGTTAGAAAGATCCACCCAAGAACAAGCTACTTTGTTCTGCCCTTCATTTCTCTGCTATTGGCCACAGAAAGACCATCTTCATTGAGACTTATGANGTGGGTGATTTGATGGACTGAGAGCAAGAACAGAGAGAGGCATCTAGGACAACTGATGCCAACAGAACAACTTTTATTTCCCAGAAGACTGGGGGGCGGGGCGGGGGGGTGGCCTGCCTGAGTCAGACTGGCTTAAAAGTTCAAGGCCAGGGCAGACAGCAGTAAATGAAAAAAGTTATTATTCCTGCATTTATATTATACCTGAATTATTAAATTTTCTTGAGGCTAATTCCAATACTGTGGAAAATAGGAACAGACACCTTTTGTTTCACTATCTTGAAGGGACTAGAAGCTACAGCTTAAAAAAAAAAATCTTTCAAGCAACTTAAAAGAAAGCTCTAAAGCCAAATATCTTCACTGAATGACAAAATAAAATAGTTATTTCTGAAGTGGAATGTAGAAGATAAGGTATAGCATTTCAAATTTCAAAATGATAAAGCAATTTCCTGATAAAATTTTTACAAAGCATTTTTCTGTTAAGTGACCTACTGTGTCCTGGGCCAAAGTACAATCATTTACTCATTTTTTTGCCCATTTTGTGAGATGTTTTGAAATAATGTCAGCTTATTAACTCCTACTTAGGGCAAAAAAAAATTTAACCCCTGCTTTTCACACATTTTATCTGACACTAATTCTCTCTGTGTGTGTCAATCTTCGATGTTCTATTAGCATTAAAACTAAAGTTCACAAGTTTTTTTAAAAAAACTGCAATAGCTAAAATTAATGCAAAAACAGCTAAAGGGAAAGCATCACAATTATGAAAGAACTTTAAGAACTCTTATTTTAATAAATCACTGTTTGTACATGTGTAGGTGTTGGACACTACTTACTTGATGCCACATGCTCACTGTTCAGGAGCCTGGGGATCAGCTGGGGCAAAAGAGGGAGGCAGAGTGGTGGTGGGAACATGGACAATGAATAATAAATAATAATGGTAAGTGGCACATATGACTATGTTACTTATAATATATGTGAGTATATATTAAAACAATGTAATGAGGGAAAATAAGGTTGGGTAAGGGCCACAGAAAGTGCTGAAAATGCCATTGCAGACACAATTTATCTGGAATGTACATGTAGAATCAGTATTATGTTAAATGTCAAGTTGAAGGTCAGAGGGTCTTTAGTCTGGATTTCTAGTACCAACTAGACAGTTCCTTAGCATCTTATCTCTAGTTTGCTAATTTTGTTATCCTAAACTTTCACATCCTAATTTGTAAAGTAGGGATACTAAAGGAACTCAATTGAAAATGGTTGGTGTAACATTCTCACCCAATGCTAAGCACAGAATGGTAACCTAGTAGACCAGGTTATGGGGATCAACCAAGAAACTACTTTACCACATACTTTCTGCTTCTTTTTGTCTGAAATTTGAAACATGTGTCCATATAAAAGCATTGGTGTTGTGCTTCTCTACTGAAATGAGGAAGCTTCTCCACCTAGTGTGGCTCCATGATCATGTCTTTGGCTCTATCAAATAAATCAGAAGCAAACTGCCTAGATCTTATCTTGCATCTCTGCATTCCTCCAAGTTAGAGGACACACATTGTTTATCAATTTGCTTTCCTTGAGGTATTCTCAAGTCACTTTTATTGGCTGTCTCTACCAAATGAAGCCTATAATTGATTAACTGCCAGAGCCTATAATTGGCACTTAATTTTCCTCTATCATCTTCATTACGTGAACATTTTTCTTGAAATTTCCCTTCCAACCTGTATCAAGGCTTCATCATAGACCCATTCCAGGTTATTACCACATGACATGGAAAGAAAGAAACCAGCTCTTGTATAAAAAGACATCTCCGCATATAAAAAGAATCCCCAGCCTAGATTATTTCCTTCATTACTACAGGTAATAGATGTGACCTTTCTGAGTTTTTTCCCCCTGATTTCTCAGGCAGAGAAACAAAGGCAGATGTTCTTGACTATAAAAGTCAAACAGCCTCAGCCATGACCTTCCCTGACATAACCAGCACTTAAGTACCACATCACCCAGGGATATATTCAACTTGATAGCATACTCCTCAAATCCCAACCCATCTGTTTTAGTCTGTTTTTTCATTGCTGTGACCAAAAGACCTGACGAAAACAACATGGAGAAGGAAAAGTTTATTTTGGGGGCTCACAATTTCCAAAGTCTCAGTCTGTAGATGGCCAGTGATTGATTGGTGGCATCAATCACTCTGGGTCCCAGGAGAGACAGAACACCATGGCTAAAGGGCGTGGCAGAGGGAGGCAGTTCAGGACATTGCAACAGGAAGCTGAGAGAGTCCTGTCACTATGGACACAATGTATTCCCCAAAGGCATGGTCCCCAGTGATCACCTCCTCCAGCTACACCCTCCCTGCCCATAGTTACCTCCCAGTTAATCCCTATCAGGATTAGTGTACTGGTTAGGTTAGGGCTCTCATAACGTAATCATTCACCCCTAAGCTTTCTTTGTCTCACACAGGAGATTTTGGGGGACACTTCATAACTAAATCATAATGCTATACAACCTAGTAGACCAGGTTATGGGGATCAACCAAGAAACTACTTTACCACATAAAAGAGAGAGATGAAATGACATGGACTGAAATATAACTAGTGATAGAATTCGAGAGCTCAAACTCAAGTTCTCTCATTCCTTATTCACGCAAATCCCTTCATCAAACAAACTCATATCCACTAGATTAGCACACAGGAACAAATTAACAGGGAAGGGATTGACTTTTGCTGGGGAGTACAGATTTTTCTGCAAACCAACCACAAGTGCCATCAAGACAGACTATTATATAGCTGTCATGTTATTTACATTTATTCTACTTTCACTCAAAATGTATAACAATACAAAATAGTAGTCTTGACACTGTGATCCATTTAACAGATAATGGTATCATTCATACTGAGTACTAGCACCAGAGACTAAAATGAATCTGAGAACTGAAGTTCTAGCAGCAAAATTGGAATGCACCACTACACTTTGGGTAATTGTATCATTCCAAAGTAAATCTCTCGTGGGATGCCGTTTTATATAGAATCCATCTGGTGTTTGAACTCACAAGGGCCCTTTCTTTTATATTTACTCTCATGTGTGTATAAACTGCTATACATTACATTTATCAAGAGAAACTATTATGCATTTCTGATGATCATTTCAATAGTGTAAACATATAAAGGTGGCATCAATCACCACAAATAAAAGGAAATCAAGAATACAGACCCCATGTGTCTCCATATATACAGTTATTGTATTATATATACAGTATATACAGTTATTATAATTTAATATGTTGAATATTGGCTAGAAAACTACAAGCTAAAATGTGGATTTTCTTCATTTTGAAAGGGTGGTAGTAATAAGCAGTCTTACTAAATGAAAGCATATTTGAATAAGTCTTGCTCTTATGCCCAAGCAAGAGGGATATTGGTTTTAGGATTAAGTGGTCACATAAGTCAAACACAAGCAAAATCACCAATGTTTTACAGAGCACATGAGTGCCCCTGTCACTCAAAATAACTTGTTCCCAGTACAGCACATCCTGAAATCCTAATCACCTGTGCTAAGAACTGACACCATTCAGGCCTCTTGTCTTATATTCTAGAAGCAAAAGGCTACAAGAGTTTTGAAAGTTTGTAGCTGCGCCACTGGACGCTGCTATAGAGAGAAGGCACATGAGCAGCCAAAGTATTTAGTAAGAGAAAAGACAAATCAACTAACCACTTAGTCCTTGCTCTCAAATAACAGAGCACATGAATGCAACAGAGCCTTACACAGCAAGGTGCATAGTATACACTTCTAGGGTTTATTATATTTTTTTAAAATGAGGAACCTAGATTGGTGACAATAAAATACTATGAAAAAATCAGTACATATAAACATCATAGAAAATTGTGACCATATTTTTTAAATTGTGTTTTTAAGGAATATTTATTGACTTAGGAAAATGCTCAAGGGAATAAAGGAAGATACAAAAACTATGCTTCATATGATCCTAAGTTTTTTAAAATGATTTACATATGGAAGGAAGTATATAAAAAATGTACTTTATAGGTGTATCAGTTTCAGTCAACCAAACCCAAGTCAGTAGTTACTTCAAACAGAAGTATATTTGCTGCTATTTTAGCAATCTGGAGATAGAGATTGTACGAGTGTTAATTCAACCCTGTCAATGATCAAAGTTTTTTTTAATCTTCCATTTTAGTACATGTTAGATTTTGGCCTTTAGCTTGTTGCTGCATGATTATAAAACTGGCTGCCACAGCTCTGAACCTTATATACTCACACAATTGCATTCAAATAAGGAAGAAGATGGATATCACAAAAAAGAAGCTCTCTCCTAAAATGGATCCTTCTTTTCCAGGAAGCGAAATTTTGCCGGAACCCTCAGAGGACTTTCCTTCCATCTCATTGGGTAGCACTGAGGTCACAGACTTACATATGGAAGGACCACAGGTATTGTTAATGCTTGTTTTAGATTATTAGGATTCATCCCCTGGGACTGGGAATATTGCAATTTAAAATATGGTCTCTATTTAGAGTTTTTAAAAAAAGGTGGCGGGGAGGCCATTAGATAGGTAACCAACAGTACCTCATGGAAAGTTTTGTTACTTAATAGTAGCATTATAGTTGATTTTCATTTTTGCCTTTTGTATGCATGCCCAAATTTCCTACAATGAAATATAATGAGTTTACAATAAAAAAGATTAATTTATTTTCTTGAAGAAAATGCCCCAAACATAGTAAAACTCCTAAAGAATTTCCTTGACTTGAGGGCAAAGGCATGATTTAGCTGGCCTAAGAGACATTTTCTTAAGGGTTACAAAAACATAATCCAATTAAATTTGCCAAAAAAACCTATTATGACTTCATTGTTATTTATGACCTCAAATCAAAATGGACTGATTTAGTTTATAGCTAATGGAAATGTTTGTTTTGCCAGTTTCTGAGTCTCAGGCTAGTCAGGCATGACCAGTATTTACACCAACAGAAGCACCCCATTGATGTCAATTGTTTTTACCCATCAGCTTAGTCCCTTCTTTGGAGTCTGATATCTTTGAGTTCCATATTTTTTTAGTCAATGTACCCAATTTTTAAGTCTTATAAATATTTTAAAATATAACTTAAATGAAAGATGGAAAGAGAAAATCCTGTGATAAAATTTCATATTAAACTCCAAATTCGAATTCAATAATCTTTGTTTCCTTTGGAATAGTGGATTTGTTATAATTAAGAGCAAAGTGAAACTACAAAGGCAATTAAAAGCTCATTTGGAGAAGATCCACTTAAATTACTCATAAATCAAATAAAATAGAAACATGACAATATTTATGTTTAAATTTAGATGACACAGAATATATAAAAATTCTCATACCTGTTCTACCAGCATTTATATTTATCTGCTCCCTAAATTAATTTGCCTGTTACTGCAAAATGGTGAATTTTTAGTAATTAACATGATTGAAAGCCAGAGGAAGTCTTCAGTCTAGGTTTTAGAAAGATATTTTATCACCGTAGATTATTCTTTGTGAAAGTTTTTGTAATTAAAATGCTTTGCATTAGCAAGTAGTACTCAATGCACAATTTATACTAGAAAGGAAATTAAATATTAATTTAAAAATATCTGATGTGATTCCAAATTCTTTACAGTGATTTTCTCTGAGAAGGGAGTAAAGATGAACTATTATTGTATTTATTTGTTTCTGTAATATTTGATTTTTTTACAAAAGAATATATTAATATATTATTTACATAATTGAAAAATCAATATCATTTGTAAGAGAAAGCAGGTACTACATGCAGTTTTATTCCATTTTCTACAGTTCCACAGAACAGAACACATGTTTTTCAATTAAGATAGGTAGCAGTATGCCAGAGAGCTAAGACCAAAACCAAACCAAAACAACCATAGTGGATGTACTCTATAGCTAATAATTTAAATCCTTATTTTTATGTTAAAGCAAACCTTAAAATAAAGTAATTATATAGAATGCAAAATTTGCTAAAATTATTAAGATAAAATCTGAGGCTTCATCAAATGTATTTGCTGCAAGCTACTTGAGGCTCTGGTTCATGGAGAAATTTGAGAAGTGCCAAGTTTTAGGGGAACAGTGAGGTTTGGAGAAGCTGAATGACTTATCCGAGTTACAAATGACTCATATTCATTGTGAGGGAAATTTTTTCTTGACAATCGTTAAAATGATAAGACAGGTTTTATTCAAGATTATTGAATTCAATTCTAAACACAGCAAAGATACTTAGGGATTTAGAGACAAAATGAAACCATCCATAGATGGAAAATTAGTACAAGAAGATGTCAAGGGTAGGGAGATTCTTACCAAACCAGATTTATAGGATTTTTATAAAATGCTGACCAAGGGCTTAGATGTCACGGGTAGGAGATGAGGAATTTGACAGAAACCAAGGGTAGGGGAATTGACACTAAACTGATTTGGTAAAATTCTTACTAAAAGCAAAGGTCAAGCCCTAATTGAGAAGGGGATAATGATTGATCAATGCAGGAGTCTTTGTCATCAGGAACTCTGATGTGTTCTGCTCTTTTTCTTTCAGCCAATAACACCTACACTGAAGACGTTTTCTTCTGCCTAGCTCACAAAACCAGCAATCCTGGGGAGAATTAAAATAAAAATATATTGTAAAATTTAAAATGGTGTCATTGACTTTGAAAGATTTCCTAGCATAAAAAATAAGGAAAACAGAAATGAAGAAAGCAAAGCAAGCATATCTAACAATATATCTGGATATATATATATATATATATATATATATATATATATATATATATATATGTATG
>NW_026000142.1:16036696-16041408 GCF_001458135.2 Marmota marmota marmota | reverse complement strand
TATATATATATGGATAGTGGGGTTTTTTATTACTCTTTCATTTCTTCTCACTCTAATAATTAAATTATCTTGTCCTCTTGTTTGTTTTTTATTATTTTTTCCATTTTTCATGGCCTTCACATTCTAATTCTTTTTATCTTTTGAAACTTTCTTTTGCCTTCCATTTCCATTTTATTTTCTCTAAATGAGCTGTATTTTTATAATTTTTAAAAACAATTTGATTTACATAATTGCTGCTCCCATCATTTAAGCTGTTTCAGTTATTAGTATTATAATAGCATAATTGACATCTTGTGTTTACTTTAATATTATATATACTACACAGCTGTTGTTGTTGTTGTTAATTTATAACCCCACCATTCCTATTTTTTGTTGTTATTTGTTCATAGTTGTAATAGTAGGCACCTGCAATTTACTTTAATTGTATGTATGGTTTACTGATATTCTCACTATTGTTATTTTCTTACTCCTTTTTCTGTGAATAGCTGGGAATAAAGTCTTGTTCTTTGAGTTCATGGAGTAGAAGCTTTATTGCTGAGCTATACCCTAACTCAACTAAGAGACAGATCAACTTGCTCCACATAATCTAATCCCACTGTAACTTCAACAATACTTTAACACAAAGAATAGGGAAGATAAGAACACCACACTAATGAACAGACCCCAAGTTGGAATGAGTGGGGTTTGAGGGTTAGGATTCACTCATGATCATCTGCTTTTATAGAAACAGCAGAGAGAAATACCAAAAGACTGTGGAGACTACACCTTAAAAGAACCTCAGAATAAATGGCTCCCATAACTTCTAGAACATATAGTGTTGTCAAGTCTACAAGAGTAATCACAGAGGATATACCCCATATACACTACTGTATGCAACACAACTGCTTGACTTACTAGAAAAATCCCACTTTTGTGAGACCTCTAAAGAAAGTGGGATTCTCAAGTCCTAACATTTCAGAATGTGTCAAATACATTAGTTATCACTAAATAACTAATAGGGAAACTATAACATCAAGCCTACTTGGGGATATATTTAAAATTCACAGCAAATTGATATATCAGAATACTTTGCCAAGAGAAGGCCATGCCCTAATAAGGCCCTCAAATAAAATTAGAAGAGAAATCTATTCCATAAAATGCACAAATATTAACATAGGAATTCAATAAATATGAAAAAAAGTAACATGACATCTTCTAAGGTGCATAGTTCACCAGCAATTATTCCAGAGATATCAAAGTGGGTAAAATACTGGGTTAAATATAATTTAATAATAAATCAAAATAATGATTATAAAAAGATCAATGAATTCTAAGAGAGCACAGAAATACAACTGAATGAATTAAGGAAATCAGAACAGAATGTGAATGAGAAATTCAATAAAGAGGTAGCGATACTGAAAAAGAACTAAGCAGAAATATTGGAAATCAAAAGCATGGTAAATAAAATAAAAATTTAGTTGATAAACTATCAAATAGATTAAATCAGGTCAAAGACATAATCTCAGAGATTGAAGATAAAGTGAAAACTCTTGAACACTCAAATAGTATTAAAGAAAAAAAATAAGAAACTATGATCAAAATATACAAGAACTCTAGGACAACATTAAGAGACCAAACTTAAGGCTCATAGGCATTGAGTAATGTGCAGAAATAGAGGCATAGGGCATTCAGTGATATAATATTAGAAATTTTTCCAAACCTTAGGAATGAAATGGACATACAGACACTAGAGGCATTTACCACCCCAAATAGAAAAGATTAAAAAAGGAACTCTCAACAAGATATGCTAAAAAACTATCAAAGCCAGTATAGCACAGAAATTCTACAAAGAAGAAGATAAAAACAAACAAGAAAGCACAGTTAACAACAAATCTCATTAGAAGAGTAGATAAGCAAATGAAAATTATGATTAAAACACACATTAGAAATAAATCGAGGTCTGGGGATGTGGCTCAGGCGGTAGCACGCTCGCCTGGCATGCGTACGGCGCTGGGTTCCATCCTCAGCACCACATACAAATAGAGATGTTGTGTCTGCCAAAAACTAAAAATATAAATATTAAAAAATTCTCTCTCTCTCTCTCTCTCTCTCTCTCTCTAAAAAGAAAGAAAGAAAGAAATCGAAATGACAGGAAGTAACATACCTTTTTATAATAACACTAAATATACATAGTCTCAACTCTCTAAATAAAAGACATAGACTAGTGAATTGAATAAAAAAAATCCAACTACGTGTTGCCTGCAAGAAACACACCTCATAGAGATATCCACAGACTGGAAGCGAAATGATGGAAAATGATGCCCAATTCAAATGGAACCCAAAAAGAATCAGGAGCAGCTACTCTCATATTCTACAAAGCAGAATTCAAGCCAAAATTAGAACAGGTAAAGAAGGTCACTACATATTGATAATGAGAAGAATCCAACAAGAACTAATAACAATAGTAAATATTTATACTCCAAACATTGGTGCACTTAATTATATAAAACAAACATTACTAAAATATTAAGGCTCAGATAGGCCCTGATACAATAATAGTAGGTTTATTTTAATACACCTCTCTTACTAATAGATAATTAATCCATACCTAAATAAAAAGAACTACAATAGAGTCATATTTTACAATGAATAAAATAGACTTAACAGACATTTGCAGAATACTTCATTGAACAACAGATGAACATACTTTTTTCTAGCTGCTCATAGAACTTTCTCCAAACTAGGTCATATTTTAGGTCACAAATCAAATATTAGCAAATACAAAATATTGAAAGAACTTCATTTTACTAGATTTTAATGGAATAAAATTATAAATCCAGAAAAAGAAAATACTTCAGAAATATACAAACACAAGAACAAAAACACAACATACCAAAACCTCCTAGATATAGCAAAAGCAATTCTAAAAGAAAACTTGACCACTATGAGTACTTACGTGTTAAAAAAAGGAAGGAAAGTCTCAAATAAACAACCTGAGGATGTATCTTAAGGTCTTAAGAAAAATAACTAGAACAAACTATTCTCCAAACCAGTAGAAGGAAAGAAATGACAAAATCAGAGCTGAAAATAATAAAATATGAATAAAAGAACAGCAAAAAATTAAATGATTGGTTCTTTGAGAGAATAAAGATTGAGAAATCCTTAGCAAAACTAACCAAAATATAGAAAGTGAGAGAAAAGACTGAAATCAATAAAATTAGAGATGGAAATGGAGATATAACAACAGATACCATTGAAGTCCAGACCATCACTAAGTACTACATTCAAAATTTATATTCCAATAAACTGAAAAAAGTAGAAGGAAGAGATAAGTTTTTAGACTAATAAAAAACCTTATTAATCCACAAGAGATTGAAGCAGTAATCAAAAAGACTTCCAACAAAGGAAAGTCAGGACCATATGGATTCCACCAGAACTTTAAAAAAAAACTAATGCCTATGTTCTTCATATTATTCCATTAAATAGAACAATGGGAATACTTCCAAACTCATTCTATTAAGCTGGTATAACCCTGATACCAAAACCAGATAAGAATATATCAAATAAAGAAAACTACAGAGCCATATCTTTGATTAACATAGATGCAAAATTTTTTAATAAAATATTAGCAAATCTAATTCAATAGAACATCAAGAGGATTATATATTATGATCAAATTAACTAATTTGATTTCATTCCAAGGATGCAAGGATGGTTCAATATATGCAAATCAATAAATATAACACCACCCACTTGAATCAAATGTATGAAATATGATATGTCAAGAGCATTGTAATGTTTTGAACAACCAATAAAAAATTAATTATACAACAAGAAAAAAAATAATACACCACACAAATAGAATCAAGGACAAAAATCACATGGTCATACCTATAGACACATAAAAGGTCTTCAATAAAATTCAACATCTGTTTATTATAAAAAAAAAAAACTTTGAAGAAACTAGGAATAGAAGTAACTCATCTTAACATTATAAAGGCCTTATATGGCAAACCCAAACCTACATCATATTGAATGGAGAAAAACTGAAAGTATTTCCTCTACAATCAGGAACAAGACAAGGATGCCCACTCTCACCATTCCTATTCAAGATAGTCACTGAAACTTCAGCTTGAGCAATTATGCTTGAAAAGGAAATAAAAAACAAAGAAAAAGGAAAGGAGTCCCTGTTTTCAGATAATAAAATTCTGTACTTAGAAGATTTGAAAGCTCCACCAGTAGACTTCTAGGCCAGATAAATAAATTCAGTAACGTAAGAACAAACAAAATCAATAATCAAAAATCTAGAGTTTTCCTATTCACCAGAAATGAATCTGTTGAGAAAGAAATTAGGAAAACAATTCTATTCACAATATTTTTAAAAAAGGAATAGATCTATGAAAGAGGTGAAATATCGCTACAAGAAAAATTACAGAATGCTGGAAAAAAAGTCAAAGAAGACACCAAAAGATGGATAGACTTCCCATGATCATGAATAGGCAGAATTAATGTTGTTGAAATGTCCATATTGCCAAAAGCAATCTACAGATCCAATGCAATTCCCATCAAAATACCAATGATACTGCCAGGCATGGTGGCATATACCTGTAATCGCAGTGGCTCAGGAGGCTGAGGCAGAAGAATTATGAGTTCAAAGCCAACCTCAGCAACTGACTGAGACCTTAAGCAATTTAGTGAGATCCTGTCTCAAAATAAAATATAAAAAAAAAAGG
>NW_026000142.1:16011759-16036683 GCF_001458135.2 Marmota marmota marmota | reverse complement strand
GGGGGGGGGGGGGAATGTGGCTTGGTTGTTGTGCCCCTGGCTTTAACCCCAAAATTATTATTTATTTATTTATTTTTAAAACTAGGAAAAACAATCCTAAAGTTATATAGAAGACCAAAACATGCAGAATGGTAGAAGCAATTGTGAACAAAAAGAGTAAAGATGCTGGTATCACATTTTCAGATTTCAAAATACACTATGAAGTGATATTAACAAAAAAGATTTGAACTGGTATAAAAATAGATATGTAGACTAACAGAAAAGTGTAAAAGACAATGAGAAAAACTCACATAGCTACAGTTATCCGATTCTTCATAAAGTTGCAAAAAAAATACTTACATTAGAGAAAAGACAGTCTCTTTAACTAATGGTGTTAAAACAAACAGGGAATCCATTGTAAAAGATTGAAACAAGATCCCTATATCTCACCTTGTGCAAAAGTCAACTCAAAATGAATCAAAGAATCCAGGAATAAGACCAGAAATTTTCAACTGCTGGGAGAGAACATAAGGGAAACAAACACTAATATATAGACTTAGACAGCAACTTTATCAATAGTACTCTTATAGCTCAGGAAATAATACTGAGGATTAATAAATGGGATGGAACCAAACTAAAACATTTTGCACAGCAAAGGAGACAATTAACAGGGCCAAGAGAGAACTCACAGAATGGGAGAAAATCTTTGCCAGCTACTTTTTGGACATAGTATTAATATCCAGAATACATAAACAACTAAAAAAATTCAGCACCAATAAAACAAATAACCTATTCAAATAAGTGGGCAAATCAACTGAACATTTAGTTCTCAAAAGAAGAACTGCAAATGGCCAACAATTATGGGAAAAAATGTTCAACATCTCTAGCATCAGGGAAATGAAAATCAAAACTACATGAGATTTTATCTCACTCCCGTTAGAATGGTAATCATCAAGAATACAAATAACAATAAATGCTGGCAAGAATGCAAGAAACAAAACTCTTATGCATCTTTGGCTGGAATGTAAATAAATATAACCGCTATGGAAATGAGTATGGAGGTTCCTCAAAACTCTAGAAATGGAAGATGATATGATCCAGCTATACCAACCCTAAATATTTAAAAGAATTAACATCAGTATATTATAGTAACACTTACACACCTATGTTTATAGCAACGCAATTCATAATACCCAAGACAGGAAACTGAACAGAGATGCCCATCACCTGATAAATAAAATATGATATATTATACAATGGAGTTTTATTCAGCCATTAATAAAAATAAAATTATGTCATTTGCAGGAGAAAGGATAGATCTGGAGAGCATAATATTAAGCAAAATAAGCTAGACTCAAAAAGTCTAGGTCAATATTTTTTCTCTCATATGTGAAAATATAAAAAAGAAAGAAAAAAATGATCTCATGAAAACAGAATACCAGCAGTCTGAGTAAGAAAATCAGGGGAGAGATGAGGCGTGGGCAAATGGAGGTACTAAAACCAGAATTTCAGACAACTCGATTTTCTGCTTCTGTTGGTGGATGGGGCCTCTGCACACTGCAGGCCTTATTGTTGAGAAAGGTCAGCAGGGGATGTCTACCAGTATCAGCTATGAGGTTCCCAGCCAGTAAAGCCCAATTCTTCTCCACTACTATTCAGTGGTTTGTTGTAACACTCAGCATTGCAGCTCTAAATGGTAGGCTATGCCCTTCAGCGTTGCAATAGACCCCAGCAGCTCACTGCCAATTTGTTTCCAGGTCCTTGTCTCACAAATTTAAAGAACGAAATTCATGGGACAACAGGAAGCAAAACTGAAAGGAATAGTATTTATTCAAGTGTAAAGAATAGAAACAGAAATTTTTCCCGGGCAAGAGAGGACCCACTAAGGGTTGCCACTTGAGTGTGCTCGACTTGGGCCAGCACTATTGGTCCAAATTTAAGCTAATCAGGGTGTGGGAAAGTACACATGCTATAGATCAACTGTCAAGTCTGCATTTTCATTCAGGTCTACCCTATTTCCATTTCCCCACAATTTGTTAGGAGGCAGAAGTTTGAGGTCATGAGATCGTGGATGCATATGTGTTCAGAGCTGCAATGCTGTGTGGAGAAGGCGTCCATACCAGCAAAATAAGCTAGTCTGCTCAGAAGATGGGCACAACCTGGTTTGCCATGGATGGCCTTGATTGGCTGTGTCTCAGGCCCACACTGGCATGGTGGGTTTGGCACAGCCATGGCTTGTACTCACCACTCACACTCCATTCCACCCCAGGCCATTGCTCCAGGACAAGGGACTGGCTTCAGTACTAAGGAATGATATTGAAATTATGTTATGTGCATACATGAATATGCCACAATGAGACCCATTATTATAATTATTATGTCCTAATAATTTTTTTAAATAAATGAAATTAGGATATTCAAGATACATCTGCACTCCTATGATTATTGCAGCACTATTCACAATAGCCAAGAAATGAATACAACTTAAGTGTTTATCAAGTAGTGAATAAAAAAAATGTGGAATATATGCATATGGAATACTATTCAGTCATAATAAGAAGAAAATCCTTACATTTGCCTCAATCTGTAAGACATTATATTAAGTGAAATAAGCCAGGCACAGAAGACAAATTCCACATGATCTCACTTAAACATGGAATCTCTTAGAAGTTAATTTCTTAGAAGTTGAAAGTAGAATGGTAGTTACCAGAGTCTGGGGTGAAGAGATTGAAAGACTGAAAAAGGTTGATCAATGGGTACTAAATCACAGTTAGATAAGAACAACTAACTACAGTTACATAGGATCAAAAAGTTCTGGAGTGCTATTGCATACTAAGGTGACAACAGATGACAATTATGTAACGTATACCTCAAAAAACTAGAAGAAAAGATTTTTAATGCTTTCAGCATAAAGCATTGAGAAATACTTCAGAAGACAAATGTGTTTAAACATTACTCAATATTTGATTTAAACATTATACAATGTATTCATGTATTAAAAAATCAAAAGATACCCCACGCATATGTGTCCTTGTGCTTTTATCTTTTAAAAATGCATTTTAATTTAAAAAATACAAATATAATATAGTCTCTGATTTCCAAAATATTTTGAGAAAAAAGCATATTTTCCATCAAAAGTTTAAAAAGACTTCATTTTGTAATTTCTGTTCTCAAAAATGTCAGGAAATTATACCAATTTTGATCTAGTCTATCCACTTCCTGCCCAAAGAGAAAGCATGAAATGGTGCTTCTGCTAAAAATGATGGAGCTTTGCTTTAATCCCTCCTCTCTCAATTTTGAAAACAAATTCTATGGGGCCAAAGAAAACATGATTTCCAAAGTGTAGTTAAATCTGAAGGATGTTATTTTCTTCCTCACACAGTATGAAGTTTCATGTGGTAGCCCATGTAATTTTTACAGCTAAACACATGGTGTGGCGAAAAAATATAGTCGGAGCCCATCGAAAGCCTGAAGACTTAACATGGTGGTATTCACTTACTTAAATGAGCTGATACTGATTTGCTTATATATCTGGGAAAGTGTATGAAACATTCTCCACCATGTCAGTATGTTGGGGTAATATTTTTCATAAGAATAAAGTGGGGGAAAAGAGATCATAAAAATGTATTATCTCTAAAATATTTAGAATTAAAATTCTAATTGCTAATTTAAAATATATTTATATTTAGTTATAAAGAGGTTTAATTCCCTTTTTATTCACCTTGGCTTCTGGCCCTAAGACGAATTCATTTTTTTTTTTTTCTCTTGGAAGAGTTGTTGGGATTTGAGTTTAGGCCAAAAAAAGCTAAAGAGACTAGGGAGCACTTACAGATGGAGATAATTAGCATATTAAAAATAGGCCAGCCAAATTTTTTTTTTTCTTTTTAATCAGGAAGTAGAGGGGTAAATGCTCTTTTTGGCAAGACTATAGAAACTGTGTGGACAGAGGAAATGTGATTCAAACTCTGGTATGAGAATGGCATTTTACTTGAACCAGGTTTCAAAAGACTGAAGCAGGAGTTCCTTGTACTGAAAACCATGAAGTTGGCGGGCTTCATAGGGGCCTCCCTTGAAATTCTGCTCCAAGGGTACTGTTTTGAATTTTGTTTGAAAGTCTTAGAATGGGAGCTGCTGGGTTTTGGAGGACACAGGATAAACATCGTGAACTCGATTGCTTTCTAATGCATGGTAGAGGAAGTGCATTTCTGATACCACCTCCCGTTGAAAGGGGATTACAGAAGAAGGCATAGATGGGAATCAAGGCCCTAGGATAAAACCACTCAGGCTTCATGGACTATTCTGCCAACCCCAAAGCAAAGGCCTGAAGCTGATTTGGGATTCAGGCTATATCAATGGAGTGAGCTTAATTTGCCAGATAATTCACTGTGGTTTCCTGAAGTTTTAATTCACCAGTCAGCCCTTCAGATCATATGTTCCACCCATTTTCTAGAACCTACTTTCATTTAAAACAGGCATACAGAATGTCTGTCCTAGAAAAGTGCTTCTTAATGGGTGGTTTGGGCACTAATGATTGAATACAGAACTATCCAGAGAATGTATAATATTTATTAAGAATTAACAATTCCTCAGTTCCCATTGTCATCTGGAAGCATGTTTAACCATCTTGCTGACTACTCACCATGAATTTTACAAATACAAAAATGATAATATTTTATAACTTATTCTTTCTTCTATGAATTTTAATACAAAAAAAATATTTTTTGGTTGAACAAGATTATGGAATTTCCATGAAGAGCTCAAAACATAGGAGGGAAAACTATTAGCCTGGGATAATTTCACCGCTGTCTTATTTATGAGAAGGGGTAAGACCAAGGACTCTTGTCATCTCTTTAGTGGTTTAAATCTAGAGTTAAATAGGCAGCCTCTCCTTCTGCTTTCAAGATTGGGTTTGTTGCCATGTGAAAGATTTCAAAGAGCAGGTAGATTTTATCCTTACCAGTTCACACGAAAAAGAAATAGTTTCCTTTTAGTTAACCATTCAACAGTTTTAAAATCTCCTAAAGTTAGAAATATTTTAAAATTGATTATTCCTATGACAAAATTCTTCCCAGCTTAGGGTTTACCATCTTGACAGGAGTAATGGCCCTCATTTTAGGAAGTGTGGGATGTTTTTAAGCAACAAGACAAGGAGAAATACTCATGGAACCCAGATGTACTTGGGTGCATCCTGATACTCCCTTTCTCTATTGCAGCTGTGAATGGACACAGGTGGTATCTCTGACCTGAGAAGAATATGATTACCAAGGACTATAACTAAATGAAGGTTTCTTTCATACCACCAAGTGAGTCACGTAATCTGACAGGTGCTCCCTAAAGGTAGGGTAGGAGTTCAGGTGTTATGATGGTTGGTGAGCAAGAAAAAAGATGAACAAACACCAGCTGCTGCTCTGAGAATCACTGCATCAATAAGTGTTCAAGTTCATATCACTAACTTCTCTTTTCTGAGTTTCCTTTCAAGGAGAGTGCCATGGGAAACATGGGAGAGGGGTCTTTTCTAAACCTGTGTGGAAAAGTACATCTGTAGTGAAGAAATGTGTTGATCAGATTGTCTTAAAGGAAAACTGCTGCTGGAAGCATAGTTGACTGATGGCCTAGCTGCTGTACTTCCAGATTCTGTTCACCCTGGGCTCCTCACTGCAACCAGTGAGCATGACTATGTAACCATGATGGCCTCATGACAGAGAATTCCTGCAATGGGCAATCTTAGCTTGAGCACCCACATCTGCCTGGACAAAATTTTATTAGATCTGCACCACAGTCTGACGTTTCCTGTTTGATTCTCCTCTTTTCTCATTCTCCCTTTCCCACATGACATCTGTCTCTTAGGGGAGCCCAGTTGATTCTAAATGGTATCTACTTCTAGACTGAAGACAATCTCTGAAACTCTGGTGAAGTCCTCACCAAACAAGTGTCGTTACTGCAGAATACCAGGAATAAGGAAGAAAATCTTAAAAGTTTGCAAAGGGATAAAAAAAAACCATAAAGATCAAAAATTAACATAAAAAATCAGAATTTCTGGATTTTTCAAACACAGTTCTGGAACCTTGAAGACAATGGAGCAAAACCATATATATCTGGTAGTCAAGGATAAGAATAAAATCCTTTCTAGAGGTGAGACAATGGTAGAATGGAGAGGTAACTTTCCTGCGGCTCTGTGGCATTAAGCCAAGGAAAGCAGACAGGCAGCTTTTCAGCAAGTTTGTTGAGGACCGGGATGTCTGAATAGTGCATTTCAGTTTTGTTCTGTATTCTTTTATTTTTACTTTTTTCTTTGTATTTTTAATTTTTTAAAAATTTTAATTTACATATATTTTTCCTCTCACTTATCTGTTTCCCTTGATTCTCTTTCTCCCTTTTTTTTTCTGCTAACAGCCAACCTCTATTATTTCCTTTGTTACTCTTCCTATTTTTTATTTTTATCTGCTCTCCTCCTTCCTCATGAACATCACATCATATGCCACTTCTGTTCTCTCTCTGTCCACCATTTGAAATTGTAAACACTTTTGTAAACTTACTGTTTATGTTGTAGGCAATAACTTAATACAGCATTTCTGTTTATTGTGACAAAACTGAGTATGTCTTAATAGAAGCCATTTAGCTTAAGGCTATATATTGTTTGCACTGGTTGCTGTTTGTAACCCCCTTAAAGGTGAAGTACTGAAAACCTTCAGAGAAAATATAAGTCTACAGGGGAGAAACTGTACTGCCTCAGATCCACACTGCAAGATAGGTAGACACACAAACAACATGAAAAAAAAAAAAACAAGAAAAAAAAATCACCCCAAACAAATCAAGATGCTCCAATAATAGAATCCATTAACACTCACAGTAGAAGAAAAGTCAGAGAAGGAGTTTAGAATGTACATAGTTAAACTGATGTAAATGATGTATGATGTAAAAATGATGTAAAGGAGTGAAATAAGAGACAAAACTCAGGAGATGAAAGATCAATAAAGCAAAAATTCTCAAAACAAAGGAATAAATAAACCAAATTAAAAATTCAAAGGAAAGCATCACCAACAGACTAAAAGAATTTCAGGCAATGAAGACAAAATATATAATCTTGAAAATAAAGTAGACCAGGGAGAAAAGAGGTTAAGAAAGCATGGATAAAACTTCTAAGAAATACGGGATAATATGAGACGATCAAATTTAAGATTTATCAGGATAGGTGAAGGCACAGAGATGCAAACTAAAGGAATGAGCAATCTTTTCAATGAAATAACATCAGAAAATTTCCCAAACCTAAAGAATAAGTGAGAAATCAAATACAGGAGGCTTACAGGAACTCCAAATGTACAAAATTACAACATACCTACACCAAAGCACATTATTATGAAATTGCCTAACATACAAAATAAGCATAGAATTTTAAAAGCTGCCAGAGGAAAATTTCAGATTACATTTGGGAGGAAACCAATTTGGATCTTAGCTGAGTTTTCAACCAGACCCTCAAAGTTAGGAAGTCTTGGAATAATACATACCAAACTCTGAAAGAAAATGCATGCCAGCCAAGAATTCTATACCCAACAAAATTAAACTTCAGATTTGAAGATTAAATAAGAGCCTTTCATGATAACAAAAGTTGATGAAGGAATTTAGTAGAAAGGCTTAACTACAGAATATTCTCAACAAAATATTACATGAGGATGAAATGAAAAAACAAAGTAAAAAACAGCAAAGAGAGAAACTACACTAAAGGAATAGCCAATCAAAGAAGAAACTAAGTAAAAATAAAAACCACAAATAAATAAAAATGACTGAGAATACAAATCATATCTCAATAATAACCTTAAACACTAATGGCCTAAATTTATCATTCAAAAGGCATAGACTGGTCTATTGGACAATATGCTGTCTCCAAGAAGTTCACCTCATAGGCAAAAATATCCACAGACTGAAAGTGAAAGGATTAGAAAAAAACATATCACTCAAATGGATCATGTAAACAAGCATGGCTTTCGATCTTTATCTTAGATAAAGTGGACTTCAAGCCAAAGTTAATCAGAAGGGACAAAGAAAGACACTTCATATTGCTTAAAGGAATTATATATCAAGAAGACATAACAATTGTAAATATTTATGCTGCAAACAATGGAGCATCAGCATACATCAAACAAACTCTTCTTAATTTTAAGAAACAATAATTCTGGGTGATTTTAACATACCTCTCTCACCACTGGATAGATCCTCCAAACAAAAACTGAACAAAGAAACTATAGAACTAAATAACATAATCAATAATTTAGATTTAACAGAAATATATAGAGAATTCCATACATCAGTGATTGAATACACTTTCTTCTCAGCAGCACATGAATCCTTCTCCAAAATAGACCATATTTTATGCCACAAAATAACTCTTAGTAAATAGAAAAAAAAACTTTGCCTTCTATCAGAGCTTAATGAAATAAAATTAAAAATCAATTATAAAATAAAAAATAGAAGCCACTCTAACACCTGGAGACTAAATAATATACTATTGAATGACCAATGGATAGCAGAAGAAATCAGGGATGAAATTTAAAAAAAATAGAAGTAAATGAGAACAGCGACACACTGTCTCAGGGACACTGTGAAGGCAGTTCTAAGAGGAAAGTTCATTGCATTGAGCTTATTTATTAAAAAAAAAATAGAAAATAGCCAGATTAATAATATAACATTACATCTCAAAGCCCTAGAAAAAAGAAGAACAAATCAATACCAAAAGCAGTAGAAGACAGGAAATAATTAAAATAGGAGCTGAAATCAATAAAATCAAAATAAAAGAAACAATTGAAACAATTGACAAAACAAAAAATTGATACTTTGAAAAAATAAAACTGATAAACCCTTAGCCATACTACTGAAGAGAAAGAGAGAGAAAACTCAAATTACTAAAATTCATGATGAAAAAGGAAATATCACAACAGACAATACTGAACTAAAGACAATAATCAGAAATTATTTTGAACATTTATACTTCAATAAAATAGAAAATCTTGAAGACATCAACAAATTTATAGAGAAATATGATCTACCCAAACTGAATCAGGTGTACATACACAATTTAAACAGATCAATTTCAAGCAATGAAATAGAAGATGCCATCAAAACCTACCAATCAAGAAAAGCCCAGGATCAGATGGATTCTCAGCTGAGTTCTACAAGACCTTCAAAGAAGAATTAACACCAATACTCCTCAAATTATTCTATGAAATAGAAAAGAGGGAACCCTTCCAAACTCATTCTATGAAGCTAGTATCACCCTGATATCAAAACCAGAACAAGACACATCAAGGAAAAAAAAAAACCTTCAGACCAGTATCCCATATGAACATAGATGCAAAAATTCTGACAAATCTCATCCAAAAATACATTAAAAAGATAGTGCACCATGATCAAGTTGGGCTTATCCCAGGGATGCAGGGTTGGTTCAACATGCCAAAATCAATAAATGTATCACACCAATAGACTTAAAGACAAGAATCATATGATTATCTTAATAGATTCAGAAAAAAACATTTGACAAAATATACCACCCCTTCATTTTCAAAATGCTAGAAAAAATAGAGATAGTAGGAATATACCTCAACATTATAAAATCTATCTGTGCTAAACCCAAGGCCAACATCATTCTAAATGGAGAAAAATGAAAGCATTTCTGTAAAAACTGAAACAAGACAAGGATGCCCGCTTTCGCCACCTTTACTCAACATCATCCTTGAAACTCCAGCCAGAGCAATTTGACAGAAGAAAGAAATTAAAGGAATATGAGTAAGAAAAGAAGAACTCATACTATTCCTATTTGCTGATGACATAATTCTAAATTTAGAAGACCCAAAAGGGGAAGAGGATGAGGGGATGGGAAGAGGAAAGACAGTATAATGAATCAGACATAACTTTCCTATGTTCATACATGAATACATAACCAATGAAACTCCACATCATGTACAACTACAAAAATGGAATCCTAATTAGAATAAGTTATGCTTCATATATGTGTAGTGTCAAAATACACTCTTTTGTCATGTATATTTAAAAAGAACAAATTAAAAAAAAAACAACAACTTCCAGCCTACATGAAGTCAAAGTCAATTACTAATGAATTTTAGTAAAACAATAAAGTTTTGGCACACTTAAAAAAGTGAAATAAAAATAAATGTGTCATAATAGTCTCCAAATGTATTTTCTTTTTTTAAAAAAATATTTTTATAGCAGATAGACACAATACCTTTATTTTATTTTTATGTGGTGCTGAGGATTGAACCCCATGGCTCACATATGCTAGGCAAATGTTTTACCAACGGAGCTACAACCCCAGCCCTCTAAATGTATTTTCTTTTAGAACTGTATGCATTTTAGCAAGATAAATTACCAAATAAGCATTAAAAAAGCATTACTATCTGAATACCTACAGGAAATATTACTTCTTAAATAATGTTAAAATAACCATCAAAATCTAAAAATCAAAAGAACAACAATCCACAAAGAATGTGTCACTGTACTGTGCTCTTAGCTATGTCTTGGTGTTTGTTGAAAAGTGCCTGTTAGCAATGGTCTGAATATCTCTGGTCAATTAAGAAATACATGGGTTTTTTTTTGTTGTTGTTGTTTGTTTGTTTGTTTGTTTGTTTTGTTTTGTTATGTTATTCTATGAAGAAAAGAGATATAATACCTTAAATGTAAATTAGACTGCCATTAGTTGTCTCATTGTATCAAAGTTTAGAACAGTTGATATACAAAGAAAAGACTCATTTTATTTTATAGATTATTGATAACTTTGAAAGTTAAAACTTGATTTTACTTGTTTTTAAAGTATTTTAAATTCTGTTTCTCATTTGAATCTCAGTGATGTTTGACCTGGTTAAATGTGTGGAAATAAATATTATAAGCTTAAAATTACTTTAATTCAATGTTGGTTAAACTTTTTAAAAAGCACCACATGATGGTTAATGAGAAAACTGGAAAGGAAATGTGAGAAATCAAATTGTATGTCATACTGTAGTCAGAATAAAAGAATGAATAATATTTATATACCAGTTACCATAAAGTTATGAACAACATCAAAAGCCCTAGTAGGCAGGTCTAAAGCCTAGTTTCATTAAAATTTATTAAACCTATGTGTCCTGTTGCCCTGAACCAAGTTTCTGTTACTTGTTTACCAAGAAGGACTATGCTATGACACTTAGCAAACTTGTACCTGTCTACATGGGTGACCACCTGAATTACACTTACCTGACTCTGAGCAGAACACCTGGGGTCCTTCTATGGTAAGAGAGCTGAGATATCTGTGAGGAGTTGCTCTGAGGCCCTCTCCCACTTTCTAGCTCCTCTGAAGACTATCATGACAAACTTTCTAATCACTTCCCAGGTTTTGAGGAAGTACAGGGCTTTCTGTTTGGGCCTTCTCAGGATAAAACTGGTGACTCTGAACCACTTCACTGAAATCTAGAATTGGCTTCTCAGTGATAAAGTGGCTCACAGTTCATATTTTATCCATCCAGCTCCTTATTTTGGGGGTGTTGAGTGTTGGTAATTTTTACCTTTTTTTTTTTTTGTAAGACAAGAATGATGGGGAGTTGGCATCTTAGGTTTTTCCTGTATGTAATAAATGGTCCTAATCTGAAAGTGGCCCCGTGTATCTTTACTTGTCCCATGAGTCAGGCCTGGGGTGTGTCGTTGCCTTTCTTATTTTTATGAGCAAATGTAAGAAGCCCTCCTGTGAAATTCTTCTGTTAACCACAGAGGTATTTTAGTTTTGTTCTTATTGTTTACCTCTTAACCTTAAAATTATGTTGCCACAGGGTTAGTTTATTGAAAATTCTACTTGGGTAAAACATTTGTTATAAAATATTTTATTTGTCAACATAAAATTACAAAATCTCTATGAAAGAAAATTTAATTAGCTTACCAGTCTTATAATGGGCATCCTGATAATTAATCTCATTACCTTAAACTATGCAATTTCTACCAGCACTGTGGAAATTTTCTCCAGATTCCTTTTTGGGGTTTGAACAAACAATATAAAATGGGTTTTCCATAAATTAGATTTTTAAAACACTATATAAATATTAAATTTTTTCACATGCCTGACTTTCTAAGCAGACTTTTGAATTGGACATGAGAAGGACTCACTTGAATTCCTGAATAAGACTGTAGAAATAAGCAATGGAAAGAACAGGAAACTAGTCCTTAAATGTTGACAAGTTTTCTTGCTGGGGATAGAGTGATACATGATAAACAGTTCTCCAAACTATAAATCAGCTAATTCAACACTATTTAATTGTGAGTAGCACACTGACCATGAGAATGTTTAAGCCTTTGTTATCATTCACCTAATTTACTTTTGTTAAAATTACCATTTTCCCCCCAGAGTAGAATTTATATTAAAGCCACAGGCTAATACAGGCATCACACCATTGTGTTAATGCAGAAAAGCATTTACAGAAATTTTCACAGCCACCTACAATTTCTCTGACAGCTGTCTATCAAGGTAATACAATATTTGCATCCCTTCATCAAGCAATAACTGGGCCCCTCTAGTTCTTTGACATATATCCAGTAACCAGAAAAAATAATTTGTTATATTTCAAAAGATTGACCAATCCCAGCAGACTTATTTTTGTTTCTGTAAGAAATTATATTTTAACATCATGGAATAAAGTATCTGACAAAGTGATTGTAGAAACCAATTAACATTCAGAAAGATCAATGAGCTGTGTACTTGCTTGCACTTCTAAGATACTCGTTCTTGAATCCTCTTGAAGCATATGGTCTACCCTTCTCCTACCATTGACCAAACATATCACAGTGAAGGTTCAAGGGCCTAACTCATCTTTTAGAAGATATATTTTATCCTATTCCCATCATTACCAGGCAGAATATTGCAACATGCATATTATGCAAACTGGGATCTTGATTCTATGTGAAATAAAGATAAACAGAGTCTTTCCAAGAACCAAAGAAATTCTGGTGATATGTATTCTAGAGAAGACAATATACTGAGGATTCCAGTGGAAATGGAGGTTTATAATGACAGTCCAAAAACAGTTTTCATATCAAGAAATAATTTTTTAAATTAAAAAAATTGCAATATACTCAGAATTAAACCAATAAGAAAGTAGTACAAAATGAAAACCATCAACTGAGCATGGGATTTGACTTCACATGCTTTAATTAAACCATGTTCTTTCCCATTTTATAGCTTTAGCATCAAATTAGATGGGAAACAAGTTGAATTCTGTGTTTCAGGAACACCCTTTTTTAGATTATTTTGAAGTCATTTAAATAGTCTATATCTATTAACTGGACTTCCCTGAGCTAGAAAGAAAAATCCCATGTAAACAAAGTATAATTGACCACAAAAAAAAGAGAGAAAGGAAAAAAAGGAAAGAAACAAAAGAAGACGAATTACCTAAGAGACAGGCAAATTTGGAATCCCAGGGCTATGGGATAGAAATGATGATAATAATAATAAATACTTAGCAAATGCTGACTTAGCACTAGTACTTTGCTAAATGTATTATTCCTATTATCTCATTTCATGATAGGTGGCATCTCTACCCTGCTGTGTGAAGCCATTATCTCAAGTCTGAAAACAAGCACCTTACCTTATGGTGGGGATGATAGAAGTCAAAACCTGATTCTTTGCCTCCAGGGCAAAGATGTTTATAGTTCTGCAGGTATTTATAATCTAGAATTTTAAAATCTGCCAGGTGAAGGCCGGCTTTTGATAAATGGTCCAGTATTGCTATTAGGCATAATGCACTAAGGGTATTCTGTTAGCAATGATCCGCCAAAAAACTTTGAGTGGATCACCAGGTGTTGGCCTGTCTCTGCAATTGGAACTAAGCCACCCTGACTCAGGGGTGAGTGGTTCCCCTCTAATGGTCTGTATTTTTTGAAGAAGATGCTCCTAGGACAACTGCCACTACCAACTCAGGGACAGTGAGTAAATCAGCCTGAGCAGAGCAGAATTAATGTCATGCAGAGGGCAAAGCCTAAGAATGAAAGAAAACCTGAGGGAATAAATGGAGGAAAAAAGTAATATACGAGCTGTGACTGTAAAGTGTTAGTGTCCTTGCAAGAAAGAAATACATTGAAATGAAGAATCACTGGGAGACAGGAAGGGAAAATACTGATGAAATCAACAATTTCTATTATGCCTTGCCCTTATGCCTACAAGTAAGTGCCACCTGACAGTCACAGCTCATGGGATGAAATCTTACAGTGCTGTCCTTATGTATTTAGTAAAATTGGTTCACTCCCTATTCATGTATGAAGATGAAATGATTGGTCACTACAGTTGCTATCAGTTGCTAAATAGTCCTGTCTCTGTTAAAATGTTCTGTTACTTGAATTCTGAACTTGAGTTAAAGTTGGAGCTATTCCCTGCCCTTGGGGTATGGTAAGCCCCTTCACATCTTGCCCAGTGCTCACCGTGCTCCCTCCCTCACAAACCTTCATACAAGATATCTGCTCCTTGGGTGGAGATATGCAACTGGAGAGATGGGGAGATGGCATGCAGAGGGCAAAGCTCAGGCCCAAGAAGCAAGGTTCAAGGACCCAGCATTTGGAAGAAGACATAAGGCATGGTAGGAATGGTGATCATCCTTTATTTGGAGGTGGCAGTAGCTCCTAGCCAGCCCCCAGCCAGTTCTATTTAGCCCCAGTCAGTTCCATTTTGCCTCCAGAGGCATTTCCATAGGCCCTATTGTTATGCAGGCCAAAGAAGGCATATTGCCAACAGGTTACACAAGTGGGCACATGTGCCCAAACAAATGTTCATGACCTTGAGTGTATACACTGAATCAGAGTGTTTCTGAGCCTCACTACACACTAACCATAACATAGCTGTTTCAAGACCTTGACTACACATTGAAAACATAACACAGAAGCCTCCGGGAGGGACCCTAACAACAGCTATTTTGGGTCTGCCTCAACAAGAGAGATAAAGAAAGCAGGGGTTCTTAGGTCACAGATTAGCAGTACTCTATGTTTGGCTTTTTACTTAAAGCTGGTTCTACTAGAGGAACATTTTAGTGAGTTATTTTGAGATCTATTCAATTTCTTGTGAATACCATCTTGGAGTTCTCAGGATCTGGAAGCTACCTAGTTATACATGTTTTCCTCAGTCCCTAGTAATCTAGCAATACCTCTGATGTCTCTCTGCATCTCTTTTGGAAAAGTCCTGGAATGACTAGGACTAAGCTCTTTCATCCATGGATAACATAGCATTCATAGCAAACATAAGTGCTCTTAGTGCCCAGTGAACTTTAGGAGTACTGTATGGAGGCCTTAACATAATAAATTCTCCCTTCTTGTCTGACGTAGTTACCCAACCAATCTATCACCCTTGAGATTTATCAGGAGAGAGACAGATTCCAGTACACTTAACCTTGAAGCACATATATCAGACTCCCCAAGTGTCTCAGTAAAAGAATAGATTTTTAAATAAGGAGAAGGCCTATCTCAGAACTTCTCCTTGTAGGATACAAAGACTCTCAGTACATCTTTCCAAAGAAATCCTCTTTAGAATTTATATTTTGATCTTCTTCTTTAACCTTCTATATACCTGAGTAGAGTGAGGAGTTCAAGAATAATCTACTATTTCTCAACTTCTTACTTTGTAAATTCTGACCCAGGACTTCAACTTGAAAATAGGTATCTGTTGTTTTTCAACTTAAACTTTTATTTGGCCATCTTATTACAAGGTATTGCCTATGTTCTATATTTAGGATTTTCCATTTTTACATATATAATTCCATTCTCCTATGCCTTACCAGATTGGGAATATAAAGCTGTAGTCCACTTTTATACTCAAATTATGAAGCAAGAACCCCAACTCTTTTGATGACTAGTAATTAGTGCATCTCCAACTGTCCCAAAGATATTTTTGGTAGTCTCCCAAAAGGGTGCCACATATATGCCCACAACCCAGTCTGTAACTGCATGGTGTATATTTTTTCTTCCTTTACTAGGCTGGCTTATAATTTTCCAAATTCTCTGTTTCCAGATTTGAGGAGTGTCAGATCATTGCTAGGTTCCAAGGGGAAGTAGAGGAAATAGTCTCCACTCCAATTGCTTGCCACATTTAGTCACTGAGACTCTGAAATGGTTCATCTTTCCCAGAAATTAACTTTTGGTCATTGACTTCCCATGAGTTCTCTAAATTTCTCCTTTTAAAAACCCAGTGCCATTATTTTTCTGACTGCCACTTTTCGTAGCTTGGACAGCCCAACCCAGTCTATGGGCCAAAAAAACTGCCATTCTTAGCTCCCCACAACCGCAAACTACACCACCCAAATTCCTTCCTTCTCCTCCCTCTTGCCCCCATAGAAAACAGAAGCCTCTGTGCACATTAATGGATGGAAGGAAAGAAGAGGTAGAAGTCTCATTAATAACCTCTGGACCAATGTCCTGCTGGCTAAGAATGTCCATCTTTTACTTTCTAAATTTATCAGCTATTAAAAAGCAAAGTGGATGACAAAGTATATCTACTACTAATGGAAGAAAGATTATAAATATGTACACATTTGAAAATACAAAGAGTATCTTTAGAATGACCTGTAAGAAACTGATAAACATGATTGCTTCTAGGGTGGGGATTGGGAACTGGGACAAGAGGTAAAAAGAAGATTTCATTTCCACTAAATTTCACTTTGTACCTTTTGCATATTTTACATGTACATGTGTTCCCTATTTAAATGGATTTTTAGTGACTGCTTTGTAAATAGACTTTCAATTTCACAATTTTTAAAATTGTTGCCTGTTTGTTTTTTTCCTCCTGTATATTTGCTGTACATTGTTTCTCCACTGAGAAAGAATTTGCCGTGGTTTAGAATATAGATTAAAAATCCTTCCTTTTTGGGTGTGTGATCACACTCTTCATAGCAGGAGGTACATTTTTTTTTTCTAAAAGATATTGTCTGTCTCCCTCATTTACAGTGTTCTAACAAACATAAAGTCTTTCAGTAATTCTGCATATCATTGAGGAATTTAGACAGTGAGAAATTGTAAACAGAGGCTGATTCTTTATGTATTATTTGAAATATGGATTCAGTAGTCCCTAGTGAGTCCTGCCAGTGTTCTTTTAAGTGAACAAATATCAAAAGTTTCAAAACAAAAGCATAAATTTCAAAATTATCATCCTGTATATTTTTAATTTAGCCATTTTACGTGTGTGTGTGTGTGTGTGTGTATAATATTTCTGGAGAGTGTTTATACTTTCAAGAATAAATGTATCACTTGTTCACTTTTCTCTCGGATTCTGTTTACGAAATACAGCAAAAAATGTTTTATAAATAAAAATATAGAGAAAGCAACTTTTTGTCTTTATGACATTCAAATATTCTCACTGACCATGAAATGTGACCTAGTTTTCCTAGGTATTTAGCAACTGCAGTGAAGAAGGAAGGGGGTATATCTAAAAAATAATGCCAGTCATTCAGCGAATGATGTACATAATCAAAGTGTGCAGGTGTAAATAAAACATGGGAACAAAATCATCTTTACTCCAGTCCTCAGACAAAAATCACAGAAACTATAGCCCTTGGATCATCAGGGTTAAAAGGTCTTCCTGTGGCCTTTGCAGTGACTCCTTAACCTAAAGGAGTATGTTCAAGCCTCATGATCTGTCTCTAAGCGCTCTATTCTCCCTGGCTGCTGCCCTCTTAGTCTCTTACTTTACTGCCAAGCTTTTTAAAAAAGAGATCCTCTAGTTATTCGCTGTTACCTCCCTTTCATTACCCTAGCCCCTCCAATCTGTTTTCTGTTCTAGCACATCAATAAATTGCTCGCTCTCTCTCTGAGGTCACAGATCATTTCCTATGGGCCAGACCCAGTTACAACTTTAAATTCTCAACTTACTTGAGTTTTCTTAGCAACTGACACTTTTTGGTAATCCCCTGTTGAAACGCACTTATCAGCTGAATTTCATGGAATTACTCTGCCCTAGTTTTTTCTCTATTTCTCGTTTTATGGAGCACTTTTATTATTATGATTTGTGTAGTGTGTATTATATAGCAGGACCTGTCTAAGGTATTCATAGGAAATTAAATTTCTTTTCTCACAGAAGATACTAAATAAAAACAATAAAATAAGCAGTTACCATAAAGGATAATAAATGCCCTGACTAGAGAAATACAGAGTGCTAAGACAAGCAGGGAGACACAACAGGGGTACATAACCCTTTTGAACAGTTGACAAAGATGACTTCCAGAGCAGTGATGTGCAACCATAAGTCTGAAGAGCAAGTAGGAGTTACCAAAAAGACAGTGGTGCTCCAGGCAAAGGGAGCAGAATATGGGGAGGTGAGGAGGTGGGAGAGAACATCACTCCTTTCAGATCTGAAATGATCTCACCAGGAGTGGGGACCTGGACATTAATCACTACATCCATGAGGGCTACTATTGATACCAGTCTCAGAAATCAGGAGTAGGTCCTCGTTTCCGTAGTATCAAAGATTAAACACCTGAGAAATGCCAAGGCAAGCACAGGAAGTAAGTTTTCCTTAAGAGACAGAACAGAGATAGACTTCTCCAGAGAAAAGGGGACCCAGGGCTGGTGCCTATGGGAGTGGGGATATCTTGTCTTTTGATGGATCCCAAGTTTTCTTTCCTCTCATCCCCCCTTCTCCTTCTATCTTACCTATATGACCAAAGACAGGGAAAGAGCCACCCAGGAGGTTACCTCTCCCTATCCTCCATACCTGCCCAAAAGGCAGGAAAGGAGTCATCTGAGGTTACTCATTCGCAACTCCTTGTGTTGGGAGGAGTGATTCCCTGGGGGTGTTGGTAACCTTGGTAATTAGTTGGGGGTGGTGCTGTGGAGGTGTTAGCATTTTATTCCATTTTCTTTGAATTAGCCCCCCCCCCCCGCCCCCGTGTCTTTCCAAACCAATCATTGATTACCTATATTGACTACCTGTCCTTTGCCCTGGTTTCACTGTGAGCCAGATTCTACATCATATACTTTAGATATATTACCTAGTTCTCCAAACAGGGGCATGTGGTAGTTATTATTATCCTTATTACCATATAAAATAAGTAGAAGCTAATATGTAAGGCCTACTATCTACCAGTTATTGTTGAAGATGCTTGATATATATTAATGCCTTAATTCACTTGTTTTAGTCAGCTTTTTCACCACTAAGGCCAAAAGACCTACGAAGAACAATTTTAGAGGAGAAAGTTTATTTGGCGCATACAGTTTCAGAGGTCTCTGTACATATACACCCAGCTCCATTGCTCTGGGCCTAAGGTCGGGCAGAATATCATGGCAGAAGAATGTGGTGGAAGAACGCAGCTCAAGACATAGCACCAGGAAGCAGAGAGAGAGAGAGACTCTCCCTACCATGTACAAAATATATACCACAAAGGAACACCCCAATGATCCACTTCCTCCAACCACATCCTACTTGTCTGCAGTAGTCACCCAGTTAATCCCTACCTGTAGATTAATGCACTGATTAGGTTAAAGTTCTCATAACCAGATCATTTCATCTCTAAGCTTTCTTTTATTGTCTCACACAGGAGCCTTTGGAGGACACCTCCTATCTAAACCATAACATCATTGTATTTTTATAGCATCCTTATATTATATAGTATAATGTGTGTGTGTGTGTACATGCGCACACCCTATCCCCATTTTACCACATCATGCAGCTTAGCAAAGTCAAACCCAGACAACACACACTTCTACAGGAGTTGGAGGGCCTCAGTCTAAGTAGTGAGGACAAGCCTAAAGGAGAGTTCATTAGTGGTGGGACTCAAGGGTCTGGAGGGAAGGAATGGTGGGAACCTGGGTGAAAAAGAGAAAGAATATAGAAGAATGGAGTGGCTCCACGGGAGAGCATGGATGTCTTGAAAAGTAACAATCTCAGGAACATTCACTACATCCATATTTTTTCTATCTAAATAAAGTTTTTTTTTTTAACTTGTTACTGAATATTTGATTGGTATATCAAACTGATTGAAATTATCCACCCCCAATTTCTCACCACATTCTTTATAAGGAAAATAAGAAACCTATAAGTAAATTGTGTTTCTCTTCTGAAAAACAGAAACCTTGATAGACTCACTAACAAGACTAAATCTGCTGGAAAAAAACAGGTGATCTTACTTCTGTGGCCGAACTTTAAAAATAAGAACAGTACAATTTAATGGCTACTGAACATATGCCAGAACTAAGCCTCGTGCTTTATATGTGTTAGGTCATGTAATCCCAAACCAAGCTGTGCATCTTCATTCCACGGATGAAGAAACCGAGGTCCAGAGATATGAAATAACTCGTCTGGATGGCACATCTAATGAGTGTAGGAGACAGAATTCAAACCCAGAGTGTCTGAGTCCAAAGTGCATGTTTGTTCTACTCCACAGTACTTCCTCCATGATTGATGGACGAGTCTCAGCTGTCCTAGTTTGGCCTGCCGAAACATCTAATTAGCTCCTTTTTAGACTAGTGGGATCAATGATTTCATGCTTACTCTGCACAGTAACTTACCACATCCTACTCCACCATTGCATAGCACACAAAACCCTTCCTACTTTATCAATCAGGACCACAGAGCCTTCCCAACTCATCTCTCACCACTGCTGTTTTTTTCTATTTATCTGCTCTATCATTACCTCATCCCCAAAACCATGTTCTCAAAGAACACTTAATGTCATGGGGAAAAAAAATTACTACATAGTCTAAATTATTTGTTTATTTTTTTTCCTATAACATGCACATTATTAATCCAGTTTGGAGAATCATGACTACACACACACACACACACACACACGAAAAATAATACACAGCAAAATATTATCAATATCTAATGTCAGGAAGGTTTTATTTTATAAATGATTTTTAGTTTCATGTTTGTTTTCTGTTTCCTCAATATCATTAATAAAAATGCATTTTAACAATTAAAGTTTTGATAACATTCTTATAATAGCTATTATATCAATGTAATATGTTATTTCCCAGCAGGATTATCAACTTCTCTGCCATTTTTATAAAAGAGAAAGTAGGTAATCGGATTCATATTCATGTTGCTGAAGATGGATGTATTATTTTTATTGTGGATATTACCATTTGAAATAAAAAACTAAAGCTTGATCCATCTTTGTTTAAGCAGCAGTATGTTCTCTGGTCGGCATCATGTATAATAGTAGACAGATCTGAAATCAAGTCATTTCTCCCTGGTTTCTAAGTTTTTACAGGGGTGAAAGAAAGCATGGTCTGTATCTTAATGCTCTGGCTTCTCAACAGGGGTCCTGGTAAGTCCATCTCAGCAGGAAGAAGGTGGAAATAGCTGGAAATAGTTCATTGCACACCTTCCAGAAGCATAATGAAAATAAATTCTCACCTGAAAATAAATGCATCTGATATAGGTTCATAAGAACAAAAAGGAAAAAAAGCAGTCTTGTTGATCATCTTGGCCCCAACCACCTGAATCCCTCTTACCTTCACAGTGTCTTTTCTTCTTTCAACCTCCTGCTCTCTGATTCAAAGATTAAGGGTCAATGTCTTTAAAGCAATTTTAAGAACATGTAATTTATATGCATTCAAAAATTCAATGCCCATGAACTCTACAAAATATACTGAGAGAACCCAAATTTCCAAAATATGTTAAAAGAGCAATGCTTTTTTTTTTTTTTTGTAATTTAGTTTCACTACAGAATTTTTTTTCTTTTTTGATAATTACCTGGACCTATCCTTATAGAACCTCCTCTCTTTGTATCTTAACTATCTCAAGTGATTTACTACCTTCCCCAAGTTTCTCCTGAGTTCTTCAACGTGATTCTCAGAATCACAAAATTTTAAAAGAGGCCTTAGGATCCTCTGTTCCAACTACCTCATTTTATTATTGAGGAGGCAATTGCAGCCCACAGAGACAAAGTAATTTGCTCATGAGTACAGAGACAATTAGCATCAGAGGACAGACTTAGATCTCTTAATTCCAAATCAGGTACTTCTTTCATTGTACCTTACATTATAATCACAAAGGAATCAGTAAATTCTTTGTAAGGCAAAGATGTCTCAAGATATCTCAAGACACCCAAAGCCCTTCTACCAAGATTTTCCTCAGTTCTTGAAACTGAAAGTCTCAATGGCATTACCATATACATTGTTTCCAGCCATCAAAGTTCCTATAAAAATTCCCCTTTTATGGAGAAGACTGAATTATGTGGAGACTTAAGCAATTTACTTAAGATTCTACAGCTGAGAAAAGCAAAGTTAAGATTCAAACCCAAGTCTTGAATGCTTTTTTTTTTTTTTTGGTATCATGGATTGAACCCAGGGGTACTTAAACACTGAGCCACATCCCCAGGTTTTGTTTTGTTTTGCTTTGTTTGAGACAGGGTTTTGAGAACCATCCGTGGGCTATGAATGGACTGTGTTGCACATCAGAGCCTAGTGAGGGGATAGATCTGGCATTGGGAAGTTGCTGTGGCACCCCCACAGGGATAGACCACCTGATGCAGGTAAACTTACCCCTCAACTCTGCCAAAGATCATACACAGCACCTGAGATAGGTGTGACCAGTCAAGATGCCAATCAAACTGCTGACTGCAAGACAGCACGAAGCAAGACTCTACCCTTGAAGTTTTATCCCTGCATTTGATGTACCCCTTTAAATAAAACCACGAGAGCCATCTTTACTTTGTCTAGTTCCAGCTCTTGTGTGGACTGGATGTATCAGGGGCTCCGCTTTTGTAAATATATTTCTGACTCTTAGTATTTTTTTCTTCTAATTACTTTAGACTTCAAGTTTTCAGGTGGCTTACACTCCCCTTGGCAGGTTGAAGAAGCCCCCAATGAGTTGCTGGCCACTGCCTCCATTAACAGGGACTCACTAAGTTGCCAATGCTGGCTTATGAACTTATAATTCTCCTGCCTCTGCCTCCAGTGGAGGTGGGATTACAGGTGTGCACCATGGGGCCTGGCCCTAGTCTTTTTTTTTTTTTTCCCAGTTTCCATAAGTGGTATATTTGTTGCTCTATTTAGGTTTTCATAGGTGTCTTATATATAGGATATCAGAATATATTGAGAAAGATTAAACTAAATTAGAGAACATCCACAGTGGGCTTCTCAATCCTTCATCCTGAATGAAATGCTACTGGCCTCTGTGGTCATGCATGTCTCTAGCCAACTAGAGGTCCCCTTATACAGTTAGAGCTGCCTCCTGTGCTCACTGTGTGACCAAGACACCCCAGAATGCAGATATGCTGCCCTAGAGCAAAGGTGCCCAGTATCCTCTCCAACCCACCAGTGAATGAAAATTGTTGCTCCTTTATAGAAATATACATCCAGGGAAGTGAAAATTTAGTCAAATGGGAGGGGAAATATGATTTCAAAATTAAATGTTTTATTATTCTCTAAGAAATTCACTAAGAGCTGGAATTCTCAACTTTATTAGTTTTTTTTAAATTTCTTTTTGTTCTAATTAGTTATACATGATAGTAGAATGCATTTCAACTCAATATACACCAATGGAGCACAGTTTCTCATTTTCCCTGACTGTGCATGATGCAAAGTCACACAGTTTGTGCAATCATACATGTACATAGGGTAATAATGTCAATCTCATTCCACCATCCTTCCTACCCCCACCATCTCTCCCTCCCCTTACTCCTCTCTGTCCAATCCAAAGTTTCTCCATTCTTCCTTACCCCCCTCCATTATGGATCAACATCCACATGTCAGAGAAAACATTTGGACTTTGGTTTTCTGAGATTGGTTTATTTTTCTTGGCATCATATTCTTCAACTCCACCCATTTACTTGCAAATGCCATAATTTCATTCTTCTTTAAGATTGAGTAATATTCCAAGCATTATACAGATTTAATGCAATTCCTATTAAAATCCCAATGACATTCCAAATTTTTAAAATTGTTTTTTAGTTTTTTTAGTTGTAGATGAACAACATGCCTTTATTTTATTTATTTTTATGTGGTGATAAGAATCAAACCTAGTGCTTCACATATGCGAGATAAGTACTCTACCCCTGAGCCACAACCCTATCCCCCTAAAGTCCCAATGACATTCTTTATAAAAATAGAAAAAGCAATCATGGAATTCATTTGGAAAAATAAGAGACCCAGAATAGCCCAAGAAATCCTTAGAAAGAAAAATAAAGCAGGAGGCATCAAAATACCAGACTTTAAGCTATACTACAGAGCTAAGTAACAAAAACAGCATAATATTGGCACCAAAATAGACATGTAGACCAATGGTACAGAATAGAAGACACAGAGAAAGCCCACATAAATACAGTTATCTCATACTAGACAAAGGAACCAAAAACATACATTGAAGAAAAGGTAGCCTGTTCAACAATTGATGCTGGGAAAACTGGAAATCCACATGTAACAAAATGAAATTAAACCCCTATCTCTCACCCTACACAAAACTCAACTCACAGTGGACCAAGGACCTAGGAAATTAGGCCAAAGACCCTACACCTAATAGAATAAAAGGTAGGCTCAAATCTTCATCATGTCAGCTTAGGACCTGATTTCCTTAACATGACTCTTAAACCACAAGAAATAAAATCAAGAATCAATAAATGGGATGGATTCAGACTAAAAAGCTTCTTCTCAACAAAGGAAATAATTAATAATGTGAAGAGAGAACCTAAGAATGGGAGAAACTTTTTACCACACGCACATCAAATAGACCACTAATCTCAAAAGGCTTAACATCAAAAAAACAAATAACCCAATCAAGAAATGGGACATGGAACTGAACTGACGGTTCACAGAAGATATACAATTGGTCAACAAATATATGAAAAAATGGGCTGGGGTTGTGGCTCAGTGGTAGAGTTCTTGCTTGGCATGAGGCCCTAGGTTTGATCCTCAACACCACATATAAATATATAAATATATATATATATAAATTTATAAATATATATATATAAATATATATATATATATATAAATATATAT
>NW_026000142.1:15990725-16008522 GCF_001458135.2 Marmota marmota marmota | reverse complement strand
AAAGGGAAATTGCATGGAAATGGAAGGAGACCCTCAGGGTTATACAAAAGAACATACAAGAGGAAATGAGGGGAAAGGGAAAAATAATACAAGGGGGAGAAATGAAGGTCAGTAGAGGGGGTAGAGAGAGAAGAGGGGAGGGGAGGGGAGGGGAGGGGGGATAGTAGAGGATAGGAAAGGTAGCAGAACACGACAGTCACTAGTATGGCAATATGTTAATCAATGGATGTGTAATTGATGTGATTCTGCAATCTGTATATGGGCTAAAAATGGGAGTTCATAACCCACTTGAAGCAAAGTGTGAAAGATGATATATCAAGAACTATGTAATGTTTTGAACAACCAACAATAAAAATAGATAAATAAATAAATAAAAAATAAAAAAATAAAAAAAATAAAATCAGTTTGTCTATTGATAAAATAATAAGATTTTTATTTTTATAGAAAATTTTATTTAAAAAAAGAAAGTAAATATATAAAAAATTAAATATTAAATTACAATAGAATATCTGTAACCTCAAAATATTAGAATTTTGTTAGTCCTTATAAACCTTTTAAATCATTAATTTCCTCCTCGCAATAATATATATATAGCTATGAACTACCTCTTTCTGCTTGTTTAGTTAGCTATTCCTTAATACCTTTCTCTTAAACTGTTCCATGTAAAATTGATTCAATGAGAAATATTCAGGCCAGTCCCCAGAGACTGATTTGGTTGACCTACAGTAGGGTCTAGGCTTTTATCTGTATCTCTAAAACAGACTCTAGTAAGATTCAAAGTGAGATGTCAAATGCCTTCTGGATGTTTCCACCTTCTGTCTCATGGATACCTTCAGTACATACAAGACATTTCAAAGTAATGTCACTTATTTCCTTCTACGCCTGCCCTTTCCTCTATATTCCTAATCCACCAAATCCTCATCATCGCTCAAACCTATCGCTCAACCCTCAAGCTCTCCAAGCAGGAAACCTTAGAGATCTTGGACACTTCCTTTTCCCAGACCCCTAAACCCACCCCTACACCACAGTCATCAGGAACCAAGGCTCAGGCCTTTTCCCTCCTTTGACTTTTCCTACGGGTTCCCTGGTTCTCCAAACCTGCTGCTGACAACTTGCTTTGTATTCACCATCTCTTGAATCCTCACAGGATTCCTCAATTTGGCTCAAACATTTGAATCTATCCTCCATAGATCTGCTAAAAACCTTAAATTTTTTTTTTCTAAAATTTCAGATCTAATTATGTCCTTTTTTTCTGAAGGCCCTTCAATGACTACCCTTTGCCTAAAGAATCAGTCAGGAGGGGCTTGGCATCTGCTTTTTCTTCTCTTAATCTTTTCATTTCTCAGATATCTCAGCCTCATGCTTCTACCCACAACCTAAACTTCATTCACGAAGAAATATCTGGAGTTTCTGACTCCTCTCTGTGCTTCCATACTCTTCTATGTTGCTGCCTATGCTAAGTCTGCTCTCTATCAGCCATCATGTGAAAGGAAAAAATTCTCAGTCAGAATTCACGTAACTGCCAAAGTTCAAATCCTAGATTTGCTTCTTAAGAGTGTTGTATTATCTAATTTCTCTGGCCCTTATTTGGCCCTTTTATTATATAGAATTTGAAAAAAAAGCCTACTTTGTTTTTGTGAAGATTAAAAACACACTTAAATTTGCTTGTATTTGGTTCATATCAAGTATTCCATAAAGAAAGAAAAACAAAGCAAAATTCCATAAACTAAAATGCTTAGGTAAGTCTTCCAAATTTGCAAAGGATGTGGTGTCCCAATATTTCCAGAGTTGGAGTTGGTATGATTTTCTCAGTAATCAGGTAAAAAGCACACCCTGCTGAGCCTTTAGGAATCTTACTTGAGTGGTTTTTACATTTAAACAATGGGGAAGATGAGCAAAAGCAGAGGTGGCTGTGAACAAACTTGGTGATGGCACATGGTCAAACTTGAACCTTAGACATACGCTGACAGTAAGCTGACTACTCGGGACAGACTCACTATCCTAACATATGGATCTCTTGAGACACCTTGATAGCACCACCCATTTCTCTCTAGTGTCATGACAGTTTCTGTTTTACATGATGTGGAGTTGGGAAAGAGGTTGCAGGTGAACAATGCTAAGGTCATCTGGGGAAGGTTTCTCCAAAGGTCAGCTGAGCTGTTTTACTAAAGTATGTGCACAGCATTGACCCTTGGTCAAGACAGGCAAAGTCTGATTGATAGTGCTGTTTTGTTACCATAGGTGTGAAGTGACATGTTTGTCAACATTGTCTTTTGGTAAATGGCGAGATTGATGATTTATGCCTGTTCTTGTGGAGACCCTATAAAGGGCTCTTTCATTAGTTACCTAAAAAATAAAATAACTGTGAATAGCAAGATATAAAAAGCCCAGTTGTGATTCTGTTGGTTTCCTAGTTCCAAGATGTGGTATGAACTCGTTGGTCATTCCTGACTGGAGAGAACAAGTACATCCTAGTACAAGCCTATGGAGGAAAAGCAAAAGGAACTTGTTCCCAGTCTCTTCATACACCTCCTGGTAAAGCAGCCTTTGGCTGAGATGCATTTTAAAGCTGTTTTTTATTGTGCCTTTTCCCTGTGTTAATCAGAAACATACAATCTTTGACATTTGGGGGCTTTTAGTAGACAAATACAATCTCACTACCAATTTTTGTGCTCTTAGGTTTCACAGGATCATCCAGCTAGCAAGAAGTGCAAATATCTATAAACATATAAAAACCATACCTAAAAAATGTATAAATGTTGTTAATTTATAGAGATAATCACTGCTTAATTTTAAAATACTATTGTGTTTAAAATATCACCTCACACATGTGACACATTTTGAACTTAGCAATATGTGAAAATATTTATAAAGTTTGAATGGGAAGAGGAGCTCACCATGGGGAATAGAGTAAGGCGTGAATTCAAAAGTGAATGTCAGCTAATTCTTTAACTCTTGATTTTATTTCGTGGATTTTAGGAGTCTTGTTAAGGAAGTCGGGACCTAATCCAACATGATAAAGATTTGGACCTACTTTTTCCTCTATTAGGCTCAGGGTCTCTGGTCTAATTCCTAGGTCCTTGATCCACTTTGAGTTGACTTTTGTGCATGGTGAGAGATAGGGGTTTAGGTTCATTTTTCTACATATAGATTTCCAGTTTTCCCAGAACCATTTGTTGAACAGGCTATCTTTTCTCCACTGTATGGTTTTTGTCAACTTTGTCAAGAATGAGATAACTGTATTTATGTGGTTTTTGTCTCTGTGACTTCTATTCTGTACCATTGGTCGACATGTCTATTTTGGTGCCAATACCATGCTGTTTTTGTTACTGTATCTTTGTAGTATAGTTTAAGATCTAGTATGGTGATGCCCTGCTTCACTCTTCTTGCTAAGGATTGCTTTGGCAATTCTGGGTCTTTTATTTTTCTAGATGAATTTCATGATTTCTTTTTATATTTCTATAAGGAATGATGATGGCATTTTAATTGAAATTGCATTGGATCTGTTTAGCACTTTGGATAGTATGGCCATTTTGACAATATTAATTTTGCTTATCCAAAATCATGGGAGGTCTTTCCATCTTCTAAGATCTTCTTCAATTTCTTTCTTTAGTGCTCTGTAGTTTTTATTGTAGAGGTCTTTCACCTCTTTTGTTAAATTGATTCCCATGTATTTTATGGTTGTTGTTTTTTTGAGGCTATTGTGATTGGGTAGTGTTCCTAATTTCTCTTTCAGAAGATTCATCACTGATGTATAGAAATGCATTTTATTTATGAGTATTAATTTTATATCCTGCTACTTTGCTGAATTCATTAATTAATTCCAGAAGTTTTCTGGTGGAGTTTTTTGGATCCTCTAAGTATAAAATTATGTCATCAGCAAATAATGATAGTTTGCGTTATTCTTTTCTAATTTGTATCCCTTTATCTTTCATCTGTCTAATTGCTCTGGCTAGAGTTTCAAGGACTATGTTGAATGGAAGTAGTGAAAGAGAGCATCCCTGTCTTGTTCCAGTTTTTAGAGGGAATGCTTCCAATTTTTCATCATTTAGAATGATGTTGGCCTTGGGCAAAGCATAGGTAGGTTTTATAATGTAGAGGTATGTTCCTAGTATCCCTAGTTTTTTCTAGTGTTTTGAACATGAAAGGGTGCTGTGTTTTGTCAAATGCTTTCTCTGCATCAATTGATATAATCATGATTCTTATCTCTAAGACTATTAATATGATGAGTTATACTTGTTGATTTCCACATGTTGAACCAACCTTGCATCCCTGGAATGAAACCCTCTTGATCAAGAATTAATAAATGGGAGGGACTCAAACTAAAAACCTTCTTCTCAGCAAAAGAAACAATGAGGTGCAGAGAGGCCTACATTTTGGGAGCAAATGTTTGCCATCTGATAGAGCACTAATCTCCAGGATATATAAAGAACTCAAAAAAATTAATACCACAAAACAAACAACCCAATCAATAAATGGGCTAAGGAGCTGAACGGACACTTCTCAGAAGAAGATATGCATTGTGTTCTATATGTGTAATAAGAATTGTAATGCATTTCACTATTGTCATGCATTTAAAAAATAATAAAATCAATAAAAAAGAAGATATGCAATCAATCAACAAATACATGAAAAAAGTTCAACATCCCTAGTAATTAGAGAAATGCAAATCAAAACTACTCTAAGATTTTATCTCACACCAGTCAGAATGGCAGTTATCAAGAATACAAATAACCTTAAATGTTGGCAAGGATGTGGGGGAAAAGGCACACTCATACATTGCTGGTAGGACTGCAAATTGGTGAAACCAATCTGGAAAGAAGAATGGAGATTCCTTAGAAAACTTGGAATGGATCAACCATTTGATCCAGCTATCCCACTCTTTGGTCTATACCCAAAGGACTTAAAATTAGCATATTCTAGTAATGCAACCATATCAATGTTAATAGCAGCTCAATTCACAATAGCTAAATTGTGGAAGTAACCTAGATGCCCTTAAATAGAAAAATGGATAAAGAAACTTTGGTATATATACACAATGGAACATTACTCAGCATTAAAAACAATAAAATTATGACATTGCAGGTAAATGGATGGAGTTGGAGAATATCAGGCTAAGCGAAGTAAGTCAATCCCAAAAAAACAAAGGCCAAATGTTCTCTCTGATAAGTGGATGCTGATCCATAATGGGTGCTGAGGGGCATGAGGAAAATGGAGGAACTTTGATGGGGAAAAGGGGAGGGTGGGGTTGTGTTGGGGAATGGGGGCAGAAAAGATGGTGGATTGGAATGGATGTCATTAGCCTAGGTACATGTTTGATAGCACATATGGTGCAACGCTACATGGTGTACAACCAGAAAAATGAAAAGTTGTGCTGCAATTGTGTACAATGAATCAAAATGCATTGTGCTGTCATTTAAACTTAATTAGAATAAATACATTGATTAACTTTAAAAAGTTAATATCAGAAGAGTTAGACTTAACTGAAAAGTTAACATTGAAAGCATGTTAAAGGAAATTAAAGAGATTAAGAAACGAAAGTTCAGAAGAGCTCCCAAATTAGAAATCTTAAACTAAAAACAATAAGATGACAGAGTGGCATGTTTGATTACACCAAAATTTAGTTTAGCCAAGATTAATGGAAAACATAAAACTGAGAATATAGCAAAGTCTAAATCAGTAAGAAGATTTTTATATTCAAATGCATAGAAACTTACATAAATCAATAATAAAAAGAAGGGAAACTAGATAGAGATTTAAACCCACTGGTAATTAGAATAATTAAAATTAAACCTCTTGCTAAGCACAGTGGTGCATGCCTATGATCCCAGTTGTTCGGGAAGCTGAAACAGGAGGCTCATGAGTTCAAAGCCAGCCTCAGCAATGGCAAGGCACTAAGTAACTCAGTGAGATCCTGTCTCTAAATAAAATACAACATAGGGCTGGAGATGTGGATCAGTGGTCAAGTGTCTCTGAATTCAATCCTTGGTACCCATTCCCCCCCAAAATTAAACCTCTTGGACTGGCAAAACATACAGCATAAAACCACCAAATACTGGGAACTGTGTGGATAAACAGGTTCCACTGCATTGTGAGAGGCAGTACACTCTAACATCAAAATGAAGAACAGTGATTTTGTAGTGGTAAGAGAATTTAGAAATCCCACTCCTACATTTATATTATAGAGGAACTCACATAGCGCATCCATAAGGGTAATGAGCAATGAGAGTCATTATTTTGTTTGCATAGCTGAGAGCTTAAGGTGGGGAGCCCATCTCTGGGATATCATATAATAAAATGTGATGTAAATCAATGGATGTGTAACTGATGTGATTCTGCAATCTGTATATGGGGTAAAAATGGGAGCTCATAACCCACTTGAATCAAAGTGTGAAATATGATATATCAAGAACTATGTAATGTTTTGAACAGCCAACAATAAAAAATTAAAAAATAAAAAATAAAAAAAAATAAAAAAAATGCAAAAAAAAATAATAATAAAATAAAATAGACATTGATCTCTAAAAAAAAAAAAAATGTGATGGATACACACAGTGGAGCACTCTGTAATAACCAGTAACAACGAATCAGATAAACATATAGCATCCAGAATGGATCTTTAAAAACAAAACAAAGAAAATGTATGAAATAAAATTAAGTCTAGGGTACAATGTCTTCAATATAAGTAAAAGAAAAAAATACACCTAAAATACTACATATTTATGGGGTTTCACACATATTCAAAGATATCTGCTAAACATATGGAGAAGGGACATGGTAGAAAACAAAACGAGAAGAATTAAGGGAGAACATCTATTTGTTATGAGAAATAAACTGAGTAGTTTATACTTAACTGAATTCTTTGCTCATGAGATGAAAAAAAAATTGCATGCTATTATAAATTTTGCTATAGTGCCATGTTGGACCAGGCTTTTTTTGGAATCCTCTTATGTATTTTGGAGGTTTTACTTTCTCAGGGACAAGTTACCAGATACTTTGTCATCTAAATTGGGATGCTATTGAAAATAGAAGATAACAAAATAGTAAAAATTGTATAATTTTTAAGATATTTACCTACTGATTGATCAGTGAATGCAATTATATTAGGGGACATAAGTTTTGATTCTAGTCATATGTCATTTTCAGGGACTTTGGCTTCCTGTTTGATAAAGTAATAGCAACTTCATTTACTCTCCCACCTTAAGCAATTTTAAAATGAAAAATAAAAAATAAAAAAAATTAAAAATAAATTTAAAAAACTGATGCAAAGGTTTCAGACACCGGACGATAATCAGCATAGAACAGGGATTCTCAAGAGAAGAGAACAACCGAAGTAAGCTATGGTTGTAGAAGTTTACTACCCAAAGAGTTTCCAGGGGAGAGAAACACAAACCAGAACTGACAGAGTTGCTTATCTGAAAAGACAGTTGAGAATCTGGGGAAGCCAAGGAAATAAAATTTGCAGTTCAGAGTATCAGATAAAACTGCAGAAAGAGCTACACAAGGAGAGAGCCCCAGAGAATTACCGAAAGCTCCCATTAAGTTTTTAGATAAGTACCAATCATCACATGCATATAAGGAAACTACCCCAAATTAGAGAAAAGTCATAAGAACCATCTCCAGAGCTTTTGTAGAGCCAGAAACGGACTTTTGGTTTTTTTGTTTGTTTGTGTGTTTTCCATCAGTCAAAGTGTGAACTTCTCATAAAACATGCATAAAAATTAATCTTAGACTAATAGCTGCCCTGGTGGCTCTGCCTAGGAAGTTTCAAAAGGATCACACTGTTTCTAAGTAACTAAACTAAGCCTCAGAAGAAAGTTGAACAATATCAAGAGGACTCAGCACTGAGGGAGTTAAAATTCATAATGTATGGCATCCAAACAAAAATTGCCAGATAGGAAAAGAAAATTAAATCAATAGAAACAGACCCAGAAATGGCACAAATATCAAATGAGTAGACTAAGACATTAAAACAGTTATTATAACTTCATTTTATTTGCAAAGGAAATCATGAGGACATTAAAGAAAGACATAAGAAATTCAAAACTAAAAAAAGACCCAACTGAAACATCTAGAGCTGAAAATATATCTGAAATGAAGAAAACATACTTGGGTTAAACTAATAGCCAATATTGTGGCTTGAAATATAAAAATAAAAATTAGACTACATCCAAAAATTGTATTTTCTTAAGACAATGCTGAGACTTTTTTTTTTAATTTGTGGCTCAGTGGTAGAGCGCTTGCCTAACATATGAGGTCCTCGGTTCAATTATCAGCACCATATAAAAAAATAAATAGATAGTGTGTCTATCTACAGCTAAAAATATTTTTTAATTTGTTCTAATTAGTTATACATGATAGAAAAATATATTTTGACACATTATACATATATGAAGTATAACTTCTTATTCTTCTGGTCCAAAAATTGTTGTAACTCAAGATATTACAAAGTGAAATCACAGAATTTCATAATGTATATGCCATCTGGTGCTTTCTCATTGATTTTGTAGAGTTTATTTGCATTTATTTTATAGGACAAAATTGTGATTCTTCCTCTTAAAAGAACTTAAATCTGTAATTGAAATTACCTAAAAATGCAAAGTTGTTCACACTTTGACATTAAAAATGTTAAGAGATTGTTAGCATTCCATGCAATAATTTGATTAAACATTCCAGCTGATTTTGAAAAACATAAAAATACTTAGAAAATTCATCTTTTGAAAGTTCAGCACCACTTTACCACTATAAAGTACTAAAGAAGGTTTATAAGTTTGATCAGCCTAAGTGAGGATAGGCAGTAGAGAAGAAAGCAGGTACTGCTATGGTAATGTATTTTTTATATTCAACATCCACTTTATCACCAAAAAAAATTATACTTCAGTTACTGAATTGTGTCTATATAAAATGTGTGTAATTTCAGCAACTATATATTTTGATTAGCACAATATAGATGCTTAACTAGAAGCAATTGAGTGTGCATGACAATAGCTTCAAGTATATACGCTTCATAAATTTCTTGAATTATTATATTATTGTTTTTACTCTGACCTTGTCTACCCATAAATATTTTTATTCATAAACACAATATGTAAAATATATAACTTTTTCTTCAATATTAAATGGTTGATTTAATTTACAATGCTAGTCACTACAATGTGAGATATTTCACTTTCAACTAAATAAAAATTCCAAGTTTTTTACTGGTTCCCTGAGTTGAATAAAAAGAAAAAATACCTAGCCATTTTAATTAATTTACCTTTCCATGTGAAGTATTTCATGTCACTGATATGGAAAAGATTTATTGAACTGTTTCTGAAGTTCTATTGGAGCTAACACATTAATAAATATGTTTAATTTTTTTGTACAAGTGAAATCAGAAATGAGTGAATTAATTCAAAGGAGATTAATTTGGTTTAAAGGAAAAGTCATATACAATCTTCCTAAGATGACAGCCCACTTTTGAATTAGATGCTGATGCACTTCAAGAATATAGTTCTGTTTGGTGTTTGCATGGTCAGCCCCCAGGGTTGAATGGTAAACGTCTTCAAAACTTGCATGTTCTTAATATGTTCATCTTTATTTTTATTGAGAAATATAAATCAAAGTGCTTGGTTTTTTAAATAAACACATACTTTGTTTTTGTTTTATTGGTTTTGTTTTTGTTTTTGAGCTCATTGATGTCAAAAGGGTTTACTTCAAAACACAAAAGGCTAACAAAAGTATGACATGCAAGTGAATATTATTATGCTTTGTATAATAAATGACAAAATCACTGTAGTAAAAGCACTCAACAAAATCACTATAATAAGAGCACTCAGCCAACTTTTATGCACTCTACCCAATGACTGATCAGACTCTATTTCTCCCAATTACTTTGTGCACATTTAATTTAAAGTTTTCTGTGTTTCTATTTAATGTATCAGAGGGGCTACTCTGCACTTCAAAGACTAAAGCAGAGTCTATGGTCCCCCAGGCTTAGATTCCAAGTAGCCAGCAGAGGCAAAAGCTTCAAATAAGCTTCCTTATCACCCTTACTCTAGGGCTAATCTGTCTCTTGTAACTCACATCCTATCACACTTTGTTTTATCAGTTAGCATCTTTCATGCTGTCCCTAAAAGAAAGAGGATAATTGTGTATTTCATTTGAAGAGATGAGAAAAGATGGGTACGGGGTCATCTTTTAGACTGAAGTGCAAGTTTAAGTGCAAGTTTGTACACTGCACACCAGAAGCTCTAATGACAAAACAAAGGTATCAAATCCACCTCAGTTGATTTTAATGCTACCATTAAGACTTCATTTTAAAAATACATAAAATAAAAATCCAGGATATATGCTAAAATTGAAATGATATCACAATGGAAATACATGAAATCATTCTGGGCTAGCCAGGTCATATGACTACCATAACTAGAATGACAGATGCTATGCTAAGTCTAACTTTATTTTGTTGTTGTTGTTTTCATTACTTCTACTTACATTTTTAAGTTAAGCACTGATTGCTTATTTTATGTCATTACTGTAAGAAGTGCTTGCAAACCTACTATATAAGTGGCATAGCTAATTCATTTTAGAATCAGGATTTTCACCTAGCTCTCATACCAAAGTCTGTGCTCCCATCAGTGATTATGTTTATCTCAAGTGCTCTCTGTTTTGTAAATCTTTGCCTGAAATTCTCCTGCTCTGATTATCTATTGCTGCCTAACGAACCATCACAAATGTAAATGGCCTTGAACAACTCTGACTTCATAAAGCTCATGGATTCTATGTGGCAGAAATTTCAACCAGCCACAGCGTAGATGTCTTATTTCTGTTCCATGATCACTGAGACCTCAGTTAAGAGACACACAAGTGGCTCAGCTGTAATCATCTGCAATCTTCTTCACTCACATGTCTGCAGATGGGGCTGGCAAGCCAGAGGATGGCTTCATTGGGAATCAGAATGCCTGAAAATGGCCTCTCCCAGTGGCTTGGGCTTCTCCCTGCATATCTGTTGGGCTCTGAGTGAAAGTATAAGGAAAAGGAATGTCCAGAGAGGAGCATCCCAAAAGAACCAGCTGGACAGTTCCCGTTCATGAACTTGCCTCAGAAGTGTCAACTTCATCCCCACCACTCTCTGTTGTTCAAAGCAGGTTCAAGTTTGCCCATATTCAAAGGAGAGGACATAGACCCCCACATGCACACCTCTCAAAAGGAAGGGAATCAAAGATTTTCAGGGCACTTTATAAAGGACTACATTTCCACACAACACGCAGACATGCACACACATTTGACAACTCCTTTATATTCTCATGGTACTCTGTACAGATAACTAAATGAACAACTCTCACCCATTATAGCACTTATTTATTTATAAACATCCATCCTCTAGTGAACTGTATGTTTCTTAATGTGCAGGACTCTGTTTTATTCCCAGAATTTAGCACAATGTATGGCACCATAGTATCTGTTCCATCAGTATGTGTTGAATGATTGGCTGACAGATGGATTGGCAAAATAAATAAAGAAAGAAAGAAAATTTAAAAAATTATTTAAATAGTTTTATTTTAAAAGTTTTAAAGTTTTCTCAAAAGAAGAAAAAACTTTTATTGTTTTTCTCTAGTTCTCAGCTACAATTAGATTTATTACATGAAAATATCAATTGCCTTCAATCCTTCCTCCATTCCAAAAAGAGATAATAAAACCTCTCAGTGAAGAGCATGTGGTGGGAAGCTAGGTATCTACTTCAAAAGGCAGCTTTGGCCTCTCCTTTTTCCTTCCTCCCCTCCCAGGTTCAAAAAGGTCAGTGCTCTCCTGTCTTTCTCTAAGTACCCTTTGGTTTTGTGATTCAGAGATGTGACAGAGACAGAACAAGACCCTTCATCTCTAGGTGACCTTGGTATCTGATCCTGGAAAATGTGACTCATTGCTTATCTACACTTGGGTCTTGAGACCCCCATCCTAAGAGAGTACTGACTAAACCTCCCTACTTTCTCTTCCTCTGCTTATCTAGCTTTCACCACCACTCAGAGATCTGAAATTTTCTGGTCTCCAAAATTTTCTGGTCTCTACTGAATTTGAAAAGTTTGATGATTTTCTAAACCATACATGAATAAAACCACTGTACTTATATTAGTGAAATGACAGGTAGGTTTTACTCCATAATTTCTCTCTTGGCATATTTTCTGGTGCATGAAGTGAATTTGTTTTATAATACTTTGATATTTGAGATTTTTCTTTCCCTCATTAAAAAAAAGCAGTGATGAAAATATAATTGAATGTCTTCCTAGACTAAAATTGTATACTTGTTTGCTGTCATTCAACCAGTTGACTTGTTGAATTCTCAGTTAACAGAATATGTCTAAATTGAATTATACTGTTGTTCAGTTGAATATCTGGTAATACTTTTAAAATATAAAATAGATTTTTCAGCAAGATTCCTATTGCCAGAGAAAACATTGTTAAGTGGTTTCTCTAGATAAGCCTGGCTGGTACATGAGTCTTGGCAGCTTCCTCGGCTCTGGAATACCTCCACCTGGTTCATTTCTCCCCATTAAAGCTATAACAAACCTGGAGAGGGATGGGTTTAGCGATGTGGTCTTATGGTTGTATGTAGCATTTGCAAAATTAAAATACTTCATCGGCAATTTAGTTAATGATAACTCTCTCTTTACCCTGACCTCCTCTCTACCATACCCCCTTTAAGATGTGATAAATTTTAGGCTCAACCAAGTAGAAATTGGGTTGAGAATATGCCTTTTTAGTGAAATTTGCATAGATATTTTGGGATGTTTCAATAAAGCCACTTATAAATGACACATTTCCTATTTTCTCATATGGGAAAGAGAACTTCTTTTCATGTCTTTATTCATTAAATAAATGAAAAAAAATGTAATCCAAAGGTCATAAAAATGATTAGCAAAAGGAAGATATAATAATCTGTCATTCAAAGTGAATCAGCCAAAAAAATCAGACTATATCAAAAGTAATAATTCATTTAATAAAAGGTAAAACTACAAGAGAAGTAATGAATAGATTCTTGGATTATTTGATAATCAAAATGAAGAGGACCAAATTATATAGACCTTGGAAAAATATTTAAAATTCTCCCTCATTTGACATGAAATATTGATACCAATACATGTAAGTATAGAGGACTTCTTAAAACAGATTTCTGGACTCCTTCTCCAGAGAACTTCAATCAGTAGCCTTGGGATAGGGAGAAAGTTACAGGTCAATTTAGTTCTAAGGGCTTATGATGCTGCTGATTCAGGGACCACACTTAAGAGAATCACTGGTATTCTTAAATAATTATCTCAAGTCTTTTCAACTCTCTTGTAATAAACTTCATAGCCTGTTCCACAGTTAAAAAAAAACTATTAATCTTCAATAAATATTGTCTTTTACTAATAATGGTAATTTTCTGATTGTTTCTCTTTATTTATCTTTGCTTTCTCAGATAGAAACCCTTCTCTTTAGAATATATGTACCACAAAATTTTGCCTGATATCAATTCATTTCTGACATTAATGGATATATATATTTGAACTCCAAAAAGATTTAGGTGGATAATTCCACAACAGTTAAGATTTTGAAGATTTCTATTAAAACCATTTAATTCTTTTATTTAAAAGATAAAACAAAAAACTGAAGTCACTACATATTTTTTTTAAAAAAAGTTTGTTATTTTCAATATGGTCAAAATGATATTATTGAATTTGACTCTTATGCTCACTGAGAGGATAGTTCTATTTTATGAAACTGAGGTTTTGGTTAACTGTTCCAAAGAACCCACAGGAGTGAATGACTTTAGGGCGTTTGAGTCTTTTTTACTTAGTTGGCAAGGTGATAATCGACTCTCAATTACTTGGTGCATGTAATTGTCCCTGGCAAATTTCTGAGTTCTACCAGATGCTGGACGCTGCTTTTGGAATACTCAGGGGCAACTTCTCATCAATGCTGTATGGAAGCAGGAGGGTTGTGCTTCATTTCACAGAAATCTGATTCTTTAACCACCCAGTCACACAGGGCCCATCTCTTACTGACTGATGGGGGACAGAAACTAATTTATTGATCTACTCTGTGGAGTGTACATCATTGACTGAAACACAAAACTGTAATTTAAGTAGGTTTAAGAGAAAATTCACCTCCTTTCATGGAAGACTAATTTCCTAATTTTCTCCTTTAAGTGGAACATCACAGAGGTCCCCAATAAGTTTGACTGAAAGGACAAGGTTAACAAAATATTTTCCCCTAGTCTCACTCCAGTAGTTTGTAACTAGTTACCATGTGAGCAAGGCCACCCTCTTGGGCATGCTACCAGCATAGCCACATGGGCCACACTCAGAAAAATCCTGCACTTATTTTTTTATTATTATCTGTTTATTTATTTATTATAATCAGTTATACATGACAACAGAATGCTGTTCAATTCATTATACACAAATGGAACACGATTTTTGACTTCTCTGGTTGTACCCAGAGTAGGGTCACACCATTCATACAATTATACATGTACCTAGGGTAATGATGTCCATCTCATTCCACCATCTTTCCTACCCCCATTCCCCCTCCCCACCTCCCCTTTGCCCTATCCAAAGTTCCTCCACTCATCCCATGAACCGCCCCCCCCCCATTGTGGATTAGCATCCACTTATCAGAGAGGACATTAAGCCTTTGGTTTTGGGTGGGATTGTCTTACTTTGCTTAGCATGATATTCTCCTACTCCATCCATTTCCCTGAAAATGCCATAATTTTTTTCTCTTTTAATGTTGAGTAATATTCCATTGTGTATACATAACACAGTTCCTTTCCAATTTATCTATTGAAAGGCATCTAGGTTGCTTCCACAATTTAGCTGAGGTTTTCGTTAACTGTTCCAAAGAATCCACGGGATGACTTTAGGGCATTTGAGTCTTTCTTACTTAGTTGGCAAGGTGATAACTGACTCTCAATAAATATTGATGTGGTTGTGTTACTATAGTATGCTAATTTTAAGTCCTTTGGGTATTGACTGAGGAGTAGGATAGCTGGGTCAAATGGTGGTTCCATTCCAAGTTTTCTCCTTAGAGATCTCCGTTCTGCTTTCCAGATTGGTTGCGCCAATTTACAGACCCACCAGCAATGTATGAGTGTGCCTTTTCCTCCACAAAGGATTCTGCACTTATTTTAAGGCCATCTTGAAAGTCTTGATAATTTTAACAAAGAGACCTGCATTTTGATCCCACACTGGGTACATTACCTCAAATTATGAAGTTCGTCCTGACTGTGAGTTCTACAGTCATACTTGTGTCTAGGAGCTTTTTTTGATATTCATCAACATTACTCTGTGTGAAAATGAGAAGTTTTATTACTCCATCATCAACTTTTTAAGCAATACAAATGATATCTACACTATCATTTTATCATGTGACAAAACATAAGTACAGGTATGATTCTTAAGCCATCCTTGCATTGTAAAAGGTCCTGATAAAAGAACACAAGCTTAAGTCACTCATTTTAATAACTGATGAGAACAAAATTGCTGCTCTTGAGAAGACTCTCAGCCAGGTAAAGCTCACCTGAGAATCCTGAGCATTTTCTTTCTGCCTCCCCTTGTAGCCTCTTCCCATTCCATCCTCAACACAGTAACTTGAATTTCAAAGACATTCTCATGATAATGGACATCTATATCATATTCATCTTTGGATGCAAATTTTGCCATTTAGTAACTCATTCTGAAATTCTTTTATTTTCTTAATTCCCAATTTTTGGAAAGAAACCTTCTCGTCAGCAAAAAATAAAAAAATAAAAAAATTTCTAAACATAACAGATTCAAAGTGACAAAGGAATTTTCCAAAGGCTTTCATAACTTTGTAAAGTAAAATTCAGACCTTCTATTAAATGATGTATTTACCAGTTGACAAGCCTTTTCCAAAGGGAAATTGCTCTATTTATTCAAATTAGAAGTTTTAAAAACTATAAAGAGAAGCTGAAAGAATTTCCATAGTACTAACATAGTTTTGTCTTAAATAAATAAAAAAAATTATTCTGATTTCCAACTCATCATTTTGTTTTATGGGTTTTTTCCCCCACTTTGGATGTTTTAGTTCATCAGTTCGTTTTTATAAACCATGAGTATTGCAAGGGTTTGAACTGAAAAAAAATGTTTTATTTAAATTTCTATTTTTAGTGGGTTGCTTTACCAATTCACAAAGATGTATTTGACCTCATTCTCAGGTACCTTTACTAAAATAAAAGAAAATGTTTAAATTCACAATATAGTTATGGGCATAATATCCTTACCTGATCATGTACCAGAAAGAAGTGCTACATTGTGCTAAAATGGTAGACCACGAATAAATGCCTAAGACAGCATCTCACTTGGCAACTCTTTTGGATCATGGAATTTGTTTTGTATGATTTCTGATGCTCAGGAGATACCCTGCTGTTTCCACATCTCAAAGTCCGGCCACCTGCACTTGATTTATGATTGAGCTTATCTAAGAAGGAACTCTAGCACTTTAAACATACATACATTTTTGTCTTAGGTAAATTTGCATATTTTTTTCTATAGCTCATTGTGAGAAAAGGTCTTTATGGTATAAGTAATCAAAACACTAAATATTTTTACATTCAGCACCTCTGACCCTCATGTTTTTCAACCTCTTCAAGGCCAACTTCATCCTCCTTTTTAACATGCCTTTCATCTAAATAGAAATTTTATTTATATATATATCATGAGTTTGTTTTTCAAAAGAAAACATCCAATCTTTTTCTTTCATGAGAAAGGAATGCAACACTTATAATTGAAATGTTAGTAATTTTAAAGAGTCAAAGTAAATTCTATCTAATTTTGAGGTTACAACAGGCATTATGGCTCAAATTGTAATCTCAAATAATGCAGTCTACTCTTCCATTAACTTTAGTTAGAAAGACACTTCACAGAGGAGGACATACAATCAATCAACAAGTACATGAAAAAATGCTCACCATCTCTAGCAGTCAGAGAAATACAAATCAAAACAACCCTAAGATACCATCTCACTCCAGTAAGATTAGCAGCCATTATGAAGTCAAACAACAATAAGTGTTGGCGAGGATGTGGGGAAAAGGGTACACTTGTACACTGCTGGTGGGACTGCAAATTGGTAAGGCCAATTTGGAAAGCAGTATGGAGATACCTGAGAAAGCTGGGAATGGATCCACCATTTGACCCAGCTATCACCCTCCTCGTACTATTCCCTGAGGATCTTAAAAGAGCGTACTATAGGGACACTGCCACATCAATGATCATAGCGGCACAATTCACAATAGCTAGACTGTGGAACCAACCTAGATGCCCTTCAATAGATGAATGGATAAAAAAATGTGGCATCTATACACAATGGAGTACTACGCAGCACTAAAAAATGACAAAATCATAGAATCTGCTGGGAAATGGATGGCATTAGAGCAGATTATGCTAAGCGAAGCTAGCCAATCCTTAAAAAAACAAATGCCAAATGTCTTCTTTGATATAAAGAGAGCAACTAAGAACAGAACAGGGAGGAAGAGCATGAGGAAAAGATTAACATTAAACAAAGACGAGTGGGGGGGAGAGAAAGGGAGAGAGAAGGGAAAGCATATGGAAATGGTAGGAGACCCTCAATGTTACACAAAATTACATAGAAGAGGTTGTGAGGGGAAAGGGTGGGGGAAACAAGGGAGAGAATTGAACAACAGCAGATGAGGTAGAGAGGGATGATGGGAGGGGAGTGGAGGGGGGATAGTAGGGGAAAGGAAATGTAGCAGAATACAACAGTCACTAATATGCCATTATGTAAAAATGTGAGTGTGTAA
>NW_026000142.1:15935755-15981154 GCF_001458135.2 Marmota marmota marmota | reverse complement strand
AAAAAAAAAAAAAAAAAAAAAAAGAAAGAAAATCTTTAAATAGAAAAAAAAAACAGTGCATTTGTGAAGCAATAATAATTATCATGGGCTTCTCATCAGAAACAATGCAAGCTAGAAGACAATGAAATCACCTCTTTAAAGTGTTGATAGAGAAAAATGAAGGTATACTCAAAAATACACTTCAAAAAAATGATGACAAATCAAGGTATATACAGACAAATAAAAGCTGAGAAAAGTCCTTTATGCTGAAGAAATGGGATCAGAGGAGATACACGTGTAAATGAATGAATCATGAGTACAGAAAATGATAAATCACAGGTAACTCCAACTGACCATTTTCACTTCTTAATATTTAAAAGGACAGCTGACTGCTCAAAGAAAAATTAGAAACTTTATTCTGGCAGTCATAACAGAAATAGCATGCATGAGAACAATAGGAAGAAGGGTGTAAATGGAAGTGTACAGGTAGATCTTCTATTGGAAGTGGAGTAATTCAAGATGAACTATAAGAAGTTTAAGATGTACATTATAGTCTATACTGAAACAAATTTTTTTTAAAAGTGTTTTAACTACAATACCAATAGAGGAGAAAATAATGCACTATTAGAAATAATAATTCAAGAAAAACAAAGGAGGAAAGGGAAAAGATAAATGGTAAGACAAATAGAAAATGGACATCAAATGGTGGATTTAAGCCCAGATATATTAATAATTATATTAAATATAAATAAACTAAAGATTTCATTAAGATATAGATAAAGAGATCAAATTAATGAAAAGCAAGACCCAATTATGAACTGATAATAAGATACAAACCTTAGGTCTGAAAAAATACACAACTCCATTACTACACTTGGATACCTAAGCACATCCTCAGTAATTAATATTAGTGATAAATCAATTGAAATATAAAAAATTGGAACAATAGTCTATCACCTTGATCTAATAGGTATTGCATTCTCTTTCCCAAGTTAAAAGAATACGCATCTCTTCAAGGGCTCACAGGGGAAAGTATACATTAAACACTTGTATTAGTAAAAAGTCACAATTAATTTTGTAAATGTTTGCCTAAAGAAAACAGAAAAAAAAGAGATCGAATTAAGCTTAAAGTATGCAGAAATAAAGCAGATGTAGAAATCAGTGAAATAGGACACAGAAGAACAATAAAGAAGATCAATGAAATCAAAAGCTGGTTCTTGAAAACATCAATATAATTGATGAACCAAGAAAGAGGGAGATGGGGAGAGAAGGAGAGAGAATACAAATCAACATCATCAGGAAGGAAACAGGGGTCATCACTAGAATTCCTGTAGAGATTTTTTTTAATTAAGAGGGATATTGCAAATATCTTTATGTCAATAACTTTTATAACTTAGATAAAATTAATAAATTCTTTAAAATGAAATATTTTTTAAAAAAATTAATTCATAATTACAAGCCTTCCCCCCATAAAAACTGTAGGCCCAAGTTACTCCATCAGTTAGTTTTATCAAAAGTTTAGGAAATAATAATATCAAGTTTAAACTGGAGAGTAAAACACACCTTTCAACTCATATCATGGAAAAAAGAGTAATTGATTTGAAAACTATGTGAGAACATTCTCAATTCATATATTTCTCAATTATGTGAGAACTTAACTGGCCAAAAAAGGAAATTAGAGATAAATATCCATAAACATGTACATAAAATATTTTAAAATAAATTTCTGAAGGAAATGCATCAGTTTAAAAATGATAATGTTAGATTTAATTATTGTTTAATCCTGTAATACAACATTGGTGTAACATTCAAAGATTAACACATTAATAAATTAAAGAAAAAACTTATATGATCATTTGAATAGATGCAAATTCTACTATTTGACAAATCCAATACCAATTAATGACTTTTTAAAAATTTATGCATACATGTTTTAAAATTCTGTCCGTGAATGTTTGATCTTTATATGTTCTATATAATGTTTGTTAAAAGTTATTGCATGTATCATTTTTAGTGATAGAAAATATTGAAAACAATTTGTCAACAACAGAGTACTGGTAAAATAATGTACATTCAGGGAATGGAGTGTTGGACAGTCATAAGAAAAGAATGAAGAAATTCATTGTGTAGTAACATGTATTGATCAATAAGATATCATGTGAAATGAAAGCACAAAGAAAAATGTGTATAATAAAGAGGAAGGGAAGAGATAGATATATAAATAGATCGACAGATACATACACATTTATTTAATTGTATATCCATAACATCTCTGAAAGGATACACCAAAAATGTTTAATTTCAGTTCATGTTAGAGAGGGGAACTTTGTTGGCAGGGTAGCAACAAGGGAAATGAGATATTTTACCACAATAGCTTTCCCTTCCCGTTGAATATTGAACTATCTCAATGCTCAATGTACCACTTAATCCTAAAGTAAATCAAATTTAAGTTTAAAAAGTAAAGAAAAACTCTTTCTATGAATCACAGTCATATGTAGTTCTGTCTGTGTAGTTCTCTACATGGGGTGTTGTTCGCTGTTGTGCTTAGGATGAGGTATGATAACAGGATTAGACTCTAAACATGGAGATAGGAGAACACAGAGAAATTTCAGGGCCAAATATCACGTGCCAAGTTCTGCAACACAGTAAAGGTGATCCTCAGTTTACCTAAGCCAAACTTGAGGTTACTTCCACAAAAGACTGTGCCAAATAAGCACGACTTAGAGATTCCCTTCTAACTCCCCCACTTTTCTTTCTGGCCATACAATCCAATCCTCCAGCTAAATACCAATGCCATGTAAACCAGCTGTCTATTACTTATCCCCCATCTGACCTCATTTTATCTGATCCTTTAAAATCCCACTCCATGCATTCGAGGCTAGCAAAGCTAGCAAAGAAGATGAAGTAGGATTCAAAAGGAGATAGATAATTAAAAAGTGTCCCTATGAGTGAGTGACTCTGGGAATCTAATGACCAAATTACAACATAATTTACATGAGAAAATTTATTTTTATTTCCTACACAACTAAGGTAGAAATAAGACACTTTAAAAAATAACATGTTTGTAAATTAAGAAACTTCTATTCCCAAATTTAGACACAAAGACAGGGTCATAACCCATAATGAAATTCAAGGCTGATTTAGACCCATTTAGCAAGAATGTACATTTATCTTAAAAATAAATCCTTACATTGAATCCAATTTAAGAATGGTAATACACATATTTATACTGTAACTATATGACCAGAATCTATGCTGATTAGATTTAGAGACTGTGGAAAAATTGAAGAAATGTTTGTATGAGCTTTCAGAGAAAGCAGACAATTCTAAAGAGCTTCAAGTAGTGACTTTAAGTAGCTTTTTGTCCTTCTTTACACTGATATAAAAATATGTGAAACAGATGGTACTTCTTGGCTATTTATAGCTTGTGTTGAATCTCTTAAATCAGTTTGGATCATGATTAAAAAATCTTCCCACCTCTTAACTGAAACATACCACAAGGTTTTTCTTAGAAGGTGTTAGAGAGGAAATGGTGGCTATAGTCAATGTTTCCTCCTTCTATGGATAAAATGCCTAAAGTCACCACTGACCTTCCATATGCAAGTAAATACACAAAGAAAATCAAAGACGATTGGGACATGTAAGGACCAAAGAATCTTTGTAGTAGTTCAGAAAGCAAAGACGCTCATGCACAAAGGCAGGACCAATGAGGCCTCTTTGGGACACATTTGGCCAAGTTATTTTGGCAAACCTTCTACCTAATGTTTTTTTCTTTGCAGGGAAAAAGAATTTTCTCAAGCTAGCTCCCCTAAAGGGCAGCTGTTTAAAAAACACCCAGAAATCTTAGAGGACACTAGGGAGATATTTGCAACCAGGCCCCTTGGCAGATCTGGGAAGGAGAAAGTCAAGAACCTGGCTACTCAGGGCACACTGTGTCTCAGTTGGCATCTCTTTTTTCTGGTTTATGTCTTTTCAGTTCCTCTAGCTCCTCCTCCAGGCTCACTCCTCCTCTATTCCCTGCTTACTTATTCTGACTATAGCAAATTGTGTCCCAAACAGGCCTCCCCAGACCTGACTCCATGTGACTTTTCAGGTCCAGGAATTACCATCTCACTTCATCACTGGCAGTCTTTTATTAGCATAAATTTGAAGAGTGAACATGTAATTTGTTGCAAAGTTGCTGAGGGATTGTTTGACCTTGGGTGAGGTAGTTTTTCTCCATCAAGTCAGCTTGACTGGAAATGATTGGGGAGCTATGTGTACAGTGATCACGGCCTTGAAAGTAAAGAGAGCACTGTTAATAATTACACCAGGAACAGACATAAATCAGGATGGGTGCATGCCAACAAAGCTCAGGACCACTCCCGGTTCCAAGGACGACAAGGGGTATAGATTTTATAAACAAAAAATGAAGGCTGTCTAGTATAATTTACTGGTACATATTACTCTTTTGTCTTACACACACACACATTATCTTTTTCTTTATAAATATACTCTAAGTATGGCTTGTCACATACACACTACACAAATGCTCACCCCATAACTGGAGGGGAAAGACCTAATTACTGACAATTCGAGTAAATGAGGGTCTTCTAACACCAGGTAATGCCTCCTCTTGTCCTCTTATTTCTCCCAAGCCTTCACCAGGGTACATCCTGTGGAATAAATTAGTGGTTCTCAAAGTGGGACCCCTGACCAGCATTATCAGAGTCATCAGGAAATTCATGAAAATGCAAATTCTCAGGCCCTATCCCAGATCTACTGAGTCATAAACTGCGGTGGTGGCTCAGTAATCTGTTTTAACAGACCCATCAGATAACTGATACATGCAAAAGTTTGAGATCCACTTGGGTAAACTCTAACATTTAATTACTACTAGCAAACTGGAAAAAGAAATACAATCATTTTGCCTAATAGAAACACTTTCCCTTCAAGACTTTTGTGATCTTCTCAAAACTTTAAAGAGAGACAATCTATATTTCATAGCTGAGACAAAGAGAAAGAAAGGAGAGGGGATAGTAATGAGCCATTATGTTCACTTAAAAAGAACAGAATCAAGTCAGGTCCAAATTTTATTTCCCTCATTTCAATTTCTCATGAAATCTGTGCCTTGCCCTCAATTTTCTTCTAAGAAATTTCAATTTTGTCTTATATTTCTATTAAATGTAGGTACCTTACAAATCACTGATCCCTACAGAAGATAACACCCAATGATCAGTCATGGAAAAGTGGGTGGCATTGGAAATACACCACTTTGTATTGATCTCTTATCTTGAGCAGATTTTAACAACCTTCAGGGGAAAAGCTAGTGTTGCAATGTTCTTTTCAATATACACTATGAGACTAGGCTCTGAGTTACATGATGAATTAAATCAGTGAATGCCATGGGCAGCAGCATGTTGTCCCACTCCCCTGAAGTAGCCTGTTCCTTGAGTTACTCACCAGCTATTCTTCTTATTACTTGTCAGGAAAATTTCAACGTTCAATCTTCTTTGTGGTCACCTTGAGACAGAAGTCAGTTATGGAGCAGTGTATTTATTTAATTTATTTATTTATTTATTTGTTTATTTATTTATTTATTTTTGGTCAGTGTCCATTTTGTTGTCATGTATGGCCAGACTCCTTGCTGAGCTCATTTGAGTCAGTCAGAGTTCTTCAATTGCCAGTCTGAATTTTTATTTTTTTTTCTGGCAACACACAACTTATATAAAACTTTAATGAGCTGCTGCTAAATCTCATTTGGAAGTTTTCCATGCACTAAAAGCAATACCAGAGGTATTGTTGAAATTGTGGCTCAGTAGAAACCACCCCCTTATCCACTTTTTTCCCATAATGGCTGTAGGTTCAGGGCACTGATGGAATGGAGCAGATTACCTTTATTTACCAATTTAAAACCCCAATTTTATAGTACATTTAAACTAGGTGCCTGGGTCCATGTAATGAGAAGAAAAGAGTAGTAGGTGTACTGCCTGGAAGGGTGTCAGGCAGTCACCATACCCTGACTCTACTCCACCAGTTATAATTGTCATAATTGTCATGATCTCCACTTTTTTAGGATCTGTCCTGAATAGGAGAATGCACTAAGTTACATGATTCTTTCATTTGGAATAAGTCCAATTTCTGTTCATTACAAGTAATACTACTATGACTATTCATGAAAATATCCTTTTGAGCATTTTTGTTGGGGAAGATGTACACACACATACACCTTTGTCTAGTTCCTCAGAAGGTCCTCTGCCTTTGTCTTTTTTTTTAAGAGGTTTAAATGTTTTACTTAAATCATTTCATTCTTTTATCACTGAAATATATACAATTGACATTAAGGAATTGTATTTAAACATAGATATGTGAATTCATTTTTAAAGTCAAAGAAATTTTAAGATAAGCAAAGTGATTGTTTTTCCCATGCCCTGATTTTTTGTTTCTTTTTTAAAATTTATTTATTTCATACTTAACAATAGTGGAATGCATTACATTCATAATTATCCATTCACAGCACAATTTTTCATAACTCTGTATATAAAGTATGCTTATGCCAAATTATGCCATTATACATGAGCTCTCTTATTGATTTTTTTTTTTGCATTACAATTCTTAATACACCTTTATGCCACAATTTATCGTATCTCTGTTTGTATATAAGGTATGTTGACACCAAATTCACATCTTCATACATGTATTTTGTATAATGATGCCTTTGTCTTTCTATTTGATGGTTCCTGTCATTGCTACTCATTGTCTGTACTTGGTTAAACATCCTAACTGCACTTCCCAGCTCTTTGAGATAAAGCAAATGCTTTTGGAAACAAACTGAAACTATCATTTTATCCCTCCATAAAACCACTGTTTACGTTCTTGCGGAATTTGGTTTCTACTTTTGTTTGCAAATTTTGTTGCTGCGTATTTAAAAGAGTGTAATAAAACCAGAAAAGGCAAAGAACGCACATGTTTGAGGTCAAAGATGGCAAAACAGATGTGGGCTGCTGGATCCCTGTTCTGGATCCCTGTTCTGACTCAGAGTAGCCATTCTTGGGTTCCAGTGGTTCTAACTGGGTTTCCAATTTCCAATCCTTTTGAACATGGGTTTTCCTTGTCTGACTTTCCTCAAATCTTCTTTTTTCCTTAATTTAACCTTGCTTCTATCCTCTGTCAGGCTATCATGCTACACTTTCTTGTTCTTTGTGGGCACAAAGCTCCTCTGTTTGCTTGAAGAAACACAGCCCTCTGAGTTAGAGCCAAGCAGGATTCTGGTCACTCTATACACTCTGAATAGTCTCTTTTTCTCCTCCCTTCCCCTATAATCTTTCCTTCTGAGGCTTTTTAGATTCACCAATTCATTATTTATTATGAATAGTTCTCTAGTTTGTCTGAATACCTAGATTTTAAGTATTCTATTTAATGTGTGGCTCTCTACAAGCTGGACCAAATCAATAGTGATAGGAAGCCATTATTAACCACAGATGAAGGATTATATTATTGCCAAAAAAAATGATCTTAGAAGTAGTCTAATCCAACTCCCTCATTATCCAGATACAGATACCCAGATTCAGGATAGTAAGCTCACTTTATGTTAATTAGGATAAGCTACTGTAACAAATAGACCATAAAAATAGTAATGAGTAAATGCCCTTCATTTCCCAGTTAATAGTCTTAGGACATTATTTCATTTTTCTCTCCCTTAATAGTAACAGACTTAGACTGACAATGGTTATGTCATCCTAAAAATTCTGCTTTTATGATCAGCCTTGGTTACCATCCCAATTATCTTCAAGAGGAAAAGAGCTAAGAGTAACACATAGGGGTTTTTTAATAGTTAGAAGTGGGCCATTACTTTTTCTCACATTGCATGCAGAGGACATAGTCACCTGGCATACTTAACCAATTGCAAGGGTGGGAACATGGCCATAAAATGGTGAAACATATTTTGGGAGACAGATGATAGTTTCTATCACAAAGATCACAGGTCACATACTCAGTGGAAACGTATTCTTCACAATGCAGGTTCTTACATATGAACTGAAGTAGTCATTTTAAAAACATACATTTTAAGTAAAAATTAAGTATTCTTAGTGAATATGTGGGAAAGGTTTATCACCTTCTATCATAACCAATATCCCCTGAATGTTCACCTGGTGGTCATGTGCTTCTACATTATTACTTTTTTTAAATCATCACAGAAACCCTATTAAGTTACTATCTTCATTCCATCTTTGATACCATCTTTGATTTCAGAGAAAGAAATGAAGGCTTAAGCAACTTAATCTCTTTTCTCTAAAAAGTTAAATTTACTAATATTTATCAGTAATAAGAGGAAATATTTATTTTCAGTGATACTGATTATAATGTAAACTATGCTGCCTTTAATGAAAATAATCAACAAATAAGTCATGAAAGTCTATTATAAGCTAAATTTGAGCACAACATTTTTAAATATATATATAACTATATGAACAAATCCTCTGAAAGTGTTTTGGTTTTTTAAAAAGTTTTTTATATACTTTATTAGTTTTCCATTGCTATAAAAAAAAATTCTGAGTAATCGACTTACAAGGAGTGTTAATTGCAATTCACTGTTTCTGAAGTTTCAGTCCATGGTTGGTTGGCCCCATTGCTTTTGAATCTGCTAGGCAGTTCACTGTGACTGGAACATGTGGAGAAGAAAATTGCTCACTTCAGGGTCACAAGAAAACCAAGATAGAAAAAGAGAGAGAAGGAGTTAGAGCCTCAATATCCTATTCAAGGGCATCCCACCAATGACCTATTCCTTTCACTGGGCTCCACCTCCTAAGGGTTCTACCACCTCCCAGTAGCATAACAGATTGGGGACCAAGCCCAAAACACATAGGCCTTTGGGGGCAAATTCAAGATCCAAACTATGGTAGACATGTACTTCATATGAATCAACCTAACAACACAGTGTAGAAATATACATAAGCAAAATTCACTGACAAACATTTGAGATGGAGAGACACCTTCCAAAGTATGACTGTTTAGACAAAGAATAAAACAAAAATACATATTGATATTTTTATGTATAATATAGATGTCATTTTTTTTTAAAAAAAGTATTAGCCATTGCCTCAGTGACTGCTAAAGTGCTTGGGCCTTCAGGAGAACTCAGGGTTGTGTAGAGGGGAGGCCCTCACTTCATCTGCCTTGAAGCATCTTTCCCTGCAGGCACTAGCCATCATTCACCTGCAGCATGACAAGAGTCCAGTTTCACATCTGTGTCCATTCTGCAGACCATGAGGTAACCTTCACAATGGATATAACTGATATTCTCAATAAACAACTTATGTAAACAAAAACTTTCTGGCCATGCTACTTTTCATGGCTGACCAATCCCTACTTTCTACCTTTTCCTGGAAGAGGTATAAATTAGTTTTATTTATTTGTTTTCCCAATTCCTCTTTCCTCTTTGTTCCACTATGTTTTAATGTTTGTGTGTGTGTGTGTGTATGTGTGTCGCGTGTGTGTTTGTGACATAAAGAATTTCAAATTATTTGAAGAATGAGGTGGGAAGGGAGAAAGAAAGGAAGGAAGAAAGGATGGATGGAAAAAGGAAAGGGTATCAAAGGAGGGAAAATGGCAGTGATCTGTGCTAGAGATTTATTTTATACAGCTTTTCTCTTCTACAAATTTCCGCTGTTTGTCACTAGCTCTTCTCTGGATATGTAAATTTTATCTCAAACCGTTTAAACACACCCAGTAATCTATTGATTTTATTTTCTACAAAACGTTTCTCTAAGAGGCATTTGAGTAACAGAGGTTCTGGGATTCTCTTTATCTCTTGGGGACAGCAACTGTTCTCTGTATCCCAGTCTTCCTTGTTCTTAGCTTACCCCTTTGTTTTGGTGGAAAACAACCTTCATTATATCTCTGAGAAACAGTTTGTGGGTGGGAAAGTTTCATAAACTGTTTATATGCAAAAATGTCTTATTCTATTCTCACACTTACTTGATCATTTTTCAAGGTACTGGTTGTAAGTTAGAATTTCTTTCTGTGAAAAATTTGAAAGGAGTACTGCATTCTTATCTGAAGACAAAAACCACAATTCCAAATACCACTATAAAGTCTCATTTACTTGACAGAGAATAATGTAAGTATAATAACCAAAATCTCAGGGGTCTCAGTATTCCCAAGAAAATCCTCTTCACAGCTAAAGCTTCCTTAAGCCTCTCCCAAGAAGGGGAGGATTGCCAACGACATCCCCAAAGAGATCCATCAAACTTGTATCAAACAGGAGGTGTTAGTACAGTAATGCACATAAAGCCACGTCTTTAAAATCACATATGTCAAAATTATCCCATTCAAGCAAGTATCCTGTAATGCCTTTTTCTATTGTAGAGAGCAGCACACCTGCAAAGAAGCATCATTTTATTTCCTTAAATCCTTAAGGAGACCAGTCCTCTTCACTGCAAGTGGGCTTCATCTGGCCTTCTTACTCCCTCTGTGCTGCTAACTAGTCACCCCATATCTTGTCTTGTCACATAGCCACAGTACATTTTCCAGCCTTTCTTGTATTTACGATTGTCCCCAAAATAATGCAATGTCCATTATAAGTGATGTATTTTCTTTTCAGGTCAAAACTTTTAAGAAAAGAGTGTTTTGTGCATATTTGTTTTTTCTTTTGCCAACTGATTATAAATGATTTCTAAAGAACAGGTATCACCAATATAAGAAAGATCCATGAAAGTTCCTGAATTCGTAAATATGGAAAAACTACCTGTTAACCAGCAATTCGGAACCTGAGCAAAAAAATAAACTAATATTTTTGAGCCACTGTGTATTGAGGCTCTACTCTGTACTTTACCTGAGGCATCTTAATATAGAATGCATGATGATTCTTAATGCTTTTTCTGCTTCCCTCCTGCCTTTACCTATCCTATCTGTCTGCCAGTCTAGCTCTTTCTTCCTTCATTTCTTTCTTTCATTTTCCTCCTTCAATTTCTTTCTTATTGCCCCCTTAATCCAAACCTTTTAGGATATTCTTGGGGTTTTCAGTATTCTGAAATTTCAGTATGGTGTCCCTTGATAGGTTAATATTTATTCAGAGGATTCAGTGAATATTTTTCTAGTTTATTTCTAGAAAACTCTTGAATTCTTTTATTTCTAAGTTAATTTCCTACAATTCTCTCTCTCTCTCTCTCTCTCTCTCTCTCTCTCTCTCTCTCTCTGTGTGTGTGTGTTTATACACCTATTCATTCAACAGAATAATTAGAGATTTCAGGACTCTTCAGGGCAGAGGCTGCTCAGTTTGGGGCATCTGTATCATTTAGCATCAACCTTCTAAAAGATGTTTCTGTAAAAATAAATCATTCCAGATTGTTTAGGGTTTCAAACTTGGGTAACCAGTATGTTGGGAACTTTGAAAGTGCAGTCACTTTCTTGTGCCTGGGGAATGTCCTCTTCTGGAGGGGCACCCTTTCATATCCTTAGCATAGGAGGCAATGTTGGTGGGAGGGGTGTTTTTCACCTTTATTTCAAAGCACTTGGGAACTGCTTTATGGTTATACTTTCTGCTTCCATGACAGAGTCAAACTGCTATGTGGGTGAGCAAAATAAAAGCATTGAAACAGGTAGCTAGATTGTGAACATATAAATTACAAAATCAAAGCCTACCTTCATAATCTCCACATTGTCTTCTGAAATTAATTTTACTGTAATCTTTTTAAAAGCTGTTTTATTGATAATTTGCGACTATGATAAAAATATAATCAAATTAAAAATCACTTAATACATAGACATTTGTATTAGTAAAAGCCTTTATGATCTGGATAACAACCTTTCTGATTCTAACAGTTAAAATCTTCCTATTCATTAATCCCATAAAACATTCAAAATTTTTTGAACATAAGTCTGATTTTTCATTCTACTCAAAGAACTTCCATTTATGTGTATGTATGCTCATGTGCAAAACAAGATCAACTGTTTATTTGGCACTCTTAAACTTTCTAATAGTTGATATTTTATTCCACAGAAATTACCATGTTTTTATGGGTACAATGCTTATTTTAATTGTTCTAATCTGCCCTCTCTTTCTCTAAAACTACTAACCTGAATATAGAGCTTTAACCTTTTTCAGTATTCTGTTTGAGTGAACCTTGTATGAAGCAAAATGATTCTTGCATATTAGGGTATGAAGGAAATCATCCCTCCACCCCAATCCCACACACACTCTGCACAACTGAAGGTTTATGTCTTTAAATATGAAGTATACTGACAATCAATAGATTAGTAGGATTAAAAAAATACAAGTTTATTTTTGTACATGGTTCATCACAAAAATGTGAGTATCCAATAACCCAATGAGGCCCAGAAATTTGTACACCCTTCTTCACAGAGCAGAGGGAAAAGGGGATATAGGCAATTTATAGGATTAATAAAGAATTTTTATGGAAGATCAACGGGCCCAAAGAACAGACAATGTTCTGTGGCAAGTCCTCTGGGCTCCAGTTGTGATATCTGATTTTCAGACTCTTTCTCTGTGACTTTGAGTTGAATGTTCCTTGTAAATGAAACTTTGGTAGGAGGATTAAAGGCAAATGTGTTCTTTTTGGTGGATCCACCCTTAAATAGATAGCTGATCTTCAGAGAAAAGACTTATCCTGTGCTTATAGATGGGAGAGACAAAGGCAGGTCAGAGAACTAGGAACACCTCTTCGGTTTCCATTTCACTTTAACTCAAAGTGCTCAGCATGCTGAGACACCATTTAGGGTATCATTTTCTGAGCCCTAACACACAACCACTGTAAGGGAAATAAAGTGCATATGGCAAAATTCCCACTTACCAATTTCTTCTTCTCTGTGGGATAAATGATTTCTCAGACAATTTGGTCCTTTGATTCAGTCCAGTACAGGGATTGGTGCTGTGATTAAGGGTGCAGGCCCTGGAGTCCCCCTGCATTGTTCCAAACCTCAGACCTACCAGTTCCTCACTCTCTTGAGTTTGATGTTCTTCTGCAAATTAAGGATAATACTAGTATCTACTTCATAGATTGTTTAAAGATTTAACTAGTAAGACAAAGTTAGTATTGCTTTTCTCCCCAGTTTTTTCTGGAGTTTAATCACAAACATGTGACATGTATTTAATTGCTATTTTACTAAGTATTCAGAGTTTTGTCCCTAAGACTACTGTTATTTATTAGGAAAAAAAAATCAGAGTTCATTGTCTAGCTGTGGAAAAGAATAAATACAAGGTAGGACTAATGAGACCTATATTTTACTGTCCATCTCATGAAATACTCATGCAATTCAATTACAGATATTTACAGGTAAATGTGAGAGTTGCTAACCATAACATGTTTGGCATATGCAAGGTATTGTTTGGGTAGGCCAAACTGTACTTTCTCAACTGAATTACTTCTACTTAATTATGTACTGGGAAACCAAGAAGGATTTAAATCAATATGTTTTTCAGGAAATTATTAGGCTTAAAATTAATCAATTTATTATTTCACTGGTCTAGAAACATAGTTGTTTAGGGTATACACTCTATGGGCTGCTAAATATATCAACAGCTTTATAATTATTGTCCAAGACTGCACCAAGACCTGGCTCCTGAGTTACCAAGAAAACATTTTGTGGAGTCACCAACAATAAGAGAGAAAAATAAATGGTTAATATTTCTTTTTCCTGGAATTCTCTTCCTCCAGTTATCTGCATTTCCATGTTTAATGTTATCTGACAGCTATCCTCTCAAGGGCCACACTATAGAAAAATAAAATGCCATCCTTCTTCCTTGAACTCTTTATCCTAATTTTATACTTACTTTTCTTCATAGCTCTTAAAATCACTAAAATATTTAAAATGTATTTACAAGGGTTGATATTTTGTTTTGTTCATTGTATATCCCCAAATCTTGATAAATAGTTGGTGCTAAATATCATTTATGTAAGTGAACAGATCTTTCTACATATTCAAATATTATATATACATATATATGTGTACATATATTTATGATATTATATGCCAATTTTCAATTTGTATATTAGTGAGGAACAATAAAAATGACTACACAAACTGAATCCTTTTAAGACAATGTTAATTTTCAATGAGGAAAAATATGACAATTCGGCAACCTTGAAGAATTTTTTTTCTTAAAATTACTAAAACTTTCTGTCAGCTATAAATATATAGGTATGTCAAAAAATAGTAAAACTAATATGTATTTCATGCATTGTATTTAAAAGTGTTACCAGAGCTCTAGGGCAAAGGCCCCAGCTCTCAGGTCCCCTCAGAATAGACTCATCCATCTATCCAAATATGTCAATCAAAGAGACAAGCTGTAGGAAAGGGCAGGAAAGGAGCTTTAATAGTGGAGGTAATACTGCATAGAATGGATACAGGAGGCTGACAAAAAAACTTTGAAGTTTTATAGAAAAGAGGAACAAAGGGAAGGTTTGGGAACCTGCACAGCTGGCAGAGTAGGTCATCTGGTCATTTTAGTCAAGCACTCGTCTTTTTGGTCATTGTTTTAGAACCGGTTCTGTGAAGCCCTGGAGAGGTTATCACCACTTCAAGGGGTAATTCTGTTCCCAGGGTGAGATGATTGCTCCTGCTTAAAGGATCAGCTTCAGTTCATGGGGTAATTGCTGCCACTCAGGGAGGCAATCTCATCATGGGGCAATCTGTTCTGTGGGTCCTGCCCTGCTTGGAGTAGTTTCAGTCCCTTGATATAAAGATGCTTATCATTCAGACCTGTTGTTCTTGGAATCCAAGGTAACCGCAGAACAAAATGTCTTAAGATAAAAATAAAGAGGCAAATTGAGTTAGAGGAAGAACATGGAGTTGTTAGTTCAGTGAGTAGGTCCTCCTTCAAAAGCAATGTGAACATTGATGTTTAACGTGCTTTATTTCTTTGCAAAAACTTAAGCAGAATAGTTCAAACAGTGTTCACTTTCTTCTCACTGTATAACTTACAATAGCGACTGATCATCTACACAAATTATCACACTCCTTTCTGAGTTTGAATCAGCTTCTAATATTTTATCTTCTGTGCTTTCAACAAAACAACACATCTCTGAGACTCTCTTTAATGTGAAGGTGTTTTGTTTTGTTTTCTAATGTTACTTCTTCTGGAGCTTCTACAACCATTTTTGTCATCACAACCTCTTTGTACATGTGTTCTGATGAGATCACTTTCACTACATTCCTCTAGCTACCTAAGGTGAACCTCTAGAATTGGAAGAGTCAACATACCCATGGTCAGTGCTATAATTTGGGTCTGGAGTGTACTTCAAAGGTCCATTGGGAATAGTGGAACCTTTAAAAGGTGGGGAGGAATTTAAGTCACTGAGGACATGCCACTAAAGGAGATTAGGATCCTGGGTCTTTCTCTCTCTTTCTTGTAGCTTTTCAGCTGCTATAAGATAAGCAGTTCTGTTCCACTACATGCTCCCTGCCTTGATGTTCTGCCTTACCACAGACCCATGAAGGGCCAAGTGACCCCAGATTAAAATCTCTGAAACCAAGAACCAAAATAAAATTTTCTTCCTGTTAAGCTCACTTATTCAGGTCTTTGTCACAGTGATGGAAAATTGACTAATACAATCAGCTATTTAATTCTGTTTGTATTTGATCTGTATCCTGCAAAGTTATTTGCATAAGGCAATAAAAGTTCCTGCCATACTGCATGGATATTACCTGCTTTTAACTCCAGCAATAAGATTTAAATGTTTTCAGTTGCATGTTCTATGCTCCCAAAACTCAGCTAAGAAAGTTACCTCCAGTTTTAGCATCAGCAGCCTATCTCAAATTTCATATAAGAGACTTTAATTGTTAAAACAATTTCTTGGCCCATAGGCTGGATGAATAAAGTTGTATTTGGTGGTAAGAAGCAAATCTTCACATTATCATGTTCCCAAAGAATCAGGACAATGGTAGTATCCTTTAAAAGTTAAACTACTTTGTCAATGTTTCCCTCAAATGCCAGGAAACCAGGAAAGGACACACCTACATGCTTTGCTTTCAGTGCGTGAGCTAAATAGCAGATGTGAGGTAGCCAATCACTGACAGACCTGGAAAGAGGTGATGTGAAGGTCACTGATCTTGATTAGCATCTATTATTTACATAGTCATTTAGGGACCAGTATTCTAGCAGTAAAGTTTGTACTGTATACAGTTACTCAGTTAATATTTTTGGTCACTGAAATATGAACTGTGTTCTTGAGGGACTGGTGTCGTTAAACTGAAATTTATGCATGTCAAAACATACAGTAAGAGGAATCCTGATCCACCTCTATGAAAGAACCTGTGTATGGTTCTGAAACTGGCACAGTGGAACTTAAGGAAGTGTATGTGCAAAAAGTATAGACTGAGGCAAATGAGAGCAGAACCAGAAAGAAGGAAGAAAGATAAAGGAGAAATTCAGTCAATTGTCTCAGTGAGGAACTAGTATTTGCCTAGATTGCATTCTTCAATTAATTCAAGGAATTTATGGGCACAAACCAGGAAGTTCATGGTGAGTCATCAGCATCAAGAGACTGCCTGGAAGAACAGTTTTAGACTAACCCAGAAGGTTCAGTTTGATTTCCATCTGAAAGAACTGCATTTAGATAAACATCCAGCATACCTAGAGGGAGCTATAGCCCCTCTAGATCCCACTTCCCAGGGAGTAATCAGTATAACCCTCTGGTCCTGGGTGGGTGTGAAGTGGGAAGTCCACACAGGAACTAAAAACAAAATCATGGCCATAGGTAAGCTAACAAATAGTTATCAGGGAAAGGAACAACCTATTTTATTTTGCCTGCCAAGGCACACACATGGCCACTAAACTCCATCTAATCTCCAACCACCCCCTATCCTCACCCCTATCCTCCGTGGAGATCTGTCACCCCCACCCTATCCTTGTGGAGATATGTCCTTATCTCCCTAAAGCTATAAACATGGTGTTCTAGCCTTATAGTGAGCACTGAGTTTCTCAAACTCTTGTCTTCTTCCCATTCAACTCTGCCAGAAATAATCCTTGGGCCCCTGCACAGGCTCCCTATGTAGCCTTGCTTTCTAGTTGGTGAAGAAAAGTTTTGTTGCCTTACAGACCTGGATCCAGCCCCAGACAGATCTGATTAATCACTTCTTTCTCTTTTCTTGAAAATGACAATATTCATTATATACCACTCCGGGGCATGCTTCCTTTTCTGTAACTATTTTCCATTTCCCATCTATCAATTGGATGTCCCCAGCGCATCTTTGATTTTTTTTTTATTTGGAGTATTTGATTACAAACTAGAGAATTGTATTTAGTTCTTATTCCAGAACATGGAGTCAATTATTCTTGTTTACCTTTTTCATCTTCACACATTTTCAGAACCTACCAGGTATTGTATATTAACTCTTCAGCAGGTACAACCCATTTCACTTTTAAATTAAGAATATATTGCTGATCAATGCACACAAATGCCATGTTGTTAACAGCCCTTACAGAATTGTACTTAATATAAGACTTATTTGTGTGTGAGCATAACTTATTTTTTCCCTTGACTACAAGTTTGGCTGCAAGATTTCTTTTTGTCACTTTGAAATAAATTTTTTGCTTTCATAACACACTTGATTTGGAGTCACCATCTTGATGGTGGGAATACTGCAAATTTTTCTTGCATATGAAACAACCAGAGAGGTATCCTTTGGAGGCCCCTTGACCATAGTCATTTATCACTATAGTTTACTTGACACAGGATAATAAAAGTGGCCACTAAGAAGCCACTCCAAGGACTACAAAGGGTGGGGTAGAGATACTAGGAATTCTAAATATGAGGTACCTTTTACTTAACAAAATATGATATTATTAGGAAAAATGAATAAGTGACCTCAAACAGTGGCTATGACCACAAACTTCAAAACAAACAGATCAGGTTTCCTCTTGGGATTGAGTAATTCACAAGTCTAACCACCCAGAAACTCTTCTGACTGTAGTTGATCTTAGGCCATGATTCTTATAAATTACTTTTGTATAAGAAAGTCTAAAAGTGTTATTAAATAGCAGCTATTCCAACTCCACCCCACAGAGATTCTCAATCAATTGATTTGTGAATATTCAGAATTCTGGGAGCCACCTTTCTTTTAAGTCTTGCCTCATGAGTTGATTTACCACAAAATGTGAAAATATTTTCAATTCTTGAAGAACAAGCATTACTGATCCTATTTAAAGATGAATTAGAAAGAGTGCTAAAGGACAGCTCTGTTTCCTGAGTTAGTTATAGGATCTAGTTTTCAGCAATGCTTTGGGATAAATGACAACAGTGGTTTTCCAACTTTAGTGTGCATCGAATTTACTTGGGAAACTTTTAAAATACTGATTGTCAACCCCCAGCTCCAAGTTTTCTACTTCAGGGGTCTGGGATGGGCATCAGAAATTGTATTTCTAATAACTTACCAAGAATTACTTATTATGATTTGGGTTTTATATGTCCCCCAAAGGCCCAAATCCTAAAGGCTTGATCACCAGACTAGACTATATGTAGGGCATTGAAACTTTAGCCCGTGGGACCTACGAAAAACGAAGAAGATCACTGAGTATGCCCTTCAGGCCCTTTCATATTCTGTGTGTGTGTGTGTGTTTCCTAGCCTCTAAGAGGCAGCTTTGTTCTACTACATGCCCTCCTCTATGTTGCTCTGACTAGCCATAGGTCCAAAATATTGGAGCCAAGTAACCATGGCCTGAAACCTCGGAAATCATGAGCCAGAGTAAATCTTTATTCATTTTAAGTTGTTTATCTCAATATTTTGCCATAGCCATGGGAAGCTGAGTAACACAGGACTGCTAACCTGGGTACCTCACTTTGAGAACTACCGTGTATAAGATAGGCATAGATTACTTTACCTGTTGACTTTATGGTAATGGCAGCTTAAAAACCAAGAAGTCTACAGATATTATTTGAGGGCCCACTATATGCTGGTTGGGCCCTAAGTACTGGGAATATAATGGTGAACCAGATATGCATAGTTTGAAACAAATAACTAACCCATGTTATGTTTGAGAACCACTCTACTGCATGTGTGAAAACTTGTGAGCTACAGGGTCCTAAAAAGAGACTTCCAATTATTATTTTCTATTTTCAAAAAGGTTACAATATAGATGGTGATTATACATATTCTTTCTCTTGGGATACCACAGCTTTTTGAGAATAGCATAAAAGACATGAGAACTTCCCAAAATAGAAAAATAATGTGACAACAGACTAGCAAATTTTTTTAAAGTCTATATTCTCAAAAGCCTTCAACTAAAGGGGATGCTTCTAGTAAATCTGTTCTACATTTCATTCTTATACTTCCAGAAAAATGGTTCTTAGCACTCAGCTATAAGCTCAGGTACACACAGAAGTACCCTTAGGGAAGAGTGTGATTTGGCTCCTGGAAGTGCATTCCATGTAGGCTCTATATGAACAACATCTAATGATCTAACCCAGGTGTGAACCACTGCTCAGGAGATATTTAACATATTTCAAAGAAGTCAGGCCACTGGAAGAACTTTGAAGGTATGTTCAGATACTCCTTGATTTGCAAAGAAATTATGTCCCCATTAACTCCTTGTCAGTTGAAAATATGTTAAGTACATTTAACATACCTCACCTACGAAACATTGTAACTTAGCAACACAATACACTGTAGAACAGCAGTTTACCCTCATGTAACTGACTGAAAGCTGTAGAAATAAATTATCACCACTTATCACTACTCCAGGAGCAGACCAAAATTCAAAGTAGGGTTTCAGCTGCATGAATATTGCTTTTGCACCATTGCAAAGTAAAAAAATCATAATTTGAACCATTGCAAATGGAGGATCATCTGTATTTAAGTTATTATATATGAAGCATGAACTCCATGCCAAGCACTCTAAGTGCTTGAAACACAGTCTAAGCTAGTGGTTAATGTCATTAATACCAAAGCCAAACTTTTAATAAACAGGTAACCATGAGCTAGTTCCTTGGTCTCTCTGTGCTCCTATCTTATCATCAGCAAATCCTACCTTACAAGGATTTTATTATAAATAAGCTGTTTTATGCAAAGCACTGAGAATAATGCCTGGCCTACAGTGAGTACCCTGTGTAAAACATATGGTTTTTGACAAACTCTATTTTAATCCCAGCAATTCTAAGGTGTAGGTACTATTGCTAAATCTATTCTAAAGTGGAGCAAACTGAAGCACCAAGGAGTTATGCAACTCTCCCTAAGTAACAAAGTAAATGTTAGAACCACTCCTGTGAACTCATGCAGTCTGACCTTGGAACTGATTTTCTTAATGGCAGTACATACTGCCTCTTGAGAGGATTAATTTTTGAGAAGACAGGGCTCATAATATATATTTTACTGGAGTATATAACTCAATTGCAAGTAATGTACTTGAAAAACATTTCTAGCTGATTCACATTTCCTCTAGATCAATGAGGAAATTAAGCCGTTGTGTTAATTATTCTTTTCATACTTGAAGTCTCTGAAGGGAACAGTGCAGTTTAATAGAAAGAATATTTACTTTAATTTTAACAGATCTGCCTAGCTCTGTAGCTACTTGTAAGCAAGTTTTATATGTTCTCTCTGAGCATGTCTCTTCTTCAGCAAAATATTGGCAGCAGTATTGACCTCATGCAATTGTTTTGTGAATTAAATGAAACAGTGTATGTGAAGTGCCTAACCCAATCCCATGTTCATGATGGATATTTAAAAAACATCAATTCCTTCCTCCTCTTAAAATTACATACTAGAAAAGTTCCAGTTGTAAAAACTTATGTTCTACTTCCCACAATTATGTCTCTCTCATAGAGAAGAAAGCACATGGAAGTTTTTCATATGCAAACCAATAGCCAAAGTGAGGTTGGATCTAGAAGACTGTCTTACTGACTGTTCTGATAGAATTCCTGCCTTTGGCCATATGCTGAAGTCAACAGAAGGAAAGCAAAGGATGCCAATGAAGCCCTTTCTACCTCTTCCATGCAAGAAGCACAGAGGAGAAGCTCACTGAATTTATTTTAGTTTGCCTTTAGCTTGCTCCTTAAGCACTTAGAACTTTGAGTGTTTTCCTCATTTTAATCTCATTTGAATTATTGTAATTTTAATTATCATCTTATTTATAAGAGTGCAAACATTTCACACCTACAGAAAACAGTACAAGAGCCATTTACTTTGTAGCAACAAGAGATAAAAATGACAGGAAACTAGAATTGAGAGAATTGAAAGTGAGAAAAAATGAGCAATTATGTGATCTATATTTTAAATATGTCAATAAATATTACTGTTTCTTCCTTTCATGCTGAGGATTAGACCTAGGGTCTTAGCATGCTAAGAATGTGCCCTACCACCAAGCTATACCTCCAACATTATAGTTTCCTTCTGAATGATGGATCCAACTGATCTGATGCAGTCAGAACCAGTTGTGTGTGCATGTGTGTGTGTGTGTGTGTGTGTGTGTATGTACATAAACATGCATATGTATAAAAGCAAATTTACATGAATACATGCATGCTAACACAAAAAAATAAGAAATCTGATACAAAAATTTGAACTCTTCAACATAGTTAAGTTGGTAAAGCATCTTCTATAAGGTGCTTTCTCTTGTCTTCATGTCTATAGCTGAGCTTGAAGTCCATTGTACAGGCATTTGGGAAGGAAAGATGGATGTAAATTGAGAACGGGTCCTGTTGGAACCCAATGGCCTGAATACAGCCTATGAAGATGAATCAAAACCAAAGTCAGTTCATGCTGCCTCTGATCTTGGTGATATTGGGTGTCCTGCAGAAGCCAGATCTTCTTCACACAGCAGCACAGGAAACAGAGAAGCTGAAGAAGGATGCAGGAGACCATGAATTAATTGCAGACCTGGCTTAGCACAGTGTATGTGACTTATAAAATGACTGCAACTTCACCTTCCATCCTTCAAATGTCTCACAAGAAATTCTCTCATGACCGATATAAACAGAATCATACGGAAAAGGTAATTCTAATGAATATAGTTTAGCTTGGCTAAGTTGATATGCTATTAATGAACATTAAATAAAAATCTTCAATCTTACTTAAATAACAAACATCTAATATCTTACACAGTTTCTTAAGTTAAGAATCCAAAAGTGGCTTAGGAAAGTGGTTCTGAATCAGGGCCTCTTGTGAAGTTAGTTAGTTGTGGCCAGAGTCATCTGAGGACTAGTCTAGGTTGGAAGGGGTCTACTTCCAATCTCATTCATGTAGGTGTTGCCAGAGGCCTCAGTTCCTTACCAGGTGAGATTCTCCACAGGGCAGTTCCCAGTGTACCAGCTGGTTTCTTGGGGAAGTGAGAGATGAGAAAGGAGGTGGGGGTGAGGGTGAGGCAATGAAAGACACAGTGTCTTCTTAAACTAATCTCTTTCACTTCTGCCCTATTCTGTTGGTCACACTGATACCATGTGGGATAGGACTAAAAGGATGTGGATACCAAGAGGTGAGGTTCTCCATGTGAATACCAAGAAATAAGAGTCCTTGGGAATTGTGATAGAGCCTGCTGTCACAATGTCAATTCACAAATTCAGCTCTACCCAGGAAATGGCTTCAGTTTCAGGTGGGATATTGTTTCACTTCTGACTGGGGAGTTGTCGCGACCCCTCGCCAGCAAGGGAAAACACGACACAGGATTCTTCTTTCAGCAGTTTATTCAGGCCTTGATTCATGTATCATCTTCTAGCGACCCGTGCCCGCCACGCCCAAGCACAGCCTAATAAAGCCTCCCGCATACCAATCCTAAGCTGCCACGTGGATCTTTCTCATAGGGTGGTAAGGGATTGCGCGCCAATTCTCCATAAAAGGAGTTGTTTATCACAGGCCACAGTGGAAGCCGGCGCCATCTTCTAATGGCGGCCACGGTCTAATTAGAACGGCTCACCACAGGGAGTCATGTCTTTGTACAGTCTCTTCTGTGCACTCTACTCACTTCTCCGGAAATGCTCCAGTAGCAACACTCTTCTTTAGTGTTAGTCTCTACCTTTTATACCTCATTTTCACAAACCTTGTCAGATTTGAGCCTCACACAGTTATAAGAGGACAAAGCTGGGCCACAGCTGCATGTCATTCTGCTTCCAAGGTCAAGGTTATTTTTACTATTCTGCAGCCAACTTTATATTTGCCTTTCAAAATAACCACTCTATACTACCTAATATTAACTGAAAGACTTATAGTCAAATGGCAGAGTTCAAAAAAGTATTTGTTTCCTATATCTCATTACCAGTAATTTTTCTTTAGTCTGGCAAGATATCTTCAACATGATTTTCCATATTTGTCATTGTAAAATCTCTGACATGTTTTTTGCTAGTTTAGTATTTTTATGTCTATGAAGTATATAGGGCATGGTTTTCTCAACTACAAAACATCATGCCAAAAATAGTCACATATTTTTTACTGTTTTCATAGCTCTTTCTTTTAAGCTAGTGACTCACTGTTTAAATTATTTCATGAATGCAAATGAGACAATTTTAAGTGACAAATTACTTTTCTTATTATATCTGCTATTATTTCGTTCTTGGGATCTTTTTACCACTTATAAAATCTTTATAACTGCAAATAGGCTGCTCTGAATCACAGAATCATGGTTGGACTTCCAAATCCCAGCCTCTTTTCCTACTTGGTGAATTAATCTGGATTTAAAAAATAAGTTAAAAAGAAAGTTTAATGCTGTTTCTTCTCTGTCCTGAATCTTGAGTGTTCTAAGGTACAAATTCCCCCTTCTCCTCATCTAGCCCCTACCTATTCTCCATAACTCACCACAACCAATTTTGCCTCTAAAATAAAATAAAGATATCTCCATCCCCAAAAGACACAAAGACCCCCAAACTGCTGTATATTGTACCAAAAAGACAGTTATCCTCTTATCCCAGTCTTGAGCAAAAAGAGATTAAAATTATGGAATTTTGAAGAATAGTATGTTTTTGTTCCAACTTCAAACCCTACCTCCACAGATGAGGTTTGAACCCAAACTTCCAGGTGGAGCCTCTTTTGATCTTGCCAATGTTTTCCTATTTACTTATTTAGCCATTATTTAGCCAAATGTTGTTCCTAAAGAAACTTATTAACTCTTTATTGGTTGTGGAAAACTGAATTCTTGAAGTGAACCTCCAGACTTTCTTGAAGTTTGGTTAGAGAGACTCCCTTTACATTTTGAGGATTTCATAAAAACACATTTTTATGGTCCCGTTAAATTGTTTATCCTAAGATATATCTTCACACATCATTTTCTTCAAGTGACATTAATAGTGTCTACCTTATTCCATTGTGTTTATCTACCTACATGACTTTTCCCTCCAAATTTTATTTCCAGAGTGTAGCAAAGGGTTGGTCACATCATAATCATTCCATAATCAATGTGATGAATACATGACCAAACTCTCATTCAAATTGCTAGATAGATCAATCTAAATTTCATCTAAATGATGAAACTGTTTACATTCCCTAGTAATAGTGGAAACTCAGTGATGTCTTTGGACTTTGGCAATACTCTCTCTAAAAATTGTGAATGGGAAAATTATTTTTCAGAGCATTAATTTAAATACAAATTATATATTTTAGACAGATTGATATAGCTAAAAATATAAATTTCTTTCCATAAATTAGAAGAAATGAAATGCACGTAGGGAGCTAACCAAGATGAATACGCAGAACACCAGCAGCAATGTATTATTGCTATTTATACTCAAGAAACAAATTATTTTACGTCAGGTTTACTAAGGTGGATCCAATTTTTTGTTTTAATGATTTCAAAACATATTTCAAGGTTTTCTGTTGAAAATTCCAAAACAAGTCACTAAGTTGTTTTTGACAATAAATTGGGCAAATAAATCCTTTTCGGGGGGGCTGGGGTTGTGGCTCAGTGGTAGAGTGCTCACCTGGCATGTGAGAGGCCCTGGGTTTAATCCTCAGCATCACATAAAATAAATAAATTAATTAATTAATTAAAGGTATTGTGTTAAAAAAAATCCTATTCAGTACAAATGCCACAGCATATTTTGGGGATTTTTCTTTCCCCTTGCTTAAAGTTCACAGGTGTTTAAAACAAAGCTACATCAGATTTGGGGCTGGAAAAAAAAATAAGATAAGCTTAAAACATCTTATACCAAATGCAAGGACTTATCTAAAGATTAATTAAGATATTTCAAAAAGATAAAGTAGGCAAAACTAGGGGGAGATAAAATAGATGAGTGTTTGCTTAAGAATAGAGGGTTGACAATAAAATGGCACCAGGGAATTTTTTCTTGTGTTGGAACCATTTTCTATGTTTTTATTGTGGTGGTTACATAATTATATGTATTGACCCAAACTCATAAACCTAAAAATTTTTACTGTATTTAAATTATACTACAATTTTTAAAAAATATGATGTGGAGCTACATTGATAGGGCCCTTACTGGCCAAATTTGGAACCATGTTTAGCATTAAAAAGAAGAATGACCACACAACGACCTGAAACCAACTCTTTGAGAGCAGTTTTGTTGGTAATAGCCCAAAACAAGAAATAACCAAAATGCCCCTCAATAGCTGAAAGTTTAGACAAACTGTGGTACATATGTACCATGGAATACAACTCAGCATAAAAAGACATGAACTGCTGCTACACACAGCAATGTGGATTGATCTCAAGGACATTATATTAAATGAAAACAAGCTATCTCAAAAGGTCACAGACTATAGTCCATCTACATAATATTGTCAAAATGACAGAAGTATAGTGATTTGATCAGCAGTTTCAAAAATCAAGTTATGATAGCACAAAGTTGAGTGGATATAACTCTTCAGGGGCAGGACGCTGGAAATCTTTGTGATGATGATTGTTCTGTATTCTGATTATAGTTGTATTTACACAAATCTCAACCTGTGATAAAGTGACCCCAAAACACACACATTGTACCAGTGCCCATTTTCTAGTTTGAATATTGAATTATAATTACGTAGGATGTAACTGTAGAGAAAAACTGGGTGAGAGGCACTCATAGGACTTCTGTGTATTGACTTCACAACTTCCTATGAATTTATAATCATTTAAAAATAAAAATAATGCAAATGATAGCAATATATTAAATTAGAAGGGAACACATGGTTCTCCTAAGTGGTGGGAGGGAAGATATTTTTTAATACATGTCCAATTTTATTAGTTTTTAAAATTGTTTATTCACTTTTTCAAATTTACATACAACAAAACCTTTTGGTGGTTTACAATTATATCTGTTATACAAAGGCATACAACCATATAATAACTACCAAAAATTAGAGATAAAATAGATGAATACCTCCTAAATTCTCTCATATTTCTCTTTACATTCTGTACTCCCCCCACCCAGTCCCTGGTAACTACAGATTTCTTTTATTTTTCTATAATTTTGCCTGTTTTAGAATGTCATAGTTTTGATGATATCTTACAGTATGTGGACTTTGAAACTGGCTTCTTTCAGTTAGCAAAATGCATTTAAGTTTCAATCCTGTTGTTTTATGTATGGGTAGTGTGTTCTCTTTTGCTGAATAATATTCTATTGTATGGATGAAGCATAATTTAATCAATCACTCATCGAAGGACATCTGGAATGTTTCCAGTTTTAGGTAGTATGAACAAAGCCAGTAAAAACAGTAAAAACATTTTTATGCAGTTTTTCTTTCTTTTTTTTTTATAAACTTAAGTTTACAGAAGGGAGATGTAAAAAAGTAATTGGAAGATTAAAAATATCGCAAGGTTTAAGAACTTTGTTACTTTGCTATATTAACAGTTTTCTCGTTAACCAAGTAAAATGCTCAGGTCTTTGTTATGGACTGAAATGTTTCCTCACAAAATTCATGTGTTGAAGTCCTAACCCCCAGTCCTCAGAATGAGATTATGTTTGAAGATAGGGCCTTAAAGAAGTGATTCATCAAAATGAGGTTCTTTGGGTGGGCCCTAAGCCAATCCATATGTTGTACTTATGAGAAAAGGACATTAGAACACTCAAAGAGATACCAGAGGCTGCCTGTACAGAGGAACAATCCTTGAAACAGTGGGAAAGTCATCTCAAGCCTAGGAGAGGGGCTTCAGAGGAAACCAAGCCTGCCTACTCATTCTCTTATACTTGTAGTTCCAGAACTATGAGAAAATAAATTTCTGTTATGTAAGCCAATCAGTCTGTAGCATTTTGTTATGAGAGCCCTCACAAACAAATAAATTTCTCTAGCCTTCCCCTAAAAATCATAGCCCTTTCTTATCCTTGAGTGCTAGTCTGAACCAAGGAGGTTTTTATCCCTAACCTAGGTCATTTGTTTTGTTTTATTCTTTTGCTGGGCTGGAGTTTCAAACCTAGGGCCTTGCAAATGCTGAGCAAGTGTTCTACCACTGAGCTACACCAATATCCCAGATCATTTAAATGTCTACTTTTCCTACACTCCAATGAGAAATGAATACTGAAATAACCCTCAGGCAAGAACATTACTTAGAAATGCCTTCTGGAAGTCTGTCTGATATCCCCACCCTAATATAAAATGTATATCAGTGTTCTTTATCTCAATCAATAGACAATGACCCTAACTGATAAACACATATTTTATTCAAAGCATATTCAAAAATCTCAAAATCGCTGGGAATAAAACCCCAAACCTGACAACAGACTTGGTCTGATGAAAACATTTGTTGTTGTTGCTGCTTCCCACTGAGTCCTAAAGGAAACTTGGCAGGTGCCACCCTCTGAATGCCATTTCTATGCCAGGAACTCTGCCTTAGACCCACTGGGAAACTTCCATGCCACAGCCAAGACTGAAAGTTTAATGTCTCTGCTGCCACATGCCCCAGTCAAAATGGAAGCTCCCTCAAGGCTAATACTTCTATCTGCTTCTCAAAGACATTGCATGGGCCAAGTGCATTTTATCTGCTGGAATGGCTATAAATCTGAACTATGACACAAGGGGGAAAAAGAACTCATTTTCTGGGAATTTGCCCAAATACTGAAAGTCTTTTTAAAGATGATAACTAACCTTTAAAGTTATAACTGTTATTAATGATCAATTCAAACTTGCTGCTATGGCTATTAACCTGCATTCTCTTTCCGCATTAACGTTTTTATAAAAATAATTTATTTTTATTATTATTATTTTAATTAAATATATTTATACTTTGTGGTTTGGCAACAATATATGTCTACAAATTGTATCAGGGTACTTAGCATTTTTGGCTTAAACATTTAAAAAAATTTATTAACATATAACACATACATATTTAGAAGGAATGATATACTGTATTTCAATATATGTATATAGTGTGTACTGAGCAAATCAGAGTAATTAATGTTTTCATCTTCTTATCATTACTTAGTGTTCAGAGCCTCCAAACTCCTCTTTTCTAATTATTCATAAAATATATACTAGCATTATGAATAATAATCCACTGTAATATAGAATACTAGAACTCATTATTTCTAATGGTTCAACATTCAGCTTGTTATACTTTCTTGAAATCTTAGCTCCCCTAACTCTAATTCTCACTTCAACATCTGGAAAGATGCTTATTAGCCAAAACAGCCCATCTGACCTTTCTCTCCACAAAGTCAAGAAATGGAAAAATTACCCTATGTCCTTTCTGATAACAATTTTAGATGACCTGTCTGTGGCATCTGCTAATGAATCATTAGTTGTAATCAATTAGATACAGCATAAAAGAACTTCTGAAGGAAGTATATGCTATTAATCTAAGAGGAAATGTTTGTATTTTTAAATACAATATTTGTATTTTGAATTGAGAATTTTTTAGCATACATGTATAGTTTTTTGTTATCCACAGAATGATAGGGTGTGCTTTGACAATCCAGGTAATACTAAATTTGATGTGTCACTTGAAATTTTTTTTTCAGAAGAAAACTAGACAGTCTATAGATGGAAAATATTTGACTCACAGTCATCTTTTAATACCTTGTTCCTATAACCTTTGAACAATGAGAACAATTTTGAGAACCTGATGTCATAAGTTTTGCTTGAAACTTCAATAAACTTCCTTTAGCTTCCATTTCAACAGCACATTTAAGTGGCCAAACCCAACTCATCAGCCCTCAAAAATATTTTATTTCTAAGTTCTTGACCTCTGGAAAAGTGTCCTGTACACTTCTCTGGTTATGCCATTCCTTCTTCTTTGCTATTCCTCCATTATATCTAGGAAAACACTTTGCCGGGGATTGAGCTCAGGGCCTTCTGCAGGCAAGGCAAGCACTCTACCAACTGAGCTATATCCCCAGCCCTCTTCATTATATCTAATAAACCTATTTCTCCATCTCACTATGATGTCCAGGCCCTATATATCTTCCTATACTTCCATCATATCACCTTTTTCTAACTTGCACCTGCTACCTGCCACCAAGCTGGACAGTATCCCATAAGCTTATTACAAGTCTCCACCACTATGCAATCCCACCCTTCTCTTTCTCAACATCCACACCACATCAAATTCACTAGACTTTGCTTGAAAAAAAAATGTGTGCACTGTAACTTCGGGTGTCTCCCCTGCTCCCTTTAATTTACATTTTTCATTTCTTGTTGATGTCCTAGTTTTTAAAAGTGCCTCGCAGGAAATTTTCTCCTTAAATGGTCTCTATCTAATCTTCAACCTTTGGCTGACAATTTACCTTTTACTTAATTGAGAAATCACCAGCACCAAACCCATACTGCCTGCTCATAGGTATTACACAGCAAACAATGACAAGGTATAAAATGTGGTCTAATGAGATGATAATGTACTGATTCCATGACCACAACCTGGCTCAAGCTTATATTCAGGAGCCAATTTTTTACTATGAAAAAAATAAAGTAAATATTGATGCCTTTCATTTGTACCACCCCAGGAGCCTGGAAGGGACACTATTAGTTTTTCCATTGCTGTATCATAAATTAATCCACAGTTTAGCATCTTAAACAACCCTTATTTTATATAGCTACTTTCTTTGAGGAGCCAAGGAAGTCCTTGTTCAGTCCTTTTGGTTCAAGTTTTCTCTTGAGGTTTCAATCAAGGAGTTGACCAGAGCTGAATTCCCATCTTTAGGCTTAACTGGAAGAAGATTAACTTCCAAACTCATGTGGCTGCACACAAGTACTTATCTGGTCACACACAGGCCTCCTCAATATGGCAACTTGCTTTCTCAAATTCAGCAAGGGGAAGAGTCAGCAAGACAGTAGCATAACTTAGTCCCATCCACTTTGTCACACTATTGGTTAAAGGCAAGTTACAAAATCAGGTTACACTCAGGGGTGGGGGCCTATACAAGGGTGTAAGTACCAGAAGGCAGGAATCTTTTTGTGAATCTCTAGAATCTGCCTGCCACAGGTCCCTGGCAGTATGTTCAATAGATTGTATAGTTTCATAAAATTTGTAAAAATAAAATAGCTACAATTAATAAAGACTACTGTGTTAGTCAGCTTTTCAATCATTATGACAACATACAGAAAATGATCAACTTAAAATATAAAAGTTTTATTTTGGTTCATGGTTTCAGAGGTTTAAGTGCAGATGGCTTGACCTTGTTTTGGGCCCACATCAGCACCATATATAATGGTGGGAGAATGTAGAGAATGTCTGTTGACCTCATAGTGGCCAGGAAACAGAGACAGGGAGGGGTCAGGATCCCAATATCCCCTTAAAGGGCATATGACCCAATTTCCTTCCACTTGGGCCTACCTTTAAAGTTTCTACCACTGCCTAATAGTACCATTGGCTGAGAACTAAGGCTTTAGCGCATGAGTCTTTGGAGGAACATTCAAGATACAAACTACAGCCACCACTGTCTTTCTCCACTTATACCACAAGTCCCTTGGAAGCACCCCTTCCTCCCTTATCAGGTAGCATTTGAATAATCCAGAAATTATGTAACACAATAAGGAGAAACTGTGTTGGAGATAGATTTACTATGGGTTTACTGAAATATGATGAGTGGTTTTCAGTCACTTCTTTGTAGAGCCAATTTATTTCTAGTTACTCTGGGAAAAAAAGATTTCCAGGAATATATTAGTTGCCTGCTATGTTGACTCAACCATTCTGTGACACAAAACAGAAGTTATATCATCATATGAACATGTTCTTAGGCTTTCAGCACTGGTGGGATTAGGGGATAAGACAGAGCCAGAAGCCTATTTCAGGAATATTTTTTTCAATCATTAAATGTGTACAGGTGGAATAGAAGATTCAGATCTCTTCAATGCTTAATCAAAACAGGTTTTATCTTGTCAAAAATATATTCAATAATGCATTATGTACAATTATAAACACAGTACTTACTTTTTTCCTTTTTTGATGGCATGATAAGGCATTCATTTCAGAAGGGATTCTGCCCCATACCCATGAGGAGGGTATTTTGCCCAGGGAAGCCAAGAAGAATCTGATAGATAGGTCTTGCTTGGTTTTCCCACCCATTCTATTAGCATTAGACATTCCCTCTTTGTCCAATCACATTTTAATCCAGTTATTCATGCTTTTGTCATGTCAATTCAATGAAGCTTCCATAAAAATCCTAAAGGAAAGGTTTTAGGGAGATTTCAGATAGCTGAATACATGGAAGTTTCCAGAAGGTAGTGTACCTGGAGAGGGCTTGGAAACTCTGCAGCCCTTCCACAAACCTCACCCTATGTATCTTTTTTTTTTTTTTTAATTTGTATCCTTTATAATAAACTGGTGAATGCAGTGTTTCTCTGAGCTCCACGAACTGCTCAAGTAAATTAAAGTCAAAGGGGAGTAGTGGAAACCCCAGTTTACCACTGGTTGGTCTGAAGCACAGGGAAAATAACTTGAGACTCAAACAAATTGAGACTTCAATGGGGCAACTGAAGCAAGTGGTTGGGAGTTGGGAACTGAGCTCTATCCAAGGGATATGACACTGTCTCTAGTGTCAGAAGTGAACAAGAGGTTTCCACTGCAGAATTGCTTACTTGCTTGCTGGGGTGGGGGGAATCCCCACAACTTTTAGGGTCACAAAATCTTCTCTATTGACTATGATGGGAGAACAGAAGTATAATTAGTTGTACCACAAAAAAGAAAAAGTAAATCATCTTCCAAATCTCTCTATAGAATATTATGTTACACATCATAGGAAGAAACAATTAACAAGTATGCCACTTAAAAATATAAAGAAAAAAATTCATTCATGTCAGTTTGTTAATAAAAAATTCTGATTATATTTCTGTATTTTCACATTTATTATATTTATTAGCTTTAAAATATGTATCTTTAGTTAATTTTCCTTTAAATAAATATTTAGTTTAATGCTTGAATCTGTAGTACTTATTTATTTGTTTGTTTGTTTTTGCTAGTGATGGAACCCAGGCCCTTGCACTAGCTAGGCAAGTATTCTAGCAGGGAGCCACCTAAACCCTTGGTTGTCTTTAAGTATCCAATCTGTGTAAACCTCCAGGCCCTGCAAAACCCATCTATTCCTGTCTGCTGTCACTGACCCTTATTAGTGTGGAAGTCTCCTAAAGAATCTTCATCTACTCACATCTATTTAGACCCCTACCACTCATGGCTGCCCAACAGCCCTCCCAAGGAAACACTATAATCATGCCACTTCTCTGTTGAACAATTTTACTGTCTCCCAGTCCTAAAACGTATCCAAATTCTTCAGACTGGAAAAGAAAGGTCCCAGTCAAACATTTACTTTTATTGTCAACAATTCCTTACTTTGGTTTTTGTTTTATTCTGTTTTCCCGCCAACAAAGCTTCTTGCAATATAACTATTTGCTGTTTAAAACCATCCTTTTTGATCCCTTCTCTCCCTGTTTTCCCTTTACTCTCATTTCGCTTTGTCAAAATCCTACCAAGCCATTAAAACCTGACTCACAAGCCTCCTTTGTTGCTCTCAGGCCCTCGGAGCCACTCCCACCTTCTCTGTGCCCAGAGCACTTTTCCTCCACTCTCCTTATTTATATTTTACCATCACATATTGCATTTGAAGCACTTGATTATTTATATTTTGATTTGCCTAATAAATCCTAAGCTCTTTGTAAGCAAATACTACTTCTTTTTCACTGTTGTAACCTCTTTAGTTCTTCTAAAGCTATGCTTGAAGAAAATAAATATTAGTTATAAGGGTCTGTCGATCTTATTTATTTTTTCAAAGAACCAACTTTTAGTTTTGTTAATTTTTTCAATAGTTTCTTTTGTTTCAATTTCGTTGATTTCCGCTCTGATTATAAATAACTGAGTGAATGAATAAAGCAGGATTTGAGCAAATATAAATTAGTTCGTTTAGATGCTACCTCATTCATTTATAATAAACTCATATTTACTGAAGCCATACTAAGTGTTGACTATTGGGAGTCTTTGCTGTGAATCTAAAAACAACAAAATGTATTTGTTGCTTTTAGGGAGGTGACCTTTTAGTGGACCAGACAAACATTAAACTAAGAACCACATGAGCAAATATAAAGTTTCATCCTTGACAGGGCCACGTAAACATACATGGGTTATGAGAGCGCAGAGTATGTCTGATTTCAACCAGTTTGGACATTTTCATGTGCATTTCCAGCAATGAATCATAAATACAATTCCATTTTTAAAAATGTTTCTTTTGTAAGGAAAGAATTATATTTGATCTAACTTAACCATATCCATTTTGCTTAATTACTTAACTAATGTTTGTCTGATGTGAAATTTTTACAAGATTAGAGCAGTGGTTTGTTTCCTGTTTCTGAAAACTGGCACATTTTAGTGCTGCTTTCTGAGGGCATGAGTGAAACTGAGAAGCCAAAAGCTCAGCCCTTCTCTGGGAATAATGCTCTCTTTATTTGGATGGTGGCTGTTGATAGCTGAGCTTATCCTGTCTGTAGTGTTCTTTCTTAGTCTGACAGCCACTGGCCAGTGCCTCTGCTTCCATGAATCATCCTGTCCCACAGATAGTCTGCTGTGGGGTTTACAGATTAGGTCGGTTATGCATTGAATTCTGTCTTCCCAAAAAAAGATAAGTTGGAGTCTTAACTTCCTAAACCTCAAAGTGTAACCTTATTTGGGCACAGAGAGTTTACATAGGTAATCAAGTCAAAATGAGGTCATTTAGGCCCTAATCCAATATGACTGGTATCCTCATAAAAAGGGGAATTTTGGATGCAGAGACAGACATTCACAAAGGAAAGATAATGTGAAGACACAGGGATAAACAATCTACCTGCAAAAAATTCCTGAGACTGTAAGAAGTTAAAACAAGGGCAGAAATCCCTGAGAAGGAGCCCTACCTCTAGCTACCTTGAACTCAGACTCTGTCCTTTAGAGCTGAGACAATAAATCTCTGATACATAACACATTTAACTTGTGACATTTTGTTGTGGCAAGCCTAACCAATTAATACATGATATATTTTCATAGAAAAAGTTGTGTAAAACTTTTAGGATTTTTATTCTGTACCATTTTTATTTCTTTAGAATTATTTTCATTTAGGCCTAAATGCAAATTTGGAAACAGCACCCAGAGTCTCAAATAATATATATCATTGAGAGATTAAAAACAACAACTAAAATCTCTCTCCATATGAACATTACTTTTCTGGAACTAAGTGAACTTCACAAGGCCAGTTTGGCTGGGACTTCCTTTTCTATCTCTGTTACCTCCAACAAGATTAAAAGGCAGTGTAGCAGTTATACCTTCAGGGTAGAATGAAAGCAGCCCAAAATGATCTGGATCTCAGATTGGAAGAGGAATGTGGAAAGGGCTCAACACAGTTTTGTATAGAAGTCTTTTAATACTTGGCTTACTACCATATTTACTTTAGGGATTGAAGAAACCATTGTACATCTGAAAGACATTTTAAAAATCACACAAATGGTTGCTCCCTGTGAAGAACTGCCTACCAAATACATAACTGTTGTTCTTTTCAGAATAAGACAGCAGTAGGGTCCTTTCCCCCATCTGGGCTCGAAATGGGGAAGAGACAAATAATATATATCTTCCAATTAAGAAAAGTTACTGTGCTTATTTAATTTATTTAGGTAGAAATAAATTCTTATAGGTTAAATACTTTAAAGAAATAATTTTTGAACACCTATAATATATTTAGTGCTAGGAATACAAAAGTGGGCAGAAATAAACGATCTATTTCTTAGGGTACTTATTGGCAGGACTTTAAAGGAAATAGTAAGCACAAGACAAATAGCAACCACATGTATAATTGTAAAATTCCCAGTTACAAGTGCAACTAAGAAGTGCACATTGCAAGAAAAGCGGGTAATGGAATTTAACTTACCAAAGAGACTAGGAAACTCTATAGCAGAGACTTGTGCTTCCTTTCTGTTTGCTACCCAACATCTAAACCCATCAAATGTTTAGAGAATTTCATACATTGTAAACATTGACTAGATACAGATAATGTGTCCCACTATAGACACTGAAAACATCTGAAACTTATTTCCCTGGCTTCACATTATAACTAGAATGTGGTGGGTCTCTCTCTCTCTCTCTCTCTCTCTCTCTCTCTCTCTCTCTCTGTGTGTGTGTGTGTGTGTGTGTGTGTTTATGTTTTGGATTTGAGGTATTCCTCCTGTGTTCCTGCAGGAATATTCAGAGATGAAATAATTAGATTTTGAGTAATTATCAGTAACCTAATCTGTAACATAATCAGTCCATCCTAATGTGAATGGAGTCACTGGGTGGTGACCACAGGCAGGTGGAGTGTAGCTGAAGGACATGGGTCACTGGGGGCATGCCCTCAAAGGACTCATCTGTCCTTCAGCCTCTTTCCCCATCTTGATCTGCCTTGAGGAGAGCAGCTTCCCTCCCCACCACCATGATGTGCTGCCTCACCTTGGGCCAAGAGCTGTGGATTCCACCAACCATAGACTAAACCTTTGAAAACATGAACCACAATAAATTTTCCCTCCTCTCAATTGTTTTTTGCCAGGTATTGTGGTCAGAGTGAAGCAAAACTGACTAATACACATTCTCACATTGTTGTAGCTCACCAATGTGTAAAGGGGCAAACTGTAGTGTATAGCACTTAATGACAAGGGTGGAGATTTCTTCTGCATACCAGTTTCTTAGTTTGGTTAACATGTTATTCTTAGATGCTAATGCTTGGTTTTCCAGTCTATACAGCCATTCCATTTGTAAATTGCAAATATCCTTTTGACATGTCTTTTTCTGCTTAGTTCAGAAAAAGTTTATTACCCTATAAATGCAAACTTTGAATCATGCAACTCCCCGTAAGGAAGTGCCATTTGAGCTCAGATTTGAAAGAGGAATAAATGTTAACTAGAGAAGGGAGGAGCTATAACTGTTCCAAACCGGGAGAAAATCAAAGGGAAACTGTAAGGCAGGAATTTTGAGAATGAGGAGAAGCCCTCAGTTGAGATGAAGTTGGACAGGTAGGTATGCTTCAATGATTTCGATGGAAATGGAAGAAAATTGAGAAACATAAGCAGTAACAAAATCTTTAGGAGGTATTGTTGAATTACCTAGAAGAGATTTATGGTTTTAATATCAAAAGGTGATTGAATAGGGCGTGACAGCTAGCATAACAAATTGGATGGCAATGTCATTCATAGAAATAGAACATACTAGAAACAGCAGGTTTCAGAGTGCTTAGACGGAAGAAAATTCATGACTTTTGTCAAGCTTGCATCCATTTTATGGAATTTCAAAGATATCCAATAGGAGATATCAAGTAGATAGTTAAATCTATCTGTCCATAGCTCAGAGGAGAGGCCTAGACCAGATATGTAAATTCAGGAATCATTGCTGTACACGTGGCAATCAAAACTCACATGAGTTTTTCTAGTGAGAGAACACAAAGGAAGAAAAGAAAGGACCTAGAGACAAACCTTGATGGTCTCCACTATCTAAAGACCTCTATACAGATGGATAATAAGCTTGCTAAGGAGAAAGCTAAATAGTAGCCAGACAAATATAAAGAAAAACATGAGACCATTTTCCATAGTTTGGATCTGGAATGTCCCCCAAAGGCCCTTGTGTTGAAATCTTGGTCCCAAGGGTGGCACTATCAGGAGGTGATAGAAAGTAAAGCCCAATGAAAGGTCTTTTTTTCTCCCACTTCCTAACCATAATATGAGAGGTTTCACTCTAACATATATTCCCACCATGATGTGCTGTCTCACCACAGGCCTAAGAGTAATGGGTCCACCTGATCATCAGAATCTCTGAAAACATGAGCTAAAACCAACCTTTTCTCTTCATCAGTTAATTATCTCAGGTATTCTGTTATGGTGATTAAAAAGCTGGACAACACACTATCTGGTTACTAAAGGAGGGAAAATGAGGGAAAATGCTAAGGATGAGCAAGTTTTGATTAACTGGTTTGAGTGCTCTTAAGATTTCCAGTTACCGTATGGATGAAGAACATTTGAAGAATTCAATAGCATGGAAGTAACAGATGGGAGATCTGGATTTATAAAGTGAGAAGAAAAGACATGAGGGAATGAGACAGTAATTATATAGAATTTACTTATCTATAAGGAGTGAGTTAAGATTTTTGTTGAATTTGAGATATGGTTTTAAGGAAGTTTTATTTGTATATTTTTGATTTTTTTAAAAAAGAGAGAAATTTGAACTTGTGTGTAAGTCACAAGAAAAATTAAGTTGAAAAGAAGAAGCTGAATATTCAAGATAGAGAAAGATTGATATGGACAAGTTCTTGAGAAGGTGAAGAAGGACAAGATCCATAGCTCAGGGGGAAAGGAGGAAAAGGAAGATGGATGCCAGTGCATGTGTATCTTCATATTTACTCGAGAAATTGAGGTAGTTCTAGTCTAATGGGTTTAACTTTCTCTACAATGTAGATGTGTCCAGTGGGAGACAGAAAGTTTGAGGAGGTTTGAGAAGACTTTGGGAGGGATTTGAATCAATCAACACATGCTGGATTGTAGGGTACCATGAACCATGAACATATGCTCATAGCAAGGCTTCGTTTGATCATTTGTTTTCCAACAGAACCAACCTACCCTTTCAAGAAAATTTCTCCAGTAGGCAGGGCTACAGAAATGTAAATAGCATAGTCTTCATTTGTAGGTGTGCAACCTGTGCAATTGTACAGGGCTCTGTAACTGGAAAAAATCTTACACTTTGCATAATGCTCTGCCATTCCTGTTTAGAAAGTCTTAATTTTTTTGATAAGGGACTCACATTTTCATTTTGCAGTGGGCACTATAAATTATTACCTAATGCTGCCGTCCATCAGGGCTCTAGAATTCTGTTTTGTATCAATATCTTGAAATTTTATGCACAAAATAATGTCTGAAATAGGGGAAACAATAGTTAGGAATAGACTTGTGTTATATTAATACATTTTTTAAAAATTCACAGGTATAGTATTACAAAAATTTTATGAAAATACTGAAGCAATTTTATCATGGCTAAAATATGCATAAAAATCAGTATTTTTACATGGATTGGCAATGGTCTAAATGTCATATCTATGGAAACCTGCAGTGATAATTTACCAGCAAACAAAGAACTCCAGAGTTTTTTGCTACATTACAATCAATTAAAATGATACCTTATGATGCTATTTTTATAAGTAGCACTGTTGAGTTTCCCATTAGCTTATAATTCTGGAATTTCAAATGTCATACTCCAAGATTTGTTAATTTAATCCATTCAGTTTGTATATTTACTTAATGTATTTGTTAAACTAATGACATTGATGTCTTTATCCTGGCCCTGTGGTCAAAACAATGAGGCTTCCTACAATAGAGATTAAATGAGAAAAAATAAAGTACTGTGTGTTTTTGCCTTCTATTTATAGAAATGAAGAATAAATAGAGTTTATGGTTAGATGCCTAATCATATTAAGAAAGAATAATGCTGCCCACTTGGGAGTACTGTGGAAGTGAAAAGTGCTCTTGAAAAAGGCCTCTAAGAAGTGACCTTGCTTGCGTTGCTTGTTTAATTAACTTCTACTGGGAAAGCCATCAGAATTCAAAGAAGATTTGCAGGCGAAATAATAGATTGCATCAACCATAATTTCCTGATTTCAATCATTGCATTTTGGTAATATAAGATGCTTATATGAGGGGCAGTCGGTTGAAGGGCACGGGGATGATTAATTGTATATGTCTGTGTTAGAGCTTCCCCGGAGAGCTGGTAAGACATGATTTCTGCATGTCCATATGGGTGTTTCCAGAAGAGATTCACACTGGAATTGGTAGAATGAGTAAAAATATGTCCTCCACAATGTAGGCAGGCATAATGCAATCTTCTGAGGGTATGAAGGGAAAATAAAGAGGTGGAAGAAAGACAAATTCCCTCTATGTTTGAGCTGGGACCTCCATCTTCTACCTTTAAAACTTGGAGTTATTTTTAAAGGAACCCTTTAATTATCCTTTATTGTTGTCCAGAACCTGGGGCAGTTTATGTTCCACTAAAGAATGGGAAGTTTAGAGCACTATTGGCTCATTTAAAGGGAAAAAAGGAGTGGGTTGATACACCCATCTAGACAGACTCAACAATATGTAGCAAAACTAATTGATTACTTTGCTTCTCAAAAAGCAAGTTTAAATGTTGTTGAATCTGTCTGGATTGGGCTTATGACAGGTGCCCCCAAAGAAGTACACTTTTTTTTTCAACTTCCTTGGCTATAATCAGTAGGAGACAATAGATCCTTTAGGCCTTTAGACTCAGACTGACGTATATCTGCTTCTCCAGCTTGCTCATGGTCATGGGACTTTTGGTCTCATAATCTCATGAGCCAATTCCCTTTAAATAAATATAGATATAGATATATAGAGATATATCTTCTATCATTTCTGTTTCTCTGGGGAACCTTGACTAGTACAAGTATATAAAAATTCACTGCTATTTTTTGCAACTTTTCTGTAAGATTAAAATAATTTTTAAAGTAAAATATTTTATATAGTTGTCAAGCATTCTTTTTAAATGAAATCTTTCCTATTCAGAAATAGGCCTACTATGCAGCAGGTATAAGATTAACTATTGTTACAGAAAAGAATAATGAACTAATGAAATTAGTACCGTGTGTGTCATAATTCAAAGAACTAACTCCATTTCTTCATGGTGGTATGTTGGGGTATGCATACTAGTTAAGAGAGCGTTCCTTTCTCTTTTTTCCCCTCCTATCTTGTGAATTTAAAAATATACATTTGTGAGAATGAATGTTCTTTACTGAAGAATTAATATTTGTGTACCTATTCATGGTTGCTTGTACATAGATGTGTATTGGAAAGACATAATGAGGGAGAGAGAGAAGAACTTTAATAATTATCTGCTGCATTCATCCCTAAGGTTGTTTTGATAAATTATCAAAAGCCTGATAGTTTAAAACAACAGAAATTTATTCTCTCACAATTCTGGACTCCCGCCCGCCCCCCACCCCTTTCTTGCCTAGCACTTAAATCATTCTCTTACTCTGGCTCTCAACTCATTGATCTCTCACCACTTGTTTCAACTCCCTTGCCTACTTCCTCTGTGGCCACACCTCTCCTGAAACATACCAGCCAGACGTTGGTTTATATGTCTCCTTCTCACCCTTTACACTTTGCAGAAGACAAATCACAAATAGAAGTATTTAAAATTCAAAGCTCAGCTGAGCCCTCATTGCTGCTCATTGTCTTTAATAAACTCCTAATGGTTACCACAGCCAACCTGTCACTCTCCCAACCACCTATTCCAGCCCTGTAATCTTACTCTCCTTAGCAAAGGATTTCAACATCTACTTCAGAGAGTAAACAAAGAGGAGAGTATTTCCTATTTTCTCTGTGTACGAGACTAATTTATTACAAACTTTTTCTTTTATCTTTCCCATCATTTCAGGGGGGATAGGTCTGCCTTCTGGTTCAAGGGCATCTGGAAACTGTGTCCAGGGGTAGGACTTGCTGACCTTACTGCATGACATAATCTAATGTCGCTTTCTTTCCACTTAAGCTCAACAATTTAACAGAAGAAGAAGGAGGAGGAGGAGGAGGAGGAAGAAAGAAAGAAAGAAAGAAAGAAAGAAAGAAAGAAAGAAAGAAAGAAAGAAAGAAAGAAAGAAAGAAAGAAAGAAAGAAAGAAAGAAAGAAAGAAAGAAAGAAAGAAAGAAAGAAAGAAAGAAAGAAAGAAAGGAAGGAAGGAAGGAAGGAAGAAAGAAAAGAAAATCTTCTACCTACTGCCTAGGTGTAAGCCTTGATGCTGTTGATCTGGGAATCAGTGAAAAACGAGATCTGGTGTTCTCAACATTCAGAATGTGAACTTCCACTTCATCTCCCTGTGTTTGGTATGGTGCCCTCAATCGTGCCTGTTTTACCTCTCCAGGGAATGAACACCCACCACTACCCACTTGGGAAAGATTCATTTCCCTGGCTGCATTCATTCAGGAGGAGATTTGGGGAAACTTGCTGCTTCTGAAACTGGCTTCCAGTCAATATTATTCTCCTTTTCTGCAGCATGGGGGACTTCTCTGATTTCTCCTCTGCTGACTTAGCATTCGGTTTTTCTTGTATCTGCCAAACCACTTCCCACTGACCACAGACTGCTTGCTTCTCAACCTCACAAATTTTGTTCTGTCATCTTCTCTCACATAAATTATTTGTCCTTGGGGCTTTATGACTTTTTTTGAAAAGTCTTTTTACACTAATCATAATGAGGTCTTGAGAGTGAACAGAATTTCGGGAGGTTGAGCAGAAGAATCACAAGTTTGAGTCCAGCCTGGACAATTTAGTGAGACCCTGTCTCAAAAAAAAAAAAGGGGGGGGGGACTAGCGATATAGCTCAGTACTTGTCTAACATGTGCAAATCCTTCAGTGCCACCAAAAAAAAAAAAATGGCATAGGGGGAGAAGATGCTTTGCAAAAATTCCAGAATCTCTTTGCTTCAAGCATATAATGCTGCCACTTAATTGATTTGGAATTTGGTTAAAAAAAAAACTATGAGAAATATATTATGAAAGTATATCTTGGATACAACATGGTTTATACACACAAGAATACAAAAAGAGAAAAGATAAAGTCACTATCCTTAAGAAGTTAGTCAATTAATTAAAGAATTAAAACTAAAATACACAAAAACAAAGTGAAGAGAGGTAAATGTATGCTCTGTAAATACATTCTGCTCTTTTTAATCAGAACACATGGATTAATTCTTCATTCTTAGCCCTGATAGTGAATATTAAAGTGCATTCTTCTGCAGACTTATTTCAATTATTTATCCATTTTTGTTTTCAACTTTGTTGTTAATCTTTCATAAATGCATAAATGAACTTTACCATTGTGTACAAGTATGAATTGTGAACTGATTATGTATATTATGAAAGGAATTTTTCTCTTTGCCATAGGATTATTCAAATATTCCTTCAAATATTTGAATATTCAAATATTCCTTCCAATCACTAGCTGGGGTCATCCCCAGAAGCCTCTTCTCTTGTTCTCCTCCTACATTCTAAGTCTTTATTAATGAGCTCCACATTTTGTTATTACACACACACACACACACACATACACACACAAAAGTTAAAATCCCTCAGATTACAACTGACCAGCCCATTTCAGTAATGAATGCCCTCAGAGTATTTCTGATCAACTATCTTCCTGCGAGTCCTGCAGACTATTAACACATTTAAAAATTTTTTACTTTTACAAATGGGAATTGTATCCTTTCCTGCTCTACACAGTATAACAGTTTCAAGTGATTATTTTGTTTTAAAGCCCAAGTTTGTCAGTACAAGATCAGTTACAGTATTCTGCTATAGTGGTAGTTGCTGTTGGCCCTTCCAGGCTTAGATAGTCACTTCTCTTTGCCAAATGCCGTATGGTATGCTTATCACTGTGAAAGAACTGATTATATTTTTTTAAACTACTATTCATGTATCTGTCTCTTAGTTTTAGACTTTGAGCTCCCTAAAGGCAGAAAATCAGAGGCCATGTCTTCTTTCGTGTTTCCTACTCTTAGTTTAGTACCTTAAAAGAAAGATACTTCTTAGTTCCTTTCATTTATGTATCATATGCTTGATAATTGTTGAATGAATGGGTCTGTGAATTATATAAAACATAGAAACAAACAAATATTGACACCCTTCACATAATTGTGACCATATAAATATGCTTTGAGCAGTATATATGAATAAGTTTCCTTATAAAACATTTTTATCTCCCTAACTTCAGGGGAAAAAAAATGTCTATTCTACTTGCGGAATTTTCTCTCACATACTGCTGAATATCCTCAAGTAACACTTTATAATATATATCATGTCATTTGCATTCTCCCACTCCTTTTCTTCTTTTTTATATTTTTTAGATATTGATGGACTTTATTTATTTATTTATTTATTTATTTATTTATTTATTTATTTATATGCAGTGCTGAGAATCAAACCAGGTACCTCACACATGCTAGGCAAGCGCTGTACCTTTGAGCCATAACACCAGCCCCTCCCATTCCTTCTTAACTTTTCTGTGTTGAATATTCCATTTCCTGGATTTATATCCACTTCTTTTTCTTTTTTCTTTCTGTTTTCCCTTTCTTCCTTCTTCCCTTCCTTTTTTAAAATTTCACTGTTGAAAGAACACATATTTTAGCACCATCTTAAGAAAGGAGATAGAAAGAGTAAATTTAATGTGACCTTTAGTTGCATAAAATATGCTTATTCTATCTTTACACTTGATTAATAGTTTGCCTGAGTAAGATTTTCTAAGTTTCTCTCAGAATTTTAAAGGCATTGCTTCACTGTCATGTAGCTTTCAGAGGCTCTAATGTCATACTAACTCCTAATCTTTCATATGCAACCTATATTTTTTCCTCTTTATAAGATTTCAATACACACTTTTGCCCATGTGTACTGAAATTTGGAAATTATTTTCTTTATTGTAAATCTTTTCAAATGTATTATTCAGGCATTTCAATGGACCCTTTTACTAAGAAAACACTTGCACTGTATTAAGTTCAAAGAAACCTCATGTTTCTCTTGATAGTTCGCCCATCTCCATTTTCTTTCTTCTCATTTCCTTTGACATCTATTAGCCAGATTTTGCATTGCTTCCCCAATTTCTTTCATCTATTATTTTCTTCTAATCACTATGTAATTTTCTAAAATTTATCTTTTATCTTTAAATTGCAGCTGAAATTTTTTATTATCTTATTTTTAATTTCTGACTAACATGATTCTTTGCCATTTCTCTTTTATATTTTCTTATTCCATAATGACATAACATTTCTTATATCTCTGAAGCCATGAGCTGCAAGTTTTTAGAAGTAATCCCTACTGACCCTGTGGTCTCTGCTCTCTGTTCCTTCCCCAATCCTCCCTCCATTTTCTGCCTTGGGTCTGTGGGCTAAAGTCTCTTTTTAAATGTCTAATTCTTGGATATTTGTTCTTATTATATTTGGGGCATTTTTAAGACCTGACGGAATGCTCCATGTGACCGGTGAAGCTTGATAATTAGTGAGCCTTACTGAAGGACAGTCAGTGTTGAGTGGGGTTTTCACTGGGTGACCACAATGTCTGTAACTGAAACATTTTCTGGAAGATATCATTCTCCTCTCCTCTCCTGCCTGGGAGGTTTATGCCTGGCTCCCAAATCCTAGAAGAGGAGGTGGAGGAGCAAGGATCTTTTAATTCTATTTGCTGACTCTCACTTAATTTCTCTGCTTTTCAAGTTCCCTGTTTGCCTAAATAAGAAGCTGTTTGGTTTCTGTTTCTCCAGAGAATAAGCCAACTTCCTCCTTCAAGGGAGGAGGGTAGAGGTAAGGGTAGTCACCTGACCCTGTGAAAGGCTGGAAAGGAAAGGATAAGGACCTCCCTCTCTGTCTGCAGAGGAATCCATGCCCTCACCAATGCCTGGTACCCGAAATCCAGGGATTTCCAGGAACTTGCTTCCTATATGGTCTGTAAGCCCCAGCTTTCTTCTATCTTCTATATTAATAGCTGTTCCTCTCTGTTATTTCTATCCTCAAAAATGTGTTAACACCTCTTGTCTTTTGTTTTCTGATCTCCTTCTCTTCTCTCTCTCTCTCTCTCTCTCTCTCTCTCTCTCTCTCTCTCGGATTTAACCTTTCTTCTCACTTTACTGCCACCTTAGGAAAGATTTGAAATGACAAATGAAGGACAATTAGCAGAAAAGTTGACTAAAAATGACACCAAACTTTCTTCACTGGTTTGAATTGTACATTATTTAGAAATAGAATACAAGGAAAGAAAGGAAAGAGAGAGAGAGAGAGAGAGACAGAGAGAGAGAGAGAAAGTGTACTTCAGGTAAGCTTGTAACTATTAAATCATTCTTTATTGTATAATTAAAACCACCATATTTTTCTTTGACCTTTCAAGCATTAGAATCCACTCCAATAAGCAATAATTGATGTCTCATACTGAAAAACTCTAAAGGGTCTAAATTTTCTAGTGAAAGTTTTTTATATCTTTATAGAAAAAATTAAACTGGTACGTGCCAAATGCTGATTGTGTGCCCAGTACTGAGTAGCTATGCTCCAGTTTAGCTCTTACAAAAATCCATTGAGATAGATAGGAGTTTTTATATATATATATATATATATATATAGATATA
>NW_026000142.1:15883849-15935730 GCF_001458135.2 Marmota marmota marmota | reverse complement strand
TATATATTATTGTTCACCCCCAAAACTGCAAGGCCCCAAGCCTACCATTTACCAATCTCAAAGGAAGAACTTAGAGGACTCAGTGGAGAAGTCTTGGACGTGTTATTACTCACTCCTTGGCAGCCAGTGGACCAAGATACAATGGAGGGCCATACCGTGCCTATGGGGAGAGGGAAAATACAGGATGGACTGCATGTTCACTACACAGGTGGAGTTCTTCAGATGTTTTATGAGTACATTACTTTACTTCACAAACAGGGTCACTCTGCTTAGATCCTCTCTCCTAGGGACTGGAGATTAGGAAGTGGGCAGGTGCTCTCCATTCCCTTTGTTATCACATTCTTTAGAGACCATGTTATTTCACTGAAAGCTTTCCAGAGCACTGACTAGTGTTTAGTTCAACTCTACCCCTTCAATGACTCAGAGGCTCCTTCAGGTCTTTCACAATCTCAGACTATCCCATGTCTTCCAGGAAGCCCCTGGGAGGGGACTCTGGAGTCTCATCGTATCCAAAGTCTGCAATAGCAGTGCAAAGAGCAAGAACCTGTCACCATGCATCACAGAGTTATTAAGCTAACATAAAAGGTATGGTAACATGTTGAGGAAGGGGAAGTTACCATTTAGAGAATGGATCAATTAAAAGGATCCATTAGCATTAATTTGATTAGATGCCTGGGTTAAAGCATGGGGAACATTATGTTCCTTTTTAGGTATGGATCCACAATATTCTGCTCCCAGGACTGCACATACTTCATCTTGGGCAGCCTTCAGCATATCTAGTGCCATCCTGTTTTGTAAAATCGCCCTTCTTATCTGAGAAGTTTTCTCATTTAACAAGGTTATGACTTGTTTAGTCTGATTAAGAACTTGAGCTTGTGGGAGGCTAAAGCTAAGACCAGAATCTCTCCATCAATCAGTGCAGCTTGTGTGGAAACAGTAGCTAAGGGAGAGAACCACCAGGAAGCTCCCCAGTGCCCTGTGTTATGAGTCTTCATGCTCTCCTAGGTGTGTGTGTGTGTGGTAAAAGAGGCAGAACTCGACCTGGGATATAAGGCCAACCCCACGTACATTATGCTGTCCAATAGTAATGTAAGAAAGGTCATCCACAGGGCTCACATATCCTCAGTGTACCCCATGACAGGGAGAAAGCCCTATGTGTAACAGTGAGTGATGGTGTGAGGCTATGTGTTGAATTGACTGTGGTGTCACAGAGGGTCACTATACTGGATGACACAAAGGTATGTTCTCTTAACTGTAACCTGAGTTGCTTCTTCCTATGAACTCCCCAGTTAAAGCAGAAGACTTTTGTTTAGAGTAATTATATGATGCATTTTGGTGGGTGAGTGTTTTCAGTCTAGCTTTGTGTCAGTCTAATCTATTCTGTCACATTTACATTTGGGCTACCCAGGGAAGTCCTTATGCTGCAGTCACAGGGAGTTCTGAGCAGATTCAGCAGTCAATCTTGTTGACATGATGTATAACTCCAGGTGCCCCGTTCAGGAAGAGGTTATGGACATATACTCATCTATGGAGAATGTAGCAACTGTTTAAAATAAGCACCAATAATGGCAAATCAGCTCCATGAGGCAGTATACAGGTGATCATGTGTTATTAAATTAGTCTGCACGGTAGGCTTGCCTGGGCAAGTGTACCATACTAATCTCTCTGTTTGTACTTTAGGAGTATAGAAAGAATAAGACACCTTTGGAATATACACTGTCATAAGCTGATACAATGTATTCCTCAGGTGATGACACCTGAAGGTAACATCACCTGTACTTGGAAGGGCCATGTTCCCAACACAGTAGGCTTTACTTGTAAACTTAGACATTCTCTCACCCAAAGGGGACAGTAAGGCAAAGTTCTAGGGGCTTACTCGTTCAGTCCATGGCCAACTATTGCTCCTTGTCTCAGATGTGTTGTCTTAAGGAACCAGCAACATTGTTACTTGTGCTCCAGGTTAGTTTAACAAAACATTCAGTGAAAATGTCCTTTATCTATAACCTTAATGCTGGCAGTTGTGGGTTAGATACTATAGAAATGTCTGCAGCATGCTGATGTGTGGATTTCTCATTTAGTGGCCTTAATGCCTCAGGCAGATGAGCAGCCCACCACTGCCTAGAGTTACTCTCTGTCCTTCAGGCTTGTTGTAGCCCATTTGTTCTTTCAATTAATTCAGCTCCTGTTGGATTGGATTGCAGGTAGATAATTCATAATATACCCTTGTCTTGAGCCCACTGTTGTATGTCATGGTTTGCGAAATGAGTTCCTTTCTCATACTTACCTGTGGTGCCATACATGGCACTTTGGACAGAGCAGTCCTTTACTAATTGCTATCTGATTGACTTTTTTGTTAGAAAAGACTTGGATCAACATTATTAGCTTGCTGACTTTTGTTATTTCTCCATCTTTTACAGATATTTAAAATAAAAATAATATATTTTTCCTAAAAAAAGACTTGCATCAAGCCAGTAACTGTGTCCATAAGAGTCAATGCATATTTGTTTCCTTTTTATAATGGGAGAGGGCCAATGTTGTTTATTTGCCATCACTGAAGAGAGACACCACCTCCCTTAATGTGGCCCTTAGTGCCATCCAGTGGTCATGGGTACCACTAGCTCAGGCAAGCCAGTTCTGGCATGTAGCAACAACATCAGACATCTTTATGGGAAGTCCCCAGTGTGTCAAAGGTACCCAGGTAGTTTTTTGATCTGTGTGTTTTAATCACATAGCCAAGTGGCAATTTTTTATGCTGGGGCTTTCTTTAGCCATCATACTTTTACCAGTTGGTCGGATTTATAATTTCCTAGGAATTGGAGAAGGCAATGGACAGTCACATGGTAAATTGTGACAACTTTGGATGCAATACCAAATATCCTCTCATAATTGCCTTCCCCACAGAGGCCTACCATTAATCATCCACTGTTGCTCTTGCCAATATGACAGCCATACTGTAAGTCCTTGACTATGGCCCAACTATCTGGTAATATTTAATAGCCCACTTTCATGAGCAATAGCCATCCATATCACTTGCAGTTGAGTCCATTGGCTGCTCTGTTCTTGTCCTTGCTGTTCCACAGAGTCTCCATCACTGGATGATAGGCTATAGTTCTCCATTCTGGGAGGGAGGTTCTTTTGCTGATCCATCATTTTATCAGGCAGACTCTGGTGTTGGAGCTTGATCTTCTTGTATGGATGAAAGAATTAAAAGTATGTCTTCTGGCATTTCATCCTGTTCTGTTTTATGTGTAACCAGTCCCAGGAACTTTTGAAGTTCTAAGTTGAGAGGTGAAGTGTTCCCTATTCCTCACTGTTGAGAGTATTCACCCCATTTCATAGTGGTTGCCATCAGAGTTTACCCCAATTATGGAAGCTTGGCCCTTTGCCGTAGTCCTACACTGGTGGGGTAGGCAGTCACAACCTTGACTGTTGCTTCTCTAGTGATAGACTCGGTAGCAAGAAGGGCAGAAAAAGTGGCACACAATTGTTTTCCAACAAGTTATAACATTCCTTTGTCACTTTTCACAACTGTGACCAAAATCCGGGGGGCGGGGTCTCATGTCCCCTAATCCACCGCATTAAACTCCATCCAGAGTCATCCGGAACAACATGGATGGTAAGCTCAGCAAGTTCTGATGTGTCTAGTTTCCAAGAAATTGTGCCATTTTACTGTCCACTTGGCATGATTAAAAGTCAGTCCAAGCTGGGCATGGTGGTGCATGCCTGTAATCCCCAGTGGCTTAGGAGGCTGAGGCAGGAGGATTGCAAGTTCAATGCCAGCCTCAGCAATTTAGCGAGACCTTGTCTCTAAATAAAATACATAATAGGGCTGCAGTTGTGGCTCAGTGGTTCAATCCCTGGTACCCCCCCAAAAAAAAGTCATTCCAGTGTCACATGGTAATCCTCTTACACAAATTACACAGAAGTTGCAATAACTAAGCCAGAAAAGGAGTGAAATCCATCCAGTAATCCAGTAAACCCACAATTATTATATTTACTATGTTGGGAAGCATAAACACCTGAATTTTATTTATTCCAGCCTGACAGTACCTTTGTCTTATGCAACAAAACAACACCCAAGAATTTTACTGATAGGCCAGATCTCTGCATTTTGTCAGGGTTTGTGGCCCATTCTCTTTCTTGCAAAGTCAGAAGCATGGGGGTAGCCTTGGTGAACACTGAAAAAGAATCAGATGTGATCATTATGTAAGCATTTTTGCCAGCTACAATTGGCACCAGATTTGTTACCATACCATGGCACAAAGTGGGGCTATGGAGATATCCTCAAGGTAACACTATAAATATCCACTATTGGCCTTCCCACATGAAGGCAAATGGGATGACACATGTTTAATGTCCCAACAATGCAAACAGCCCCATGGTAGTTTGTAGGCACTCTTTCCATAAGATATCAACACTTATATATTTAGGAATGAGAGCTGCAAACACTTAGTGGGTGTCCAAGCAGCAGCGTCAATGCTATGGTTTAGACTCTCACTGGTTCTCCCCTATAGCCATCAATAGTAGTTAACCTGCCTGAGAATTTGTCAGAATTACCATACATCAGTGTCTACTCAGTTCCCATATCCACTAATGGTCTTACTCTGATTTTTTTTTTTTTTTTTTTTTTTTTTTTTGTGCTGGGGATAGAACCCAGGGCCTTGTGCATGTAAGGAAAGCACTCTACCAACTAAACTATATCCCCAGCCTGAATATTTTCTGAAGATCAAAGTCTTATCAATTTTACATATGGTGTCTGGTCCAGTGTCATGATCTCTTCCTTATTTGTCTCACACCATAAGATTCAAAGACTCCTCAGAGGGTCATTCTGTTTAGAGTTTCTACTAAAGATTAGATATAAGGGAAGTGGCCAGCTCCCCATTCTCCATATCCTGCTATCACATTCTTTAGAGACCTTCTTATCTCACTGCAAGCTTTCCTAAGCACTGATTAGTGTTGAGACCAATAATTATCTTGGCTGCTTTTACAGATAGGAACCCACACTCAGAGGTTAAAGGAATTTTCTTAGTGTCAATCACGGTTAGAAAATAATGGAGTCAGCAACCACGCCAGTACTGACTTCAAAGTTCATATTCTCCAACAATTTAACCCATGTGACTCACTATTTCTCCCTAAGTACAAGGATGTCAATTCTACTAAAATTCATATGTTTCATTGGGATTCAAGTGATAACTATGACAAGTTATGAGCTCTTTGAAAAATAACTTTAAAATAACAGTTTACAAATTGTTTTCTATAGATCATGTCCATTTCTAAAATTATTCATCCAAAAGGGTCAAAAACACATTTCAGAAAATACATGTGGGTCAGTTTAATATATTTTTCTCATTGAAGTTCTGTACTTCTAAAAATAATTTTAGAGTTCATGGTGTAGCCCCATAGTAGAACACTTGCCTAGCAGTTGTGAGACCCTGAGTTCGATCTCCAGCACTGTACATACACAAAAATAATAATAATAATTTTAAAGGTATTACCTAAAGACACAGACTTTTTGTTGTTGTTATAAACCAAGATCTAATAAAGCTCTGTCTAGATACCATATCATGGCATATGTGGAACATGAAAAAATTTGAGCAAAAAAGGGTTTTTAAACAAGTGTTAGGTAATATTTTTTTTTAATTAGGTAATATATTTTTGAAATTTCTGACAATTTGGAGCCAAATAGGCCTGGTTCTAATTTTTATCTCTGACCCCAGTAGCTGTGTGAATCTGAACAAATTTCTTCAGTTCGTCCTATCTCCATATTCTAAGTTGAAAGTAACTATAACTAACTTACAAGTGTATTGAAAGGGTTAAAAGAGACAGGTCTCAATACATCGGTATCATTTCTCTCAGCCAGGTTTGGTTGTTGCAAAGAAAGAGTCTGACTCAAGCTAGTTCAAGAACAAGTAGTTATTATAAAGGTACGTGTGAATGGAAAGTTCACAGAAAAGTCACCAGGAACAAAGACAACTTGAGAGACAGGCTGTGCCTGCCTCGCTTCTAAACTTCTCTGGCTTCCAAAGTCTTCTCTGCTTAGTGGACTCTGCCTTAACTTTTCTTTCCCTATCAATCTGCTTCTTCTTCTCATGTATATTTTTACTCCTTATAACTTCTAATGGCATGTATGTTTTTGACTTACCACACTACTAATTCTTAGGACACATTTCAAGGTACACTTTCTTTTGCTTTTGCTAATAATTGGCAGTTTACCTCAGGTATTTTTAAATTCAGATTTCCAGGGAGAGTTGCCTGATTGACCCAGCTTACCTTTTCAATTATTAACCCAGATTAAAAGTCAGTTATTATTGGTTTAGTCAGTGCTAACTAAAAAAAAAAAAAAAAGGAAAGATAGCCAAATGGTCCTCCTACAAAATGTGATCCACTCTTATGTGTGAACTAATGTGGCAGTGTTCTTAGAAGTCATATGAGAATATAACCCTAACAACTTTAGAAAAGTTATCTACAAATTTTAGATAAAAAGAATCTGATTTCATATGCCCTGAGTGATAAAACTATTATGCAAATTCACTTGTTCCCTATTCTTATTCTATTTTTTTTTTCTTTTTTTCTTGAGGATTGCTTGATATTATCAGGAATAAGAGAAAATAATTTACCAATATCCCCTGTATTCATGTTACTATTTAGACTGCATCTATTGGAGTTAGTGCAGATTTGAAAATGAATTTAATGAAATCTTGCCAAGATTCTTTTAAAAGCTCAGCACAGTGCTGGGCATTGTACTCATTTAAAAAAGAATGAGAAACCCTATTATTAAGAACTCCATCTTATTTATAGATGAGAGAATAATTCACAAGACATGGTTCCAGGACAATTAATAGGAAAGTAGTAAATGTGGTGGAAAGACATCTTCCTTTAAAGCACTTGTATTCTAAAAAAGATCAAATACACTAATTTGAGCTAATATAATAATGTGGTCACATGAAGCTTTTTCTATTTTGCTTAAAACCAGAATGGAATTTGAACACTTGGGAAGACATATCTCAGATCTCTAAGAGATAAATTAATATATTATGTATGAAGAGTTTCTGAAAATTACTTCCTTGAGTGCCAAATTTATTATCTGAAAATCTTTCAAGGCTGAAGGGACCCTAGTTAAATATACATACTTGCCATCTAAACAATGAAAATAATTGAATGAAATCCAGTTGGTGTGATATCAAATAGGTACACAGAATACATTTTGTTCTACTTCTTCTATATGAGAGAGAGAGAGAGAGAGAGAGAGAGAGAGAGAGAGAGAGATTTTGAAACTTTACAAAGTAATAAATAACTAGAATTACTTTGATACTTATTATACTATAACTTGGCTCTAATTTGATACATATTTCTAATTCCTTTCTTTATTGGTTTTCACTTGAGCTGGAGTTTAGATTTGATCTCTTTTTGACCTCTACTTCTTTTTTCCCACCTTTTCTCATTAAATGAACTCATTTTCTTGCTCTAATAAAAATTCAAGGCCTTTTTTATTCTTTAGCTCTTTCAGGATGATTAAAGGCATAAATCTAGAATGCTGGGAGTCATTCATCCCTTCCCTCCCCTTTCTCTCCATTTCCAAGTTACTGCCAACTCCTTTTACTTCTGCTGCCCAGTTGTACATTGGTGCCATTTGTTCCTCTCTGCATCTGCTGCCACTGCTTAAATTCAGACCTTCTTCATGCCTTGCTTGTACAGGTGCTGGAACTTCCTCAGCTGATTATCTCCTATATGATCCCATATGCTGTTGCATCCTCCATACTTTCATGGTTTTCTTGCTAAAACACAGATGTGATCATGGCTTTCCTTGTTTTCAAGTATGTTAGTTTGCCATGGTCTAGAAAATTGATTTCCAAATAATTTAAACAGGGATATAAGACCCTTGTGTTAGTCAAATTTTCATTGCTGTGACCAAAAGACCCAACAAGAAAATCTTAGAGGAGGAAAAGTTTATTTTAGCTCAAGGTTTCAGAGGTTCAGTTCATGGTTGGTGGACTCAGTTGCCCTGGACCCAAGATGAGAAAGAACATCATGGCAGAAGAATGTCATGGAGGAGTGTTTTTCTGTTGTGGTAGTCAGAAAGAGGAGAAAGGGCCACAGGAAAGACGATGCTTCAGCAACACACATCCTCCAGCCACACCTCATCTGCCTATTGTTACCACCCAGTTGGTCCATTCAAACTAGGATGGAGTAATTAGATTACTACTCTAATCATCTAATCATTTCTCCTCTGAATATTCCAGCATTAACACAGGAACAAACCATAAAAACAACCTTCTTGATTTGACTGTATTTTCCAGGTTTCTATTGATTATTTTCTGCCTGTCATCTCTGTTCTTGTCACGTTACTGACCTTTAATATGTCCATGACTATCATTTACTGTTCTTTCTACCTTGCACACTGTTTCTGCATTGTTTGTCAGATGAAACAATATGTATAGCACCTCAACACTATCGTCAAGACACCCCTTCCCTTACTGACAAATTTTGTTCCTGTGGTCCTATAGCTCTTCGCATAATCTTCTATTTTTGGCATATGTCACACAGTGTAGTAATTTTTTGCCTGTAACCCTTTTGCTCCAAAAGAAAGCAATTTATTTTATTTGTTCTTTCATACCTAGAATCCTATGCAGTGCCTGGCACAGAGTACATACTCAATGAACATCTGTTTAATGTCAAATTAATGTTTGTTGATTTTATGCTATAGGCCCCTTTGGAAGAAACCTGATCTATAAGTTTTCAGTAAAAAGGACATGGAAAGCACCTCCAAAGAGTTTCATTACTGAAAATGAAACACTTAGCAATTTGGAGGGATATGTGGTTAGTCTAAGATCTCAGCACACAGTCCTCAATCTTTAGTACCTTCTAATATACTTCCTACACAGAAGCAATTTTATGTTCAAGGCTTCATTTAGAGAATATAAAACTATTTAAACCAAATGTGATGATTATGAAATCTTATGATTCACAGGGAAATGCCTTATAATGTAACTGTTATGGATTAACTTGTGTCCCCAAAGGAATATGTTGAAGTCTTAAGTCCCAGTATCTGTGACTGTGAACTTAGTTGGAAATAGAGTCTTTGCAGATGTGATCAAATTCAGATGAGCTCATACTGAAGTAGGATGGATGGGCCTTAATCCAATATGATTGCTCTCTCTCTCTCTCTCTCTCTCTCTCTCTCTCTCTCTCTATATATATATATATATATATATATATATATATATATATATATATATATAAAAGACAGATACAGACACACAGAGAGAAAGTCATGCAATGACAGAGACAGAGATAAGTGCTACAGCTACAAGACAAGGAATACCATAGATTAACTCCCACCACCAGAAACTGGGAAGATTCAAGAAGATGCTACCCAGAATCTCAGGGGAGCTTGAATTTGCAGGACCTGGCCTCCAGAACAGAGAATAAACTCTACTGTTTTAAAACACCCAACTTGGGGTACTTTGTTACAGAAGCCCTAGTAAACAAGCTATAGCAACCCAGGGTTCACCTGATGTTTTCAGCATCAGAAACCATTTTTAATAACCCCTGAAATAGGAAGCTTACTATCTCCAGAAGGAGTTAGTTCACAGTAGTAATCTGGAATGCTGCCAAGAGAGTTTTCAAATTATTTCTTATACCTTTTATCTCAAACTGAAAACTATAACATCTTTAAATCCTACAACTTGTACAGCTTTTAATAATGATTTACGTAGGAATGTTTCTACACAAAGCAACTGAGAATTGGGAAATATGCAAATTTCAAGTATATGGGTCTTGATGAATTTTTTTCCTGCATTATCTAGAGATGCTAGTATTGTTTCAGTACAACCTTATTCTGATGGAGTGATGATTTTTTATTTGTAATCACATCTCATCAAAAAGGGGGAATTATGTGGCTACTTTCCTCCTACCTAGGCCTAATTACATGAGACGACTTGCCAGTTTTGTGTTTCCCTGTTAGCTCTGGCACCCAACCCAATGGAAGACAGGAATTGCCATAAAGAAGCAGTAACACTAGGTTAAAGGAATTAAAAGTCAAAAGCTAAGAATCCAAAGAATATCATTGGATTGAGGGAAAGAGTAGGTTGCCTATAAAGTAATTAATCTCCCTCTGGCTATAAAACAAAAGGGAAAACATCACGAGTTTAGGGTTACCATCCCCTAAGGACATGCAACAAAAGATTTGTGTGTATTTTTACTTTCAAATGGCCCATGAAGTTGATGTAAGTTGTAATTTGAAGATCACTTTTTCAGTTAACAGAGCTTCAGGGAAAACCACGAAGGTAAATGAATACTTCAGACAGCTGCCAGCAGAGGAAAATGAATGTCATCTCGCTATAAAAAGAAGTGACTGTTTACAAAAGCAGAATACATGGGATACTCCAATAACCACTTAAGAAGTTAATCAAAGGGAACATGGGAAATGTCTATAAACAAAGAAGCTACAAGAACTATTACTTTTTCTCTCCTTTGCTTCTCCACCAAAAATCATGTTCCCTACCTCCATCATGACACAGCTGAATTATTTTTTTTTCAGCTGAATTATTTGTAAGGCAATCCAGGAACTAAAGGAAGCAAAAGCATAATGGCTATATACTATCAAAATGACTATTAGAAAGGAAAATAGTTTATTGGCTTTGATACTTAGTTTTGACCTAGAATATTACTTAATATCATTAATATTTTGGTGTAGCACCATACAATCTGCCTTCCTAGTCCAGATCCATGAGGTGGTCAGCACATGTACTATCATAGCCCCTACAGGTACTTTTGTGGAAGGCTCAGATGTTCTTCTCTGTTAAGTATCCACCAAAAGCTCATCTATTGAAGGCACGTGGTGTTATTGGAAGGTGGTGGGTGTCTTTAAAAGGTGAGGGGAAGTTAGATCAATGGCGGGCATGCCCTTGAAAAGGATATGGGGATCCCAGCCCCTGACCTCTTGGCTTCTTGGCTGCCATGAGTGAGATAAGCAGCTTCCTTTATCATTCACTCCTGCCACAATGTTCTGCCCCGCCACAGGCCCCAAAGAAGTGAGCTAAAATAAACCTTCTGTTATGGTGTGGATATGAGGTGTCCTCCAAAAATCTCATGGATTATGCAATATAGCAGTGTTCAAAGGTGGAATGATTGGATTATGACAGCTATATCCTATTTGGTGGATTAATTCATTTGATTGATTAATAATTTGAAAGGACTACTATATTGGGTGGTAACTGTAGGAGGCTGGGAAGGAAGGAAGGAAGGAAGTGTATCATTGAGATGAGAGCAGATTTATTCTACTATGTCCTTCCTCCATGATGTTCTGCCTCACTCAGGCCCAAAGTAATGGAGTCAGCCAACCATAGACTGAACCTCTGAAATTGTGAGCTCAAAATAGACTTTTCCTCCTCTAAGTTGTGCTGAGAGCCATAGCCAAGTAGGAATGACGCATGGCAATTTCCTTGTCAGCCTACCCAATGTTGCTTAGAGGGAGGACTCTCCATTGGGGAAATGGGCTTGCCTTGGACCCAGGTCATTTGCAGTGACATTGCATGAATGTTTGAGAAAGGTGACCCTGCTCAAGGACCAGGGTGGATCCGGGTTTAGGGTGGATCTGGGTTTAGGGTGGATCCTGCTGGGAATAGGGCATATCCTGCTGCCTCAGGCGCCCGCTCCTTGAGTTCCCCTGGAGTTCTCATGGGGTTCTAAGAGTATTTGGGTCACAGAGCCGGGTGGAGGGTGAATTTTCCCAGAATGTGCATGTAGAGTGCCGGTGACAGTTCGAGAATAAAGAGCTGCTGTTTGAAACTACAAGGCTTTTGTGGTGGCTCGGTTATTTTGTGCCCAGCCAGACTGTGGCAAAGTTGCTCTTGTCAGGTATTACGGTCACAGAGATGAAAAGATGACTAATACACCTTTCTTCCTTATAAATTGATTACTCCAGATGTTTTGTCACAATGACAGAAAACTATTACAGCTCAAAACAGCTCTGAATACAAAACAGCTCTGAATAATCTCTGATATTGTCTACTAGTACTTCTGTATTTAACTCTGTATTTAACTGTATTTAACTTCTGTATTTAACTTTGGGTTCCCTCAACAAAATTTCTTCAGCATAATTTTCAGTGAACTAACCTGAATGAAAATGGAAAATAAAATTCAGTATTTCTTAGTTTTAAAGAAAGGCCATTTCCCTACTCAGTGTCACCAAGGTCCATACAGAATTGGGGTCAGGGAAGGACTTAAAGAAGGACCATTCACTGGAACCCTCGCTGATAGTATATAAAGTAAGATACTGAAACTTCTGCTTTTAGGTTCCAATTAAGTATAGAAAGATGCACATCAAATCTTAATTCAGAGAATATAAATGGCTCACCAATCCTCTACCATTTCCTTGAATGTGGCTGCATGCCTGTTTCATTGTGCCTACTTTTTCCCCCTGGTTATTCTCCCTTCACACTTCTTAGCAGCTGGTGGTAAACCTTTTAGTCCTCCTGCTAAAAACAAGGCAACCTATCCTACCAGGATTGAGTAGGAACACAAGTTATGCAGATTATGCCTCCAGATAGATCCCCTTCACAGAGACATTTTCCTTTTAGCTGATCTCTAAACAAGAGACAAAATATCCCTAGACCTAGGAACAGCTATTTGCTATTCCACAGCCATTCTAAATATTCTATAGGTATATAAAAAATAGAAAGTTTATGCCCAGTGGAACCACAGTATATAGATTATTTTAAAATAATAATAAAAGCAACTAAAATTTATCTGTTTTGTATTATTATCATACGTGAGGAATTCTACACGATGATAGTGGTAGAGAAGGGGCAGAGAAGGGGAACTGCCATCTTCAGATCCCACTTTTGATAAGCCCTCCTCTTAGGTCCTGATATTGTCCCTGGGAGAGAAAAGCATTTTATTTCATGATTACTAACAGCTTCTTTCTGGTTTCCATCTATGGCACTGACCTTTCAGGCTCTCCACTGACCTATCTGGAGTTTGATATGCCTAGGATTCTGGGGTTCTTTACCTCTTTTGTGAAATATTTTTCTCTGTTCTAGTATTCTGATTAGAAACTGGGGTTCAAACTGGCTCAACTCTTAGGTGAACTAGGCTTCTTGCCCCTTGTTTTGGGGCATAGTTTTGGCTTCAACTTTTATTTTGTATAAAAGAAGATTATGGTTTGGTCAACCCCTACCCAGAGACAAATTCTTTACAATCTTACTTTTTATCCCTCAGCTTAACTGAGGTATTTTTGGGAAACAAAAAGTGTTTATATTTAAGTGTGCAAGGAATTTTTTTTACTTATTCCTCTTTTTTGTAATGTTTCAACATATGTATAGTGAATAGCTAATTAACATATCCATTCATCTCACATAGTTATGATTCTTTTGTGTCTATCATGAGAACACTTAAAACCAAATCTTAAGTTTAAATGCACTACTATTAACTATATTACCAAGTGATATGGTTTGGATGATTATCCCCCAAAGGCTTGGTCCCTAGGATGGAGGTATTGTGAGACAGTTTAGACAATAGAGCCTAATAGGAGGACCTTAGATAATGGGAAGTACCCTCTCAAAAGCAATGGTGGAACCCTGATCTCTCATCTCTTCCTTCGCCAACTGCTCAAGTTTGAGATGTGACTATACTCCTACATACCTCCCCACCATGATGTGCCACCCTCACCAGAGGTCAAACCAATGGGGCTACCTGATCTTGTTTGAAACTCCAAAATTATGAGCCTAATAAACTTCTCTTTATGAAATTCATTGCCTAAAGTATTTTATTGTACTAACACAAATGTAAATAATATATCATGCTATGCACAAGACCCCAAAACTTATGTGTCCTACATAAAATAATCATTGTACCCTGTAATCAATGTGTCCTTGTTTCCTCTGTGCTTCAGTCTCTATATTTATGAGTGAATTTTTTAGATTTCACATGTAAGTGAAATAATGCAGTATTTTTGCTGTTATTGTTGCTTAGCTTATTTTACTTAGGATAATATCCTCTAGGTTCATCAATAATGTAACAAGTGCCAACCTTATTCTTTTTTAATTTCCTGCTAAAGTCATATTTTGATCTCTTCTTCCTCCATGGAAATAGTCTTTAATTATTTTAAAATACCATGGATCAGATTTTCTCAAACCTTAGTTCACATATTGCCTTCACAATTTTTCCTTTTCTGATTACAACTCAAACAATTATTCACTTAATAACTAAATCATGGTGCATTCTATCAGTAATACATATACAATGTTCTAGGAGTCTAACTTTAAACATATACTATCAATAATATACATGTTTCCACCAAGGTAAAGGAAGGTTGTTCCTATAGAGCACAGTAATATTTTTGTATGCACTTAAATAGTTTTTCTAGAATTAAAACCTTATTGTATAAATGTATTAATTTTGTTGTTATTAGTATATACTTGATGTTGGTATTCATTAATGACTTTGTGACAATTGATAGTGAAGTTGGTGAATTAACTAATATGTTGTAAGAAAAAGGAGATTAAATTAGGAAAGAGTATTGACACGTGACCCTTCTGATTTTTCTCCCTTTCTTCAATAGAAAATGGCTAAGAAATTCAGAGTTTAGAAGCACGTATTTGATTAAATTATTGACCAAATTCTCTGCATGATGTGATTTTTCAACAGATATTTTCAATTTGCTAGTAGGCTTTAAGTAAACTCCCAATGTGCCAAAGACAATGTTGAAAAATTCATAAGAGCTTCATTGAATGTTATGTAGAGGATGACTATACACAGACTCTTCCATTTTGCTATCATTTACTATCAAGCTTATTCATGCTTTAGACTTTCAAAGTGACTCTCCATGAGCTCTGAACATTAGAAAACCATTTCTGTCATCTGTTTTTATCTTCTTTTATATGTAACCTTTGAATTGCAAGAATGATATGGGAAGGTATCAGAAAGCATTGCTTTTCAATAAGTACTACAAACAGTAGGAAATTGAGTTTTTCAGGTGTTCAGTAACCCGAGCAATGATCAAATGCTGACATCTCCCATTCTAGTTATTTTGCTCTTCAAAATTGAAGTAATGTCTTTCAAAAGACTCTGGAGAGTTGAACAGCTTTTGAGACAAAATGACTAAATTCCTCAAACTGTGTTGGATTTCTCATCACTCTCATGAGGAAAAGTAATACAGACTCTTGGAATCAAAGCCGAAGTGGAAACAATGTCTCCTATGTCATTTCATCTGCATGGTGAGATAATAACAGTAGCTCCTGGTAAACACAGGCTTCTTGAACTGCAGTCCCTCAGCTTGGAGAAAGCAAAGTAAATCAAATTTTTATTATTTAATTGTAACTTTATTACCTGAGACTTGCCAAGGTTAAACAATGTCAAAATCTGTTGTGCTTCTTGGGAGGCAGCATAATCCTGTTACTTGGAATAGGTCTTAATTCAGTTATGAAAAAGTGAGGGATATTTGTATTTAATGATAAAACTGTCCTTTGCCATCATTAAAGAAGATAGAAAAAAACTAGAAAACTATAATGCATTTGAATAAATTTTTGACACCAGAAAAAAATTATAATGTATGAGCATAAACATTCTAATAAATATTATGGCTTTTATTAACTAAATTGAAACATGCTCAACTGATGTGATATATTCCAATTTTTAATCCTGATGAAAATTTTAGATGAATAAGGTGATCTGGACAATGACTTCATCAGGAACACCTAGAATAGAAAGTACTGTACTGCTAAGAAGGTCCAGATGTCTGAGGGTTTCAAAATTGTGTTCTAAAGGGTTAGGCAGGACAGAAAGAGACCTCCAGGAAATTGGTAGGCATTCTCTGATACCATATTGGATTTATATATCAAGTTTAAAGATATAAGTTTATCTTTCACTTATCATGTATCAATTTAAAATATTATTTTTATGTAGGCAATACATATTATAAGAAATCATATAACACAAAAATACACATTAATGAGAACTGAATGGCTACAAAAATAAGTTCAAAATCTTGGAAATGAAAGCAATATAAATATGGTGATAGAAGCCATGAGAGCTGGAAAATACCAGAATGGAGAGATTCCAATCATCTAGAAGATTGCATGGAGGAAGTCCCTCAAAACACAAACACAGAGATCAAGAGATTTTTTTAAATTACAAGAGACAGATAAAAATTTTGAGGCTCCAAAATGTTTCTAATAGGTGTTATAGAAGAATAAAAAGAACTAACAAAGAAGCAATGTGTGGCAAACTAGAGCATTTGCTATCTATTGCTACATAACAAATTACCATTAATTTTGTTGCTTAAAAAAAAAGCACATTTAACATCTCACAGTTTCTGTGGGTCATGAGTCAGGCCCTGTTTTAAATGGATTCTCTACTTTAGGGTTTCATAAGACTATGATCAGTTTTTCAGCCAGGGCTGAGGTTTCATATGAAGTCTCAGTTGGGGAAGGTCCACTGCAAGTTCACCTGGTTGTTGGCAGTTCCCAATAGCTATTGGGCTATTCAGTTCATAGATGACTGTTGTCTGGAAATCATTCTCATTTCTTAGTTACATGGGCCTCCCCAACAAAGTACCTTGCTTTACCAAAGACAGCAAGAAAGAGAGAGTCTGCTAGGAAGATAAAACTTACTATTTTACATAACTTAATTATGGAAGTGATATTATTTTCCCTTTGCCACATTCTATGATTAGAATCAGGTCAGGGCAAACCTAAGAGAAAGAGATAACACGAAAGTGTGAATACCAGGATTCTGAACTGTCCAGAATAAAAGTGTTTTGTTATTGCTCTGCTATAAAAGATATCATGATGAAAATTGGGGCTAGTGCATAAAATTTTAGATTAAAAAATAGGATTATGTCAATCTTAATTGTTTTTCATAATGATACTGGTTTTGATTATTGTACTATAATTAAACCATGAGACATCCTATTACTGAAGTATTTAAGTGTAAAACAGCATCATAGAGTGACTATTAAAGCAAATGTGGTAAACTGTTAATGATTTAGGACACGTGCGAATAGTTGTTTTTTTGTACTATTCTAATAACATTTCTTTAAGTTCGAAATTATTTTCAAACAAAAAGATATATATATACTATGTATATTTCATCATTTTTCATAATAATATCATTTATAGCAAAAAAAATCATGTATATACACATAAGAGACTAAAAGGTGAAAGGTAGAGTCATTATAAGAACTCTTGTGGAATTTTGCCTAAAAATGAAGCAGAAAATGCTGGAATTAAGGTTTACTGCAATCACTGTTGTTTGAATATAAGTGATGTTAAAGGAAGTATATAATAGAAAAAAAATAGAATTGAAAGAGGACAATAGATACTGTTATGGTTTGGATATGAGGTGTCCCCTGAAAAAATTCATATTAAGCAATTCAGGGATTTTCAGAGGTGAAATAATCAGATTATAATCCGTTTGATGAATTAACAATTTGAATGGATTCTTGGGTGGTAAATATAGGCAGATAGGGTAGAGCTGAGGGAAGTAAGTCTCTAGGAGTAGGCCCCCTTGGGGATTATATTTTAACCTTGGCTCCTCTCATGCTCTCTGCTTCCTAGCTACCATGTCCTGTGTCACTTTCTTTCACCACACCCTTCTGCCATGATGTTCTGCCATACCTCAGGACCACAGCAATGGAGTTGGTTAACCATGGACTGGCCTCTGAAACCATGAGCTCCAATGAAGCTGCCTCACTTTTAAGAGGAAAGAAAACTATGTTTTTGATTATCAAAGGCCAATAAAGAGGGAAAGGCTTATAAAGTCAAAGTCTGCAAATCCGAAATAAAAAAAGGACATATCTGTAAGAATGCAAGCATGATTCTTTACCCACATTCCTACTGATCTGTTCACTGCTTCCAGTTTTTAAGATGCTTTGAAAACTAACTCAGCAAAAATGAAGCCCAAATATATGGCAGAAGTTAAATTGAATTAGTAAAGTTTTATATTATGTATATTCATTAATACGACCTTCTTATGCCAATAAGTGTGTCATGCATAAATGAAATGCTGCACTATCTTTTGGCTTAGCAGTATTGGTCTGAATCTCAGATGGGAAGTTAGAACTCAGGATCTCTAAAGAATTGTTTTCTTTGCCAAAACATGCTTTGTCACCATCTAGGTACCCCATGGTTTTGTTGTTGTGTCCATGTAAACTTACTTGAGAACATATTTACTGTCCAAAGCAAAGATCTCAGTAGCTATTAATTTATTTCCAAAGAAAAAACCCATAAATTAATCAAATGGTGCCAACATTTCTGAGGAAAAATTTGATGAGAAAACACTGAGATACTATTAAGATGGTTCTCTCCCATCAAATTCATCTTAGACTTACAAAAGTGCCTTACACTTCATCTCAGAAACAAGTTCAGTTTAAACCCAGACTTGAGGATAGTCCAAAGATTGTACCTCTAGCCACATATGAATATTTAAACTTAAATAGGTAAAAGATAAAAGTAAAAATTATTTTCTCTCTTATATCAAGCACATTTCCAGAATTCAATAACCACATGTGGCAAGCTAGCAGTTACCATATTGGGAAGTTCAGACATACAATATTTCATCATCTCCAAAAGTTCTACTAGCACTAGTCTAGACCATAGAAGACTCCTGTGATTTATTTCATCTTCAAGACTATTTCTGATCTAAGGGAGGCTTAATGAAACATTAACTTCTATATAACCTCAGAACCGCCATGGACTTCAAACTGATCCAAACTGAAGCTCTAAGTATTCCTAACCGATTTCACATAGACCCACATCAACCATCAGAGTTTAAGAAGCAGATGAAACAATACTTTCCTCAAATGACATAATAATAACTGAGAAGGTCCTTTCAAATCTATGAAGTGCTATGCAAAAATAAAATATTTCCTTAAGCAATTGCCTTCACTTTGTTGGGGGGAATCACCCTAGATTATCACATTCAGTATTGGACTCCATAGCTTGAGATAAATGCAGAAAATCTGGAGCCAGATCAGAAGAGAAACACAAAGATGATGAAAGGGTTGAGAGTAATCTGTTGTGGCTACAGAAGTCCTTCATTCTGGGAGAACATTTTACAATTATCTTCAAGCATAAGGATATGTATTACATGGAGAATTATGTCCAACTACTTTGGAAGGTACTGTGGACAGAGCAGAATAATTAAATTAAATTAATTGTATGGGAGTAAATTTCCTGACAAGGGTTCATTTACTTCTTTACTAGAAGTATTTGAAAGCAGAAAAGATTCCATGTGAAATACTTTGTGGTTGCTGATTCCTTCTGAGGAAAGCACTCAGATGTAGTTCATTATGCATATATGTCCATGTTTTTTGCCATGTGCAAATCTGTTTCCAGCTTGTTGCCCCAGGGATTGGTTATAGCCCATATCAAGTCTTCTAGATTCTGACCAGTGGCTACAATGAAAGCTACTGTAGCCATTCAACAGGGTCACTCTATACTATGAGTGATTGTATAGGATAAGCTGATTGCCTCCCCAGAACCACCTTTTCGTTTCTTGTAAGACATTGCATTATTTTTCTTGTGGAACCATTCTCCTACCCCATATAGCACAGGTCTGGTTAACCAAAGCATCAATTTCCCCTGGCCACAATGATTGGGTCAGAAATAACAAGCAGTCTGAGTCAATTCAATGAAATTATTCCAGGACTTTTACCCACAAAACTGTCAGGAGCAAAGGAATTTATCTTTGTGACCTATTTTGAGGGATGAGGTTATAAGCCTGGTTTTAGTGATCTGGGGTAAGTTGCCATTGAAGGTGAGTACAGCAATGTATTTAAAATAATAATAATAATAATAATAATAATAATAATAATAATAATGTTATTGTATTTTTAGATCTTTATTTTCTCTATTTATTTATATTTTTTATGTAGTGCTGAAGATTAAATCAGTGCCTCACACATACTAGGCAAGAGCTCTACCACTGACCTACAACCACAGCCCCAACAATGTAGTTCTTATATACACTTTATTCACTTTCTCCAGGTCAGAAGCATTCATCTCCTGCAAGGGAGCAAGCAGCTATAGCTGATAACCAATACATCAAAACCACGGCGCTGGGGAAGGGAGAGAAGCAAGAGAAGTGGCCTCTATTCAGCACCCTAAACTTTCATTTCACCTTCCCTGATTCTTGTACCACACTCTCCCACTACCAGTGGTCCTCATTGTCCTTCTTAGGACAAATAGAGACTTTTCTCCTAACAATTGCTTCAGTCCCTTAATTCAGTGGTCACTGCCCCATGCCTTCCCACCTGCTAACCACTGAGTGGAATTTTTCAGACACCTATGACCTCTCTCCTATTTATCCTTTGCATAATTTTATTTTATTTACTGTCATTTTAGTTTGACCTCAGGGAGGAGATAAATATTCTTGGTCAAATACATCATCTTTAAACTACTTTAATGGGAAAAAATAAACAACATACCTATGAAGAAAAGACAAGAGTAAAGGAGAAAGAGAATTAAAGCAAGATGTAGTGTCTGCTAATTGTTGTCAAGAACCATTATTCACATGGCTCCAGGAACCCATTGTATACTGGCACATCCTCAGAGTGACAGTCCTTCAGTGAGTTTAGGCACCCATCCTGCTGGTTCCTGACAAAGAGCCATACTGTGGATGTTTGCAACTACAACTTCCTCCCAGCCTTGTGAAAGTGATACCCAGGTGAATTTGGTTGTTTTGCATTTTTCTATTTTTGGAATAATTTTAGTTCTTTGGGGAATTTTTTTTTTGCTTATTTAACAAACATTTAATAAGGAATTAACAAGCACATAGTATTTTATGTTCTAAAATGCAGTGATAAAGACCCAAATCTTGTTCCAAGAGAACAATTTTTTAAAATTAATTAATTATTTGTTCTAATCAGTTATACATGACAGCAGAATGCTCTTTGATTCATTGTACACTAATGGAGCACAATTTTTCACTTCTCTGATTGTACAAAAAGTAGGGTCACACCATTCGTGCAATCATACATGTACCTAGGATAATGATGTCTGTCTTATCCCACCATCTTTTTTATCCCCATTCCACCTCCACTCCACTCCCTCCCCCTTGGCCAATCCAAAATTCCTCCACTCATCTAATACCCCTCCCCATTATGGATTAGCATAGTTTATCAGAGAAAACATTTGGTCTTTGGTTTGAAATGAAGCCAGCTATCTCAATCCTTGGTCTATACTCAAAGGACTTTAAAACAGTATACTACAGTGATGCAGCCACATCAATGTTTATAGCAGCACAATTCACAGTAGCCAAACTGTAGAACCAAATGCTCTATATAACAAATGCTGTAGATGCCCTTCAATAGATGAATGGATAAAGAAACTGTGGTATATATATATATACACAATGAAATATTACTCAGCAATAAAATTGAATAAAATTATGGCATTTGCAGGTAAATGGATGGAGTTAGAGAATATCATGCTAAGTGAAGTAAGCCAATCCCCAAAATCCAGAGAACATTTAATCTTGTTGAAGTAAAACAATCTGTATATTTAAAAATGTGCAAAGTGTTTATGAAAGAGGAGGGCAGGGCAAGGAAGGAGATGGGAATAGGTAGGTGGGCAGTGATTATATGCAAGAAAGGGAAATGTTTGGGAATAGCCAGCCCTCTGGTGCCAAATTGGAACACTCATGTTTCCAGATGTCTCTGTAAAAATCCAATCTCACTAGCAAGATTAATATTGGAGAGATTTACCCAGATTTGAGGGTGGAAGAATTGAACCGGTAAAGGGCTTTATTCTAAAATACAAACTCTTACTCTATTCTTGAGATACAGTCTACAATCTTTTGGCCCTTAGTTTCCTCATTTAAACTTTCTACAGTGGTTTTCAGTTCTAAAATTTTAGTACTTGAACCCAAATTCTGGTTTCTGGGCAATCTTTTCATAATTTTCCTATTTATACCACATCCTTTCCCCAAATGATCAAAAAAAAACTTTTGTAGCACTGATTTGGAATTTTACGTTCCTGTTTCACTCCCCACCCTAGACATATTTCTTCTCATTTTGTTTTTAGGGTTGAAGTAAAGTTCAAGTGAAACCTAGCAACACATAAACCTAGAAAAGGGAGAAGGGTATAATTTATTGTTTGGTATAGAAGAGATATTTGTAACTAGAAATATACCAAAATGCTCTCAAATGCATGAGTGGAATTATATTAATTATATTTTTTAAAGGATATTCTGAAATGGTATTTTTTTTTGACTGAAATGAATCACACAACTATTACAATAATCATAGCCCTCCTAAACTGAGGAATCCCAGGTTTTTTGATACTTATAATGTACTTCAGAGTCATCTTTCTATCATATAATTTGTATGACAATCTCTAATTTTGTTTTCTTTCATAATAAAAAGAACATCTTAAAATCGTATGGGTTTTTTGAGCTGGTCAAGAATTCTTCATTTTTGTTCTTTGATTATTAGAATTATCCAAGTTTTTTGAAGAACAAAGATTTTACATTTTCTACTGATTTTATTAGTCTTTTTGATCCCTTCAAAGAGAAACTAAGTCCTATGAGAGGATTTATTCAAATCTTTACTTGTTCTAAAACCCCTTTGGAGTTTATAATTCTGGCTAAATAAACTATAGTTTTACAATTATGTCTTATGTTTTATTGATACATATACTCTAAAGCTTTAAAAATCAGATTGTTCAAACAATGCTGTATGTATATCATGATAGTTATTTAGTATACTTTAAAGGAAATTATTTTGTTGCATTGCTAAACACATCTATCTATATATCTATATCTATATATCTATATATCTATATATAGATATAGATATATTCTTAATTGGTAAATAACATTGATTCTTATAGCAAGTATTAATTCTTAAAGCCCTTATTCAAAATTTTTGTAATTCTGTGGAATATAACCAAATTCTTACGTGTAAAATGTGATAAATATGATGATGACATTTCTATCTAAATTGTAATTAGCCTTGATTTATATAAGAAGAACTCTAACTAATAGATATTCCTTAATTAAAATCTCAGATGGATAGAGAAGAGATAGAAGGGAAAGGGAGTGAGCAGGGGATTAGCAAGGATGGTGGAATGTGATGGACATCATTATACAAAGTACATGTAAGAAGACTTGAATTGGGTTGTCAACATACTTTTTATACAAACAGAGATACGAAAAATTGTGGTATATATGTGTATGAAGAATTGTAATGCAAAAACAACAACAACAAAGTACATGTATAAAGGCATAAATTGATGTAAACATACTTTATATACAGAGATATGAAAAAAATGTGCTCTGTGTGTATAATAAGAATTGTAATGCTTTCCACTGCTGTTGTGTATTTTATATATATATATAATTTTTTAAATGTCCAATAAGCACATGAAAAAAAATCTCTGATAGAACTACTTTTATAGCAAGCTGGGTTTTTTTTAAGATTAGATAAAAATGTTAGAAATAAAAGTATTATGTTTATTCAAATTTACTTTACAGACTGGATTTACTTTGCTCTTGTTCATGTTCTGCATTTTTCTTACCTGTTTAATTTCTTAACAGTGGACTTCTTGGTAAACTTGACTAACAGCCACTTTTTCTAAATCTCCTGTTGCTTATAATTGGCTAAAACGGGTCTTGTGATACTTACTCATAAATTGCCACTTTCCCTCCAATGGGAACCAGCCAGATCAAAGAACTGGACAAATCTCCTGCTGCATGGGACCAAAACACTTACAAATAATGAGCAATAAATATGTTCAGAGAAAATCATTCAGTGATTGGGGGGAATTATACGGTTGGAGTCAATTGTCAATCCCCACCAAAATAAACAGCTGGTAGGTTATAGAAAGAGAGTTCTTATGCAAACTAACACTAAAGTTCTTCCTCTAGGCAGAACCATTAAATATTCCAGATTTTGTCTTCTTCAGAAATAAGCTTCTGGCTTCTTTATACTTCGGGGTTCCTTGATGGGACCTATACACTAGTCAAACAATGAACTGCCAGGCAGATGATGCTGTGCCCCAATTCCCTCAACACAAAGGGATGAACTAGATAAAGGGGAATTAGAAGCATAAACTTTTTAGATTAAAAACAACTTCCTTATAACTATTTTCCTGCATCCGAAAGTTTCTCAAGCTGAGAATGAAAACTGGAAAACTTCCCCTAGCCTGGCTGGGTGCCAGGGAAGCTAAAACTGACATGTTCTCTGGCTGGCACTGCCTAGCTCAATCTGTAAGTGTATATTTCCTGACTTTTGTTTCTATAAATCATTACCTCTTCTGTAGGACCTGCAGAGATACAATGTAGCAGCTTCTCCCAGCCTGATCAAACCACATAAAAATCATTTTTCCTTTTAACATCCTTTGTTTTTTTCTTTGCTTTCTTTCTTCTTTTTAAAAAATAATTATTTTGGCTATTTTTTCATGGATACAATATAATTATATAAAATAGTGGGATTCATTATGCCATATTCACACTGTACATAACATAATTTGATTGATGGTATTCCCCAGTGCCTTCCCTTTCCTTCCTGTTTTCCCTATCCCAATCTTCTTGCTCTACTTTACTGATCTCTCTTCTATCAGTATTATTATTTTTTAATTGGCAAATTTAATTATATATATTAGAGGAATTCATTGTGACAAATTCATACATGGACATAGCATAATTTGGTAGATTTCTTTCCCCCATATTTCCCAATGCCTTCTCCACCTCCCTCCTTCCCTCTCAGTCACCTTCCTCTATTCTATTGATCTTCTATTTTCGTGAGGGTCCCTCATTTTTAAATATATCTCTCCTCTTTCCTTCCTTCCCTCTCTCTCTCTCTCTCTCTCCTCCCTTTCTCTTTTCTCTTTCTTTCCCTCCTTCATCATACGAAAGAATACATTCAATCCTTGACTTTCTGAGACCGGCTAATTTTACTTGGCATGATATCCTTGAGTTCCATCCATTTACCAGTAAATGACATAATTTTATTCTGCTTACAGCTGAGTAAAATCCCACTGTACATTTATACCACATTTTCTTTATGTTTCATCTGTTGATGGGCACCCAGGCTGGTTCTATTACTTATCTGTTATTAATTGCACTGCTATAAATATTGGTATGCATGTATATAGTATGATATAGTATATATATTATTGATATAGTATGCTGATTTTAGTTCTTTTGGATAAGTATTAAGGAGTGGTATACTGGGGTCATTTTGTGGTTCCATTCTTAGTCTTTCAAGAAATCTCCATACTGTTTCCCCAAGTGGTGATACTAATTCAAAGTCCCACCAACAATGTATAAATCTATCTTCCCCCCAAATCCTCAACAGTAATTATTGCTGATCATATTATTGATATATTGATATAACCAGAGTAAGATGAAATCTCAGTGTGGTATTAACTTGCATTTCCCTTATTTTTAGGATTGTTGAAACTTTAAATAAATATATATTTGTTGGTCATTTGTATTTATTTTCTATAGAAATGTCTGTTTAAATAATTTACCCATTTATTGATTGGGTTATTTGGATGTGTGTTTGTGGGGGGGTGGTTATGATCTTTATGTATTCTGGTATTAATCACCTGTCAGAAGAGAGGCTGGAAAAGATTTTCTTTCAGCCTGTAGTCTCTTTCTATAGTCTTGTTTCCTTTGCTTTACAGAAGCTTTTAAATTTAATGTCATCCTATTTATAGATTCTCAGTTTGATTTCTTGAGCTTTAAGAATCTTTTTTGACTCTTAATCGTTTTTGGTGCTTGTAGCAATATATTACATTATTGTTTTCTTCCAGCAGTTTCAGTGTTTCTCACTAATTCCTAGATCTTTGATTCACTTTGAGTTGATTTTTGTGCAGGATGAGAGAAATCTAGTTTTGTTCTTCTACATACGGATATCCAGTTTTTCCAGCACCATTTGTTAGAGTCTTAATTTTCTCCAACATGTGTCTTTGGTACCTTTGCCAAGGATCAGAAAACTGTATCTATGTGGGTTTTCCTCTGTATCATCTATTCTATTCCATTTGATCCATGTCTATTTTGATGCCAATGCCATGCTGTTTTTGTTACTATAGCCCTGCAGTGTAGTTTGAGATTGGGTATTGTGATTCTTCTCACATTGCTCTTCTTGCTCAGGGTGGCTTTGGTTATTTCAGGTACTAGTTATCTCTTCTGTAATAAGTCCTGTGTTGTTGGTATATCTTAGCTTCAGCATAGATTAGTGTAATCCAACTTCCAATGCCTGTCAGTTTGCTGCTGTAGAAACCATGATTTAATTGACTCTTGGAAAGGTGCTCCAAAACTGTGGATTCCTCTGAGCCATTTCTGTGGAACCTCTCTGTTTCTTCTTCAGAAACAGATGTCCATGAGTGAATTACACTGCTATAAATATTGGTATGAGGGCCCTCTCCTAGCTGTTCCTACTCGGGTCATCATTATCAGTTTCGGTCCCCACCCCCACACCTGTTATATGTGTTAAAGTATAACTGAAGCTGTAGCAGGCTTAGTTTGTGTGTGGAGCAAGGTGTGCTGTCTCTTGGCTGGCTTGTAGGTGTAGCTCAGCAGCAGAGCCTCTGCCCTGTGAACTCACAGTGTCACAGTCACTTCTCACCATCTCCAAAGGGTTAGGCTGTGTCCCTGGGTGCAGTCCTAGTAGTCTGCTACCAGAACTGCCACTTCCCTATATCCCTGATGAATCTTGCAACACCTCTCATCACCAGCCACCATACTGATTGCTTATTTCCTATTTGGACATGGCCTAAGTCCAGCTGGGTGAAATCAAGATAGGTTCCCCGGCTTGGCTGCCAGTACCACTTTTGCCAAAGAAACTTCAATTGTAATGATATAAATTTAACTGGAAAATGGTGCTATGTAAGCAGGACTTCCCACCTTTTTCATATTTTGATACACATGAGGAACAAGTCTATTTGTACAGCATGCTGGGATAAATCATAGAGGCTGTTCTATGCCAGTGGAAAAAACTAGGGGTAATGGAAGTCTGATGATTATGAGAAGATTTTAATGCTCTAGCTACATACTCAAGACAACTCACTATGGAGGATTGAGAGTACAACATAGACTTTGCTTCAAAAATTACCTGAAATCCCTTCTAATCTTCTGCCTCATTGGCTCACCTATCTTCCTACTTCTTTCTTATCCCCCAACACCTTCATTTTTGCTTGAGTTGGGCTAAGCATGTACAATTTCATTTTTACATTAGTTTAATACTATTGTAGAAATCAAAAGAAAATAACAAATGACAATAGAATTTTACTCTTTGACATTAAAGTTGTCGCATTCTACATGATGATTTTAGAAAGAGAGTCACCATGAGAGATTGCATTAAAATTGTTGACCCCCATAGTCTGTGTTTAGTAATCATGCCAACTATACAATGTGCCTATCATCATATTGCCTTGGACCCAACCATTTCAAGAAATAGACTCAACAGATACTAATAAGAACCATTAGTTCTCAGTATGTTACCATCACATGACTTGAGTTACATATCTAATTAAAAGCCAACCGAGGCATACATTCCAGAAAAGTTGTCTGTACTATTACTTAGGAGTTTAATAAAATCCCTTCAATTTTCTCTTCATGGCTTCTTACTGACTTAGATTTATAAAAGATAATATAAGGATAATTAAATTTGATGCTTCTTTATAACTGTTGTTGACTAGTATTATCATAAAATCATTTCCATATTATAGAGTTAAAAATAAGGGAAAATAAAAGTAGGGTGATGAAGGAGAGGAGAGAGTTGTATGGGTAAAAGTATGTATTTATTACTTTGGCAGAAATTAATTTAATAATATTAAAGAAATATCCAGTGATTATTAACCCTCTAGAAAAATAAGTAAAGGAAGGCCTACTCAAATATCTTTTTTATTATAAACATAGGTTCAAAATTTGAATAAAGTGGAATGATGGCTTCAATATATAGAATTCTGGGCACCAGGCTCTGTGCCAAGCACTTTCTAGAACTTTCCAAACTCACTTCATTCTCAGAACAACACCACGAAGCAGACAAGTTTATCATCGTATCAATGAGAGGGCTGAAACTGACTAATTATCAGAGAACATGTCTACATAGAGACAGAAGAAGCCTACAAGATTGGAATCTTAAACCATCCCATGCAGGTGCCTCTGAATGCATTGCCTTAGACCAATTATTGCAAGAAATAGACCCTATAGATTTTAAACCAGCTCCTTTTACTAATTAAGCATGATATTGATAATTTTAATGGTTCATAAATGTAGTTCCACACTAGAATCACAGGGGAGCTTTTAAGATTCCTGGTCTCATCCCATACCAAGTAAGTCATAATGTCTGGTGAAGTGGGAAGAAACAAGCATCAGTATTTTTTTTTAATTTCCAGACAATTCCAACCCCAGAAAACTTTAGAAACCATTGACCAGTGCTAACTTTTGATGTACTGGCCTAAAGCTGGTTCCAGAGTCCTAAATTTCACTTAGAAGAAATCATTGTAATGCAGGAACTGGAGCTAAACTGTTAGCTATAGGTTACCCTATTTTTAAGAATTTTCTCCTTCTACCTTCATCCTCAAATAATGCTATACATGCACTATCATTGTTGTATGCACAAGTGGACTGAGAAAAGGTAGCAACTTCCTTTATGCACTAGAGCAGTATTGGTTAAGCATACAGAAAGGTGGGAGAAAGAGAGATTTTTTGGCAGTTAACATTTATTTTGATAATGCTAGACAGTCAAATAGAAAAATTAGGCCCCCCAAATTGACGTTGGAATTTAATTATCCCATTTGGCTGTCCAACATGAACAAAATAGTCATCAAATTTCCTCTTATTTATTTCTCTGTACTCCAGTAACTTATAAATAAAAGCACTCGTTTAAAACAAAACTTTTATTTCCACTACATTTTGCAGAAGGTAAGAATTGAAAAGAACCTGATGAATCATCTGGGTCAAGTCCATCATTTGACAGCTGAGGAAACCAGTCCCTGGATTGTATTTTTATTCTCCCAATAAAGCAAGTGCTTCCCTGAGGGAAGCAGCTCAGGGTGACCCAGTACCCAGAGGCTACTGTCAGGAGATTCAGCAGGCGCAGCCTCTCTGGAGAGGAGCTTGTCATTCTAACACTCACCGTGTTTGCCTCCCCTAAATAGGTGAAGCATTCTGCCTGGTAAGCCCTAAATTTAGAGAAATAAAAATAAAAAGGGATTCCATGGGTTTCCTAGCCTTGGGCCTTCAGGGGAGATGGTAAGGAGTCAAACCCCTCCCACAGGTCTTGAGGTATTAGGAAGTTGGGCCCCTTCTCTGCCTACATCTGGGGGACCTATCTGCACATTTGCATGATTTGTAACCTCAACATTGTTGAGGTCCCTGGATCTTTGTGGACCTTGTTTATGTTGTGTTCTTATCTCTGACCCTTTGCACACAATTATACTATAGCATCTTACCCATACTGGTCACCCAACTTTAGTAATGACAGTTAAAAAAAAAAAAACACTATAATTGTTCTCTTAAGAACATCAACATGGAGAAGGGGGAGGAAAATCAACCAACCCCAATCCAAGTTTCCCCTTAAATTACTAGATTAAGTATAAAGATTATTCGCTTTACAGAAGTAAAACCATGTCTTACTATGGTCAAATAAAAATGTATTCAACAAAACAAACAGTCCATTAATGATTATGTTACCAATAGATGTATTTCATTACCATGCTAGAAATTCTTCATTTATTACCCATGGTAAATATTGTGGAATAGGACTGTTATACTAGGCTATAATTGCATTAATGCAGACTCAGATTCTAGTCAGTTCTTTTGGAAGGCAAATCACCCATGATTTTTTGTATTAAACAAAACTCTTATCAATGTTTACAGCAGCTCAATTCACAATAGCTAAAATATCGAACCAACCTAGGTGCCCTTCAACAGATCAATGTATAAAGAAAATGTGGTACATATACACAATGAAATATTCCTCAGCCATAAAGAATGAAATTATGGCATTTGCAGGTAAATGGAGACTATCATGCTAAATGAAATAAGCCAATCCCCCCAAAAAACAAAGGTTGAATGTTCTCTCAGATAATAACACACAATAGGGGTGTGGAGGGTAGAAGTTCATTGGATTAGATAAAGGGGAATGAAAGGAAGGGAGGGAGACCAGAATAGGAAAGACAGTAGAATGAAATAGACGTGACTTTTCCATGTTCATATATGAATATACAACCAGTGAAACTCCACATCATGTACAGCCACAAGAATGGGATCCTAATTAGAGTAAGTTATATTTCAAGTATGTATAATATGTCAACATACACTCTACTGTCACATATATCTAAAAGAACAACAACAAGAACAAAAAAGAATTCTCAGCCCCTGCAAGGAAATAATATACCCATTTCCACATAGGGATACTCTAGCCCATAAAGATCGATACTAAGCAACAACATTGGACTTCACATCTGGGTTTTGTAGCCTCAAGTGCAGTTGCCAAGAGTTCAGAAATGAGAAGAACTTCTTTCTCCTCTCTTCAGGGGTATTGTTTCAGTATTTATTAATTGGGTAGAAAAATGGGCACAGGCAATGTAAAAGTGGTGAGCATGTTTCAACCTTTCATTGACAAGCACCATAATCTTAAAATACACGTTATCATTTTGCTTCTCAAAAACAAAAACAAAACAGGCCAGGCATGCTGTGGTGCACACCAGTATACCCAGCGGTTTAGGATGCTGAAGCAGGAGGATTGCGAGTTCAAAGCAGCCTCAGCAAAAGTGAGGCACTAAGCAACTCCGTGAGACCATGTCTCTAAATAAAATATAAAATAAGGCTGGATATGTGGGCTCGGAGGCCAAGTGTACTCCTGAGTTCAAACCCTGGTACCCCCCCAAGCCCCCCACACACACAAAAAAAACTTTTTTGACTTATTTTCCACATATAAGGTCAATCAACATGGCTCTTCCAAAGCATGCCTGGATATAATTGGTTGGTATACACTTTGTATTGACTCCACACAACTGTGCTTAGGATGTTGGAAGCAAACAGGTAGGGTGCTTTTCTGCATCTGTATTTAGGCATTTCTAAGTCTCTATATATGTGAACTGTTCTCTGCTTTAAATTCCCATAAACCCCTTCTCTTAAAGCACTGACAGAAGTCATATCCATCTGCAGTTAAGAAGTTCTTTTCATTCCTCAGTTTATATTCCACATCTCTAAACAAAAATTCATCATCCCTGAAATCTCATGAAATTTTACATCCATTCATCCCAAACCTAGTTCTTCCTTCCCTCTATTAACTCCCTTTGGATGCAATGAATTTGTAGCAAGAAGGAAATATTCCTATTAAAAAAAGATTACAAGCTTGCATCTATTACATATGGGAGCTGAAAAAAAGTGCCTTTCTTTCTCTTTTTGTGATCTTAAAATAAACGTTATCATTTTGTTTCTCAAAAACAAAACAAAACAGCCTCCTGAGTAGCTAGGATTACAGGTGTGCATCACTGTACCTGGCCAAATGGTAACCTTTTTGTTCATCGTCGTTTAGTGTTATGAGGATCTATGAATTGGAATAGTTAAAGCAATGAAAAATAAAAGTGTTTACATAATTAAGGTTTTTAAAAATTTTTCCCCTTGGAAGTCAGGGGAGAAAAGGGATTGTAAATGTTAGAACTGAAATAGAAGTTTTAGAAGAAAGATTTAAACCGAGGCAAGAAAGTTTAGGGGAAAGTAAGAGTATCCCGCTGGTAACAATGTCTATGGATCTTTAAAGAGAAATAACATCTGTAGTTAAGAGGATTTGGGAAACAACCTGTTTTTGGTCTGAGACTAGTCCCCATTCCTTTTATCTGGGAGAAGACCATCCTTTTCTGCACCATTTTCTAATGGAATATATAAAACACCAAGCTATCCATACTAATGACAACAGAGAAAGTTCACCTCCACAAATTACTAAAGTAATTAAAGGGAAGGACATTAACTAAAAGTATTAATCATGAGCTCAGAACCGAGAGTTCCAGAGAAAAGAGTGGTCGTAGAACTAAGTAAAAACCATTTATCAATGTAAGGAGGCACAAGTGCAAATATGTAGGGAAGTGCCTCAGAATATAGATAAGAAGGAGAGGTCCACCCTGGAGTAAGGTTCTAGGTGGTACTGATAAAAAGGTGACTTCGTATGTCAGACCACACCCATCCCAGGAGATAGAAACCAGGAACAAACTGTCCCAAGATGGAGCCCGTCCTCAGACTCCTTCCTCTTCAGAATCCTGTGAGGGCACCCTTTGTATTGCCTCCCCAGGAGAGGAGCACGGAAACTGCTTGCAGGAACCCCCTTGTCTACAGGAACCTTCATCAAAAGACCTCTTTCTTCCTTGTATTCTTTGTTTTTCAGAGAAACAAGGCTCTGGGAAAGAAAAAGCAACCCTTTAGAGAAGCCATGCCTGAATATTTTTCTAAATTCTTAAGTAGTAATCAGCACTATTTGTCTAACAAAGGAAGTGAATTGCAACCTTAATACATCTTTTAAAATTATTGTCTGTGCCCCAAATAAAATGTAAATAATAGGAAGACAAGGATTTTATCTTTATTGTTCTATGTATTATGCCCAGCACCCAGAAAAAAAGTCTAGGTGATTGTGTTTTAAACTGTTTATGAACAAATGACCTTAGGGCCCTATTTTCCAACCCTTCAGAGACATCTATTACATAAAGTAGATCAGTTTTAGGGATGTATTGGTAAAAGCAGGAGCAAGAGTAGGGGACACTTGCAATGTGATAAAGGACAAAGAGGATGCTGCAGAATTTCAAGGTAAAAGCAGGGATTAAGACCAAAAGGGAACAGGAACTACCAGTGACAGGAGAGCAGGGAGACATGGAAATACACCTGTGTAGAAGGCTGTACTTTCCTCCCAACAGCACACAAGATGGTGGTCCCAGCTAGTCTCTTGGATTAAAGGAAAGGTGGCTTTGAAAGGCAGGAGAATTTAAGAGCAACTGAGTAAATAAATTGTGAATCCATTGTCCACAGTGGACAATTTGCCTTTCCATGGTGGTCTAGACCTTTATCTTAAACTGAGATTTAAAACAGGAGACCTTACCAAGCATCACCACTTTTCAGATGAATGTTCAAGAGCAAATTTCACCTGCCCCCACTGTTAACCTTTAAAACTACCAACATACCCACATGGCATGAGTTAATGAGAATGAAGGAGGTCTCACCAAAACCCCTTCTATGAATGCTCCTTACTTTTCTTTCTTATTTGTTTCATTTTTAGTTGACATGGAACATTGTATAGGTTATATGTTTATGGGATATAATGTGATGTTTTTATATATATGTTTACCTTACAGAATGATTAGATCAATCGCTGTTTCTTACTTTTTTTCTGAATTACAGTCTATCCGTCCAGCGTGTGCCAAATTGTTGATCCAGCAGTGCAAACTTAATCCTACCTTTGACCTTTTGAATTTGAAATTACTTCTTGATCTCACCAGTATTTGATTCTTAGCTTTCCCCAAAATTCTATACTATGCTCAGTTTTCTTATTGTAAGTGAAAATCCATACCTAAGTCACAGTCACGAGTCCTAATCCTGACACCAGATAGCCTCTGCTGGACTGACCTCAACTTCTCTGTCTAGTAAGAGTTGGAGACACCATAAAAAAAAAAAAAAAAACTGATGAGATTGAAGAAGAGGTAGGTAATCACTAAACAAATATGTAATTAGTACTTAACAGAACTTATTGAGTGCTTTGTTAACTAGGCATTATAAATGTTTTTGTTATCTCCCTCTACTATATTGTTTTTCCCACTCATTTTGATGCAAATTATTTTTTCCTTATATTCAGTTTTGGTCTATTATGGAGGCTTTACCTTCTCCCATTCTCCTTAATTTAAGATTAGTAGTTTTCTTCCTTAACTCCTTGTTTTATTGGGGTTCCTGTTGACTCTTCTGTCTCTCAGTATATAGCCCTTGTTGACTCTTCGTTGTTCAGCACCCCACACTTTTCTCACCACCCCCCCAACACACACATCACACTGCTTCGAAGAGAATGCAATTCATCTCCACCCTTCTTTGAACCTTCCAATGCACAATTCTCTATACTCTGTCCCCACATTCATCACAATTATACTTGAGGTTTAAAATCTGTTTCTCTATATGCAATAGCCTTAGCCACCTCAGTGTTTTTATTACAAAATAGTGTTGATGCCATATTGCATTTGTTTTTGTAACTTCTCTGCAATTAACATCATTTATGTTATGGAGAGCAATATGCAGGTCTCATCTTTAGTAGGCAGTGCTACTCCAATGAAATTCAACCGTGAACTCTTTACCTGCACTGTTTCAAATTTCTCTATGCCTCTCTGTTATGGTTTAGATGTGAGGTGTTCCCCAAATCTCATGTGTGAGACTATGCAAGAAGGTTTATAGGTGAAGTGATTAGATTATAGAGTTTTAAAACCCAATCAGTGAATTTATCCTCTGATAGGGATCTCTCTCTCTCTCTCTCTCTCTCTCTCTCTCTCTGCTTTCAGATCATCATGTGAGCTACTTCTTTCTGCCACACTCTTTCACCCTGAGGTTCAACCTCACCTTGAGTTCCAAGGAATGGAGATGGCCTTCTATGGACTAAGACCTCTGAAACTGTGAGCCCCAAAATAAACTTTTCTCCCCTCTAAAAGTATTCTTATTAGGTCTCTTAGTAACAGCAGTATAAAAACTGACTATAAAACTCTCCTTTTTCTTCTTCATCCCCTGCAGCCAGCATTCTAACTTTAGAGAGATCACCAAGTCTCAGTGTTCCTTAATGCACATTTTCCCATTAGGGCCCTCTTCATGAAACAGGACTTACTCCTCAAACCAAGCAGCTTTGTCTATAAAACTATCTTCTCCACTAGGCTAGATGTCCTTGACCCTGACATTCTGCAGACGTGTACCACTGTCTTCTATGAGAGACTACTACCATGACTTGCTTTCTCCACTGCTGTTTCCTAGACTCAGGATTCTTAGAGGAAAAGGCAGCATGGTTCAGATCCTACTCAACATTTCTGTTTCTATTGGACCTTCATGCAGCTGCTTGACCCTTTCATTTTCTTCTCACTGACTCAGGAAAACCCTCTGCTTCCAGAAGTTATTTTAACCACCAATCACAGAATTCAGCACACAACGTTAAGAACTTTTGAGATTGTGTGTTCAGTTTCTTCATATTGCTGGGGAAGAATCAGATTTGGCTGAAGATATATAGAAAATTTTAGCCAGATGAAATTTTAAACTCAGACTTCCTGCCTCCCACCTATTACATTAGAGTTGACCTCATTTTATTTTTTTTAATAGTTGTAGATGGACAGCATGCTTTATTTGTTTAGTTTTTTATGCAATGCTAGTATAGAACTCAGTGCCTCACACATGCTAGGCAAGTGCTCTGCCTCTGAGCTACAGCCCCAGACCCAGAGATAGCCTCTTGATTTCCTCCATGTTGATTATGTCCTGACCTTTCCCTGATCATTTAGTAGATGATGTTTCCTCCTATGGCACAGGAAAGACTGGGGACATCATCTCTGATTCGCTTTGGCATCATCCTTTCAACAGGCCTTTTAACCTCTTCTAAGGAAGTCATGTTGCTCTTGATTTCTAAAGCAGAGCCCCTCCAGCTGTTCATCTGGACTGCAAAGAACAATTCTGTTTTCTCTGATTTTCATAAATTTTTAAAAAATCTTTAGTCACTTCTTCTCTATAGATACATTTTTAAATCATTATCAGATTTTAAAACTGCTTCAACAGTTCTAAGAAACAAAAAGACAAAAAACAAAATGAACAAAAGCAAGGTTGACCTTATGGTTTCTAGTTATTTACCAAACCACTTCCTCCACTGTTGAGCTCAAAAATAAGTGATTTACACCTGCTGATGTTCTCTTTCCATCCTTACTCCGAATTACGTGTACCAATTTTATCATCCATCAAAAGATGCCCTTTCAAATTCTATAATCTCTTTTTCTTCTCATGAAGTACTAACATTTTTCCCCCTCAAAATTGTGTGGAGTTCACAAAATTACAATTATCTTACGTTAGACAAAGAAATGGATTCAAACTAAAAAGTTTCTTCTCATCAAAAGAAACGATCAGCGAGGTGAATAGAGATCCTACATCTTGGCAGCAAATTTTTACCCCCTAGACATCAGATAGAGCACAAATTTCTAGGGTATATAAAGAACTCAAAAAGCTAAACACACACACACACACACACACACACACACATACACAAAAGGGCCAAGGACCTGAACAGACACTTCTCAGAAGATGATATACAATCAATCAACAAATATATGAAAAAATGTTCATCATCTCTAGCAATTAGAGAAAAAATGCAAACCAAAACCACACTAAGATTTCATCTCACTCCAGTCAGAATGGTAGCTATTAAGAATACCAAAAACATAAAGTGTTGGTGAGGATGTGGGGAGAAACGTACACTCATACACTGCTGGTAAATTGGTGCAGGCAATATGAAATGAAGTATGGAGATTCCTTGGAAAACTGAGAAAGGAACCACAATTTGATCCAGCTATCCCTCTCCTCAGTCTATACCTAAAGAATTTAAAAACAGCCTACAACAGGGACACAGATACATCAATATTTATAGCAGCACAATTCATATAGCTAAATTGTGGAACCAACCTAGATGCCCTTCAGTAGATGAGTGGATTAAAAAAAATGTGGTATATATACACAATGGAGTATTACTCAGAAATAAAAAGAGAATTAAATTATTCTAAATAGATGGAGTTGGAGAAGATAATGCTAAGTGAAGTTAGCCAATCCCAAAAAACTAAATGCTGAATGTTTTCTCTGATATAAGGAGGCTAATTCATAGTGGGACAGGGAGCATGGGAGGATTAGATGAACTCTAGAGAGGGCAAAGGGGTGAGAGGGAAAGGGAGGGGGTTAGAAATGATAGTGGAATGAAATGGACATCATTATCCAAAGTACATGTATGAAGACAGTAATGGTGTGAAGATACTTTGTATATAACCAGAGATATGAAAAATTGTGTTCTATATATGTAATGTAAATGTAATTCATTCTGCTGTCATATATAACAAATTATAATTAAAAAATTGTGTGGAGTCCAATTTTTCCTTTGAAAAATTTTCTTGAATGTCTGCCCTTCTCCTCCTCTTCCTCCTCCTCCTCCTCTTCCTCCACCTCCTCCTCCTCCTCCTTCTTTATGGTAGGGAATGGCTTGAACCCGGGGGCACTTAGCCCTGAGACACATTCCCAACACTTTTTATTTCTTTCTTTATTTTAATTTTGAAACAGTGTCTTGGTAAGTTGCTTGGGGCCTCTCTAAGTTGCTAAGACTGGTTTTGAACTTGTGATCCTGCTGCCTCAGTCTTCAGAGAGCCTCTTGGATTATAAGTATGCTCCATCATGCCTGGTTTGAATATCTTTCTTTTGTGGAGTTTCATAAGGTTTATTCTAGACTTCCTTCTCTGATGATCACTTCTGTTCTGCTTCAGGGAAGGCCTCCCAGATGATTTGAGGAGACCTATAAGAAGTCAAGGATAGTTTCCAAACATTCTATACAGAAAATACAGTAAGTGAAAATCCCGTAGGTGGGGACATGTGTCCAATAATCAAGGAATATCCAGGAGGACAAAAACAGTCTCTAACATTACCTATCACTTCAACAGAAGGTGGCAAAATTGATAAAGACTAAATTCTGTACTTTTATAAATATAAAGTAATTGTTAACAGCTCCTAAGGAACAAAAATAAAAAAGTGTAGGTTGGGAAAAATATAGGTCTACCCACAGTTTGGCAAGAATTTTGCTTGCTGCTTCTTCCCAAGTGGTGATAATAACAGTTTAGAATTAATTAGATTTAATAGAGAAAAGAATATTGTCTAGCAAATGAAAGAATCCTCTCCTGTTAAAAATGCCCTGCTTATCTTTTATTGACATAACCTTTGATTTACTTTGTACTTTGTAAAAAAAAATAAAGAAAGAAATAGTTGAGATGCTTAAAGTGTATACTGAGGTTTTAAAAAACCTCTAATTAGCCAGTCTATTTAGCAGAGATCATCTATTTTATTTTATAAAGCTTATTTTATTAAGCTACCAATGTTTCTCATTTTTTAATACCACGAATAATTATCAGGGACAACAAAATTGTTTGCCCAATTTTAGAGGTATTTATTTTATAATTTCGATATATAAATACTGGTTATTTTTATAAGTTCAGATTGGTGAATTATTTTCATTATTTTTCCATTTGAAATGATTTTCTCTCTAATGAAATCAACCTCTGAGTAAAAGCATCCAGATCTTTTCTGAAATATAGACACACTGAAAAATCAAGTTTCTATGTACAATATTTATTGATGTTAAGATACTGGAGTTGACTATTAATTGTCTACCAACATCTGTTCTTCTGACTTCACAGCAGTAGAGCTTTGTCGGGCATGTCTCCACCCAGCTAGAGATGACAAGACTCCTCTGCAGCTGAACATGATCAAGTGACAGAGTTCTCGATGTCATGTGAATAGAAGCAATGTGTTCCTGAACTCAGAGGAAACCAAGAGGATGGCAGAGCAACCAGAATAAGACCAAGTCCCTGGATGACAGATTTTATGGACCATTGATGCCCTCCTCCGTACAGATGCTATTGAATGAATGCTCTCTATTTGTTTAATATTATATGTCTAATTTTGTGAGGGAAACATAAGAACATATGATATTTTTCCTTATTTTGCTGGGATTATGGTAGAGTCAAAGGAAAAAAAAATCAACACAGAAGAGACAATTTGAACACTTACTTTATACACAAATTAATACTCTCAGAATAGGAACTAGATTATAAAGCAATCTATGGAGTTGGAAGAAAAGACTTGGTATATGGGTGGAAAAAAAAAGGGGGGGCTGGGATTGTGGCTCAGTGGTAGAGCGCTCGCTTAGCACGGGCAGGACCCGGGTTCAATTCTCAGCACCACATAAAAATAAAGGCATTGTGTTGTGTCCATCTACAAAAAAGATTCATTCTCTCTCTCTCTTTCTTTCTTTCTCTCTCTCTCTCTCTCAAAAAATAAATAAATAAAGATGAACTGAAAGAAAAGCCATGTAAGGTCCATAATTTGTATAAATAAGTGCATCACGATAGGAATGAGAGAGTCATGTGAAGAAAACAGGGTGAAATTTTACTGATAGGTTGAGTTCATGAGAGGGGGAAGGGGCAAGTGAGTATGGTAGTGTAACCTTTGAAAAAAATTCAGGTTCTTCATCAATTAAATGACATAAATACTATGGTAAGATCAATAGATCAGCATGAGAAGAGAGTAGAAGCAAGGATCATGACCACCAGGCAGTAATCCGAATCCTGAAGTGGACTAAAATGAAGAATCATACAAAATGGGGAGAGACAGAACAAAAACAAGACACACATGCTGATAGAATGCAGATTTATTGAAGTATAAGTTCTCATCAAGATTTTTTAGCCCATATCAATAATGCAATAGACTTTGTTATACAGATGACTTGATCATGACTCATTTATAGTGGGTGCTACAGTTTGGTTCTTGGATGTCTGCCCCACCCCCCCTGCCCTGAAGGCCACATGTTAAGGGCTTAGTACCCATGGTGGCAATATTTGGAGATGGCAGAGTCTTTAAGAGGTGGGATCCGGTGGAGATCTTTATGTCCTTGGAGGTGTGCTCTCAAAGGGGGTCCAGGGATACTAGCCACTTCGCCTCTCTCCTTTTTGTTCCCTTCACTCTGGCACATGCCCTTGCCATCATGTGCAGCCTCACTACAGGCCCCAAAATAACAGGACCAATGAATCATGAACTAGAACCTCCAAAACTGCGAGCCAAAATAAATCTTTTCATTCTACAATTCATTATCTCAGATATTTGTTATTATGGCAAAAAACTGTCCAACATGGTGGTCTTAGTTTAATTAGTTGTTTCATACATGAGATAGTGTTTTTAATCTTGATAAACTTCATTGACAATACAATACATAGTATGTACAAAGGGTGCATGTATTTTGTTGTTGTTGAACTGAATTAAAAACTACAATATTTCTATTATAAATAAAAATTTATCTATATTGCACACATGGTGATGAAGATGGCCTCTCACAGGAGGTAGTTTATAATAAATTTAGTAATTTATAATAAATCCTTTGAGAAGCAATTGTGTTTTAAATAGGTTTTTTTTTTGGGGGGGGGTTGGTTTAATATTTATTCTCCAGGGTAGATACTGTATTAATCATGGTAATATTCCCCTCAGTCATTCTTTGAACAAATGTTTGCTGAGTGTTATAGCAAATATAAAGTCCATGAAGCATAAACCAGTCTAGCAGGTTGAGGAACAGCAAGAAGGCAAATGTGACTGTCATGGAGTTAACAGGAGAGAAGAAGGAATGAGGTCAGGGAGATAGGAAAGTGCCTGATTATGTTAGGTTATGTAAATCTTGGACAGGAGTTTGAACAAAATAGAATAGATTGCATATATATTAAGGAGAATAAATATTTTCATTGTTGATATCGTACTCTGCAGGCCAACCTAGAACAGAAATTCTTATACTGACACAATGATACATAGTGCTTTAGTTTCTCACTCTTCAACACAAGGTGACATCAAGAGTCACCTGGCACCTGAGGAGAGTCCCTGATAGTAAGTCAGAGACCAAAGAAAGATAAATGAAGAAGACAGTGCAATAGCAAGGGGAAATGGTATGTTGAAAAAAAATGTATCAGTGGAATCTTAATGATGGTGATGAAGTAAAATCTCAACAGCGAAACTGTGCCACAGGCTGAAGCAGAATAGAGTTGAACAAATGAAGACTCCAGTAAAAATTTGGGTGGAGAAACAAAAGTTAGTTCTTTGGAAAGATCAACAAAATCAATAAGCTTCCAGCCAGCAAATTAATAAGAGAAAATTACTACTAAGAAAATGAGAGAGAGACCATCACTACATATTTCCAGGGACATTAAAATGATAATAGGGGGATATTACAAACAACTCTATGATGACAAATTTGATAACCCAGATGATGTGAATCAATTATTAAAAGATATAGTCTGTCAGAACTCCTATAAGAAAAAATGGACAACCTAAATAGGCCTATATTATTAAAGAAATTGAATCAAAAAACAGAAAGCATCAGGCACAGATGGATTCACTGGTTAATTCTACCAAAGGTTTAAGGAGGAATTATAACAATTCTCTGTTATATTTTTAGAAGATAGAAAAAAGTAGAAGGAAAACTTTGTTTTTCATTCTATAAGGTCAGCATTATGTTAATCTCAAAACTTGACAAATGCATTACAAAAAAAATAAAGACCAATAACTCTCATGAACATAAACATAAAAATTTTCAATTGAATATTAGCAAATTGAATTCAGCAACATATAAAAATAACTATATGACAGAGCTAAGGAGGGTTCTCCCAGGTATGTTAGGCTGGTTTAATATTTGAAAATCAAAGAATATAATCTATCATATTCATAGGAAAGAATAACATGATACTATCAATGGATACAGGAAAAGCATTTGATAAACCCACATTCATTCATTATAAAAACTCTCAGCAAATTAGGAATACAAAAAAAAAATCTTTCTCCAAATTTATGAAGAACTTCTTCAAAAACCCTAGAGCTAATATCATATTCAATGGTGAGAATTTAAAAATGTTTCTGTTACTTAATATTAGGAAGAAGACAATGGTGCCCTTTCACCCCTCCCTTTCAAGATCATGCTAAAAGTTTAAACTAATACAATAAGACAAGAAAAAGAAAATATATACGTGTTGAAAAAGAGGAAACAAAACTGTCATTGTTTGCAGATGACATGATCATCATTAGAAAATCTAAAAGACTTGACTCCCTGCCCACCATAAAAAATAACTTCTGGAAATAATGAAGGTTTACAGCAAGTTTTAGGACACAAAGTTAATGTAGAAGTGTTAATTGCTTTCTTATATATGATCTGTGAATGACTAGAATCTGACACAAAAATATAGTACTATTTTTTCTTTTTTATTAGTGTATTATAGTTATACATTATAGGTGAGATCATTTTGACAAAATCATACAGGCATGGAATGTACTCCATTTCAATCCCCAGTGCCCCTCTCCTTCTCCCTTTCCCTATTCTCCCCCCCCCCATTCTACTAAAAACACTGTACTATTTATATTAACACCCACAAAATGAAATATGTAAGAATAAATCTAATAAAACATGTACAAAATCTCTATGAGGAAACCCACAAAACTCTGATGAAAGAAATCATAAAAAAACTACATAACAAGAAATCATACAAGAACATTTATGGCTAGGAAAATACCATTGTCAAGATGTCAGTTCCATCTGACTTTTCTATAGATTCAACACAATCTCAATATCAGCAGTTATTTTGTGGATGCCGATAAATGGATTCTAAATTTTGTATGGAGAGGCAAAAGACCTAGAATAAGCAACTGAATATTGAAGGAAAAGGACAAAGTTGGGGAACTGAAATACCTGACTTTGAAACTTACTATAAAGCTATATTGATCAAGAGAGTATGGTTGCTGTGGTTTAGATGTGTACCCAAAATTTATTTGGGGGGAACTTGATTTCCACTGCAGCATTGTTGGGAGGTGAGAGGTACCTGCTGAGAGATACTTGGGTCATGAGGGCAAAGCCCTTGTGAATTGATTAACACCTTTATTGTGGAAGTTGGCTAATTATTGGCAAGAGTGTGTTGTTACAAAAGCGAATCTGGCCCTCATGCTTTCTTTTCTGCATGTTATTTCTTGCCTTTTCACCTCTGCCATGTTATGGTATAATTCAAATCTCCTTGCCAGATGCCACAGCTATGTCCTTGGACTTCCTTAGCCTCCAGAACTGTGAATTAAGTAAACTTATTTTCTTTGTAAATTACCCAACTTGTGATACTCTGTTATAGAAAAACAAAGACAATGGAAAAAATAAAAATATATCAATGGAACAAAATAGAGAACCCAGAAATAGACCCACATAAACACAGTCAACTAATCTTTGACAAAAAAGAAGAGAGAATAAATGGAGTAAAGATAGACTTTTCAACAAATGGTACTGGAACAACTATGTCCACATGCAAAAGAATGACTCCACCTAAAGCCAGTTTACAATGAACCAGACTTCTCTTATCTCCTATGCTTGACAATGTTCCTCAGCAGTACTTATACATTCCTTAAATTCACTCTTCCTAAGCTTTGTCATGCATTCTCTCTACTAGGTGACTATAAATTGTTCGAAAGGAATGGTGCATGGAGTGTCATTGGCAGAATTGTGTTATATTCCTATTAGGTGTTGAAAGAATATTTGTTGAAAGAATAGGGGATGATGACTCCATTATTGCTCATAGTGGGCTAAATGATGTACTTCTTTACAAAAGGTATGTCCATGTTCTAACCCCTGGAACTTTCAAAGATGACCTTATTTTTTAAAAAGTCCGTTCTTTGGAAATGGAATTAAATTAGGGTTTTCAGAGATCATCCGGTCTTATTTGAGTGAGCCCTAAATCCAATGACAACTATCCTTATAAGATATAGAAAAAGAGAAGAGGGGAAAGAAGGTCATATGAAGGTAGGTTCATTGATTGAAGTCATGTGTCTGTAAGCCTACAAACACCTGGAGCCATCAGATTCTAAAAAGGGCAAGGAAGAATTTTTCTCTAGGGTCTCCAAAGGAAACTCAGCCCAGGTCACACTTTGATTTTGGATTTCTGCTTAGGATTGGAGAAAATAAATTTTTGTTGCTCATATCACTTTTTTTTGTAGTAATTTGTTATGGTAGCCCTAGGTAACTAATACATATGTTATTCTCTTGGGTTGTTTATAGAAACTGGTCTCCATCACTTCATTGTATAATAGTAGGACTGTTTTTATCTTAGATGGTAAAGGGATAATTGCCCCAGGCCCTTTTTGTACTCATTAAATTCTTTAAAATAGCGAATACAAAATTTCCTCAAACTCTGATAAAAAATCATCAGCAAGTTATATGATTCTTCAAAAATGCTATCTTGCCAGGCACAGTGGCTCACACCTGTGATCCCAGTGGCTCAGGAGGCTGAGGCAGAAGGATGGCAAGTTCAAAGCCAGCCTAAGCAGGCAAGGTGCTAAGCAACTCAGTGAGACCCTATCTCTAAATAGGGCTGGGGATGTGACTCAGTGGTTGAGTGCTCCTGAGTTCAATCCCTGGTACCAAAAAAAAAAAAAAAAATGCTGTCTTACTCTAATAATTATAAATTTCTATAACATGTTCTTAATTAAGCTTTATATATTATAATCATTGGTGATTTTGACATATAGTCCTAAGATTAATAGAGAGAGCTTATGAATACCTTATCTAATTTCTTCATAAGGCAACATCCTACAAAATCATGGTGCAATGTCCCAACAAGGATACTGACAAAGATAAAAATCCACTGATCTCATTCAGATATTCATAGTCTTATTTGTAACCGTGTGTGTGTGTGTGTGTGTGTGTGTGTGTGTGTTTATGTAGTTTGATCACCAGTGCTCGTTCCTGTATTCACCACCACAGTCAAGATACAAAATACTTTATTGCCAGAAGAAAACTTTATGTTGTCCTTTTATAACCATATCCACCTCCTTTCCCTCTTTCTGTTATTCTTGAGGATAGAAAATTGGTGAATCTCAAGGGAATTATGCTGAGTGACAACAGCCCATTCAAAAGTTTACATGCCATATGAGTCCATACATACAACATTATTGAGATGACAACATCACACAAATGGATAACAGGCTTCTGGGTGGGTGTATTTTCTCTTGAAAATGAAATATATCAAGAAATTTCAGGGGTCATACATAACTCAAAATTGTTCTGCATAGCAAATTAATTAATTCAATGAACACTTAGGAAAATCTTTTATGTACTTCACACTATTTTGGTACTGGAAATATCCAATTACTGTTACAGGAAATGCTCAAAGATACCAAGTGAAAAGTTTTAAAATGAAATCATGTTAAATGCTTGGTGGGAAAAAATGAACTGCCATGTTCAAGAGGCTCTAGTTAAAGTTCTGTCTCCCTAAAGGAATGGTGAGAAACTGTGAGAGGATTTGGAACACAGGGCAAGGATTTGGGAGTATAAGCAGCTGAGGTGTTAAGATACAGACTGTGGCCTCTGGAATCCTGGAAGAGGATAAATGGGCCAGTGGTAAGCATGAGCACCAACAACTGTACCACAAATAATGGAGGGGTGACACTTCTGCTGGGTTGGAGGGGGCATGAGATGTCAGCTCCTGCCAATCAGCGCAGACTGTGTGAAGGGTAACACAGAAAAGAACTGAGCAAAAACATCTCTACAAAAATGAATCCTGAAAGTCTTGGAGAGTGTTTAAGGAAGACTATGCATATAAGTTCCAGGACAATTGGCAACTTAACTGATGAGCACAGACCTCAACATTTGCATGCAAATCAGGGAAAAACATATGAGGATACTTAGGAATTCTCAGGGGCCATAGATCTAATATGACAAGTGAGTGTCATCTCCTATACTAGAAGCTATACTAAAATGTTCTCCAAAGCACAAACAAAACAAAACAAATAAAAGACTATGGGAGAATTCTTACTGTTCTCATTTACAGGGATGAAACTGGTTTGGACAGACTAAGCAACTTGTATGAGATCACTTGGTAGCCAGTAATAGATTCAGCAAGTTTCCAAATTCCTCTGTCTGACTCCAAATCCAACCCCCTCTCTTCAAGTCTTTCAGAGTTAACACAAGAGGGGGAGGGTGGCAGGGAGGGTGGCCTGAAGGCACAGAGGAGAAGGGAGACATGGGAAGGTGAGATTATTTTAGAATCTCCAGATTCTAAAGGTTAAATTTCACATTCCTGGTTTTTCAGTGAAGTGAGCAATTTCTCTGGCTTAGGCTTCATGAATAAAGATGGAAATTTTGACTATTGAATAAAACTCTGCAAAACACCAGATTCTATATTTTGAGAAGATCTTCTCTGGGTAAATAAATTCCACTTTAAAACATGAACCAAGCCTCATTGAGGCCACAGCAGTTCTACAAAGAATATTTCAAAATAAAAGTACAAAAAAAAAAAGAACATCAAGGGATACATAACTAACTTTTCTTATTTAATAAGGATACGAGTTTAGAATAGCTCAGATGTGGTAGGGGTAGTAGAGGGTGGGGCGTGAAACGCACTGCAGTGAAAATTGACCTAGAATCGGAAATACAGTTGACAAAAGAAGTTTGGATGGGTAGAGTGATTCCAGTTTCCTATTTAAATCAGATATAATAAGGAAAGGCTTGCTTACACATGAAATATTGCCAGGGTGTACCAAGCAAGGGTTAATGGAATTGTTTGGGTTTCCAGTGTGTGTTGTCAGCTTTTTCATCACTGTGACCAAAATACCCAACAAGAACAACTTAGAGGTGGAAAGATTTATTTTCAGAAACATCATAGTGGTGGAAGGGTGTGGTGGAGGAAAGCTGTTAAGTTCATGGCAACCAGGATAGGGAGGGTAGCTACAGAGGATGTAGCCAAGCACAAGATATAGTCCCAAGGGCACACCCTTAGTGACCTACTTCCTTCAGCTGCATCCCACCCACCTACAATTATCACTCAGAAGTTCATTCAATTTATCAGGTGAATTAATCCACTGATGAGTACAGCTCTCATAATCCAGTCTTTTCACCTCTGAACATTATGGCATTGCCTAACACATAAGCTCTTGGGGGACATTTCAGATCCAAACCATAACACCATGTTTTTAACTCATTCTTTGGGAAGATGATATTGAAACAAGCAATAATAAGAAAATATCCCACAAATTAAAGGGTTGATAATATTCTGGGAAAAAAGTACACAAAAATTGCAAACAACATACGCAATAGGTTTTGTGTCGTTTCATTTCATCTGATTGTTTGGCTCTTTGTGTATTTCTCAGATCTATTGTGACCACATGGGAGATTGGCCTCTGGAGTGTTGCTGAACTATCTGTAGTGACCATGAAATCCACTAGAGAATCAATCTTAATGAATACTAACAATTAGATGATATTTTGTTATTTATATTCCTGCTGTTTGGCCTTTCAAAGCAAACAGTACATTCAATTTTCTGTAACTCAAGATGTTAATGTTTAATAAAAATATCACAGTCATGGTGAGACATTTTGTGCTTAAAGGGTTTCCATGCTAAGTTCTTCATTAAGAACTGAAGTTACAGGCCTAAGCAATATTTTTAGGGGGAAAAAAGAAAAACACAAACTTGGTCAGTATTTGTTCAGTTGCTTCTTTTGGGAGGATGTTTTTGGCTGACTTTTTCTTTTTTTAATGAAGTGTGGACAGAAGTGTTTTTTAGATGACTGGAGGCTTATTTTATTGCACTTATTTAGAATTATATGAGAGTCACAGTTTAGTTACATTTTCCCATTTGTTCTGCTGTAGTGACAAATTTAAAAACATATTCTCCTGAGGTCTGAAAAATATAAATTTTAAAATACCTTATAGACTGGGTGTCTGTTATGTACGTGCAAGGAACATGTATGTATGTGCACACATGTGCATGTGTGCGTGTCTGTTTTTAGGCTGATATCTGCTGCATCTTTGCTCAACAGATATTAATAGTGCCTTATGAAACTTCAAAAACATGTTTTTTAGATTATAAACTAAGTCAGAAGTTTTTATAAAAGTAATATTTTATAAGACAGAATTATAAATTTATTCTTTTGCAAAACCTAATAATCTTAGTAATTACTTAAAATAAATATTTGAATATAATTTTGAGGACATAGAAATAGTGATTATTTTTTAGTCACTGTGTCAAAATACTTTAGAGAGTTGAGATACATATATAGTATATCATCTAGTATGATTAATAACTTAGACAAAAATGCCAAATTTTCCCATACTGAAAGACAGGTCTGGGGATGGAGGTCAGTGGATGAGTGCTTGCCTGATATGTGCAAGGCCTTGGGTTCAATCCCCAGAACTACCAAAAGAAAGAAAGAAAGAAAGAAAGAAAGAAAGAAAGAAAGAAAGAAAGAAAGAAAGAAAGAACAAACAATACAGACCTAAAAAAAGATTAATACACATCAGAATCCCAAATTGTTATGGTATCTAAAATTTTCTCTTTTTTTTTTTTGTTAATACAAAATTAGTAATATATTGAAAACTCAAGAGTGCTTTTTCATGAAAGATACATTTGTTATAAAGGGATTACATTGTATCATACATGTCTCACAGTAAATTGAACCACTTATTTTATAGACTGTACCACTAATATATCAAATACAGCATTCTGACTTCTTTATATTATTTTGCCCTCATAGGCAATGATAAAGTTGAGAGTACTGAATGCAGAATTTTATGAAAATTCTGAACAACAGTTTTTAAATCACATGTGAGTTTTGCTTTTCATTCAGTATAAATATAAAATTCACCACTTTTGCTCTTGGGTTAATTGGTTCTCATCCCCACTGCTATTTTTTAAATGCTGGGCAAGTATCTGGTCATATTTCCATAGAGTTAAGCTTATAATCCAATGTAAACATGTTTTAATATTTTAATGTGATCCCTACTCTCATAGGTGGACAGCATTCCCCCCCCCCCCACCCAGACCTGTTCCTCAGTAACTCATTTATTGGCATGGAACAAATATCCAATACTTCACAACTGGAAAACATAAAAGTTTATGTTATTTCTCAAGATTTGGTGGGTTAGCTGTTCTAGTTGGGCACTTCTGATATTGTCTAGAACCACTTTTGTAATGGGGGGCTTAGCTAGGACCATGTGTTAAATCCGTTTTCTAATACTATGATAGAATTACTGAGATAATCAACATATGAGAAGAAAAGATTTATTTGAGCTCATCATTTTGGAGATTTCAGTCCATGGCCTATTGTTTTTGTGCTTGTGATGAGGTAGCACATCATGGTGGGAGAACACAGTAGAGGCAGCTACTCATCTCATCATGGATGGAAAGTAAGAGAATGAAAGGAAAAATCTAGGATCCTCAATATCCCCTTCAAGGACATGCCCCTAGTGACCTAACTTCCTCCCACTGGGCTTTCCCTCATAAAGGTTCAATCATCTCCCAACAGTGCCAAACAAGCCTTTAATACATGGACCTTGGGGGAACACTTGTACCCAAAGCAGAGCAGACTGGAACAAGCAAGATGACTTTACTCTCATGTCTGGTCCCTCACCTGGGGTGAGTGGAAAGGTTTGGGGATAGCCAGGACCTCTTTCTGCATATTAAGCTTCTCATTATTCAGTAGCCTAGTCTGAGGTTATTATATATGGTTAACAGATCTCAAGAGAATAAAAATGGAAGATACAAGGCTTCTTAAGACCTAATCCTAGAAGTCACACAACACCTCCTCCACAGCATCCTATTGATCCAGACCATTTGCAGGGCCTGTTCACGAGGATGGTATATACATATCACCTATTGATGGCAAGAGTGGCATAAACTTACAGAATGAGAGGAATTTTGGGTGACCATATTTGTATACAATCTTCTACTCTGTACACAGAAAAATAATGCCAAATAGACTATTCTGCTAAGGAGTGGGACAATTAAATTTCTGAGTTTTTAAATTAATTTTATATTTAATAATATTGAATAATCCTTCTATGGGAAATAGTACAGATTATAGTTTTCCACAAACCCTGCATTCATTGAAGAGAGAATGATTTTTTTTTTTTTCAAGCAAACAAAAGAGATGGGCTCTGAAGTTAGGCATATGGATTTCAGCCTTGATTCTGTCAGATCCTAGTGGCAGGACCTTCTCAGCAACATCCTGTTCTAGTCCTATATTTTTCTTGAATGTATATGCAGGATTTTTGTGAGGATTAAATGACTATATGTAAGTTCTTAGACAAGTGCCTGGCTCTTCTAAGGTTTGAAAAATGTTGGTTTTAAAAATATAAACTGTCATTACCTATTATGTCACATAGAAACCCTGTTTAGCTTGTACCTCTGGAAGCTGTAAAGTTCTCTGTATTCTTATCAAACTTAATCATTAATCTTGATTACTTTCTCTGCCTCCCTTGCCTCCTGACAAGTGAAAGAAGGAAGTTCTATTTACTCTTTCATAGGTGAAAAAGGGGGCTGATTAATAATAGTTCTAAAGATGTGATTTATCAACTTTAAAAAAAAAATTGTAACATATGGTAAGAAATACAGTTTATATTCTAACCCAGGACATGTACATAGGCACAAAGTAACCAGTGCACATAATACTTTATACATGTTTCGGGAAGAATATTTATCCTTAAGATGTGCTATAAAGTCTAGTTTTCTGTTCCATGAAACAAAAACAACAAAATGTTGGTTGTGATCCACTGTTATTAATTTCATTACCTACCAAAGAATTCTAAGGATCTTAGGGTCAATGGGGACTAGAAGATCAAACACACTATGCTCTGGGTACAGAAATTGTTCCAGGTATGGTGCTATCAGAATAAGACAAATGCAGTTTTTAAACATGTCAGTTGGATTGGGTTATAGAGTAAAAACTCTTTTTCACGAGTAGAGACTGACTCAAGAGGCTTCAAAATTTCAGTGGGACAAAAGGGTTGAGGAGGAGGCATGTTCTGTGGGGATTTTTGGTACCATAGTAAACTGCTTTTTGTTTGTTTGGACTAGGTGGAGCAAGGCTGTGGTCCCAATTTCACAACTTACTACCTTATATTTTTGAACAAGTTTTTAAAACTCAGTTTTAGAGTCTTGATTTTTTGACTTGTTAAAATGATACAAAAAATATTTTGAGCTGCGAGAAGTAAGAGCACATACAAAATATTGTACACTAGCAAAACATTTGGCACATAAAAGCATTCAGCATGTGTTTCCTGCTTCCTTCCCTCACCATGGATCACAGACTCCAGAATTTGTAGCTATTGTTTAGGCTGTGTTTTATATTTTTGGAGGAAAGCTGAGATTTGGTGGAATCATTACTATAGTCAAACCCTATTAGTTCTTTAATGCAATTTAATTGCATTAAATGGATTGTCTCAATATACTAAGAATAGTTAATAATTTTTTTGGAATATGAATCTGATTTATGAAATATTCTATGTTCTCAGGTTATGTATAATAAGGTTTGGATTAATTTTCCAGTTATCAGTACAATCGTGGGAAAATGTCTTAACAGAAAAGAAACACATTTCTAACTGTAATGTTGCTAAAAATTTAAAGAAACAAAATGACATGCAAATGCAAGAATTAGTTTCCTCCTTGGGTGTGCATTAAAGGTTACCAGAATTCACTATAATGTCTCAGATGTACAGGATTTTCATGATCAGTAACTTAGTTTTCAAGAGGTCAAAAGATAGTCACTCAGGTCCTAGATTGACATGACCTCCCCCTCTTTGATGGATCGCTAGGATGGGGCTGGGCATTTTGAAATTTCTGCCTTTAAGTCTGGGATTTTGTGTGTGTGTGGATGCCGGGGAGGTGGCTGTGGCACATTTCCCCTCCTCCCATAATGTCACCCAGGGGCCGGCGGTCAACGCGGCAGCTCCCACGTGGCAAGTCTAGATTGAGCAGGGCGGGGTTGGGGGCGGCAGGCGGGACGCGGAGCGGATCTCCGGCCCTTCCCTCCGGCCTGCCGGGGCGCCCGCGCGGTCCTCCACCGCCAGGGGCGGGCGCGGCGTCGCGGCGGCGGGGGCCGTTGGTCGCGGCGGGGGAAGCGTGGGAGGAGGCCTGGTGGCGAACTGGCTTCCTCCTGGCCACTCGCGGGGGTGAGGGGAAGCCGGAGGAGTCCGGGAGGAAGCTGAGGCTAGCGCTGGAGGCGGAGGCGGAGGCGGTTCCCGTCGGCCTCCGGCGGGACTGAGCGTAAAGAGGCCGGAAGGCGGGCGCCCGGCGGGTGAGACGACCGGGGAGGCGAGCCGAGGTCCGGGGGAGGGGGATGGAGGGGAGACC
>NW_026000142.1:15865755-15883824 GCF_001458135.2 Marmota marmota marmota | reverse complement strand
GGTGAGGGAGATGTGGGGGAGGGATGCTTTCATCACTCTCTACATCATCCTCTACTTAAATATGTTTACTTCAGAACTTCTAATTGATAGAACTTTTTCTGTTTCTTTTTATTTACTGAGAAATATATGGATACAATGTCACTAAATAATCTTAAATTGCCTAATTGCTGTACACTGTTGCCAAGTACTTCCACATGTGTATTTCTCACAACTCAAGTGAATAAGTCCTTTTATCTATCTTCTTTCCTAACTTTACAGATGAAAATGCCAGCTCTCAGAGAAGTTAAATAAAGATTGATGCTAATAGCAGATCCCCAGACCACCTGGACCTGTGAACACCTTGCAGGACTAGTGATATATTATTATATTTTCCAGGTTTGGGGCAGCATTACTATGTTCAAGCAGTGCTTTACAGAGTACCAAGAGATCTCCATTTAACTTAGAAAATAAAAGTAACTTACCAAATGCCATTCAACAAGAAAATGGCAGAATTGGCAAGTCAGCATCTGGTTTGGGTGGTATTATTGACTTGTACCTCCTTCTAGAGGCTGCCTGCCTCTTAAGTTCTCTCTTTACTAATTAAGTCATTTTTTTTTTGTTTTGTTTTGTTTTATACAGGTGTTAGGAGCTTTGTGTCATAGATTCTCACACTATTTTCTCAACTCATTAAAGAGTAGCATTACTTGATGGGAAGAAAAGTAATAATAATTTTAGCTAATAAACAGCATTTACTTCTAGTCTGGGGGAGCTTCAGATTACCTATATGACTTTTAAAAAGTAGGGGGCTTCTGTTTCAAAAGGGTGGCAAAATAAGAGTGAATACCACTGGACTAAAGAGACCTTAAAAACTAAAAATGTTTTATTATAATCACAAACTTTTAATATATATTGTAACCTTAAGCATTGCTAAGTATTCTTACATACTTTGTAAAGTCACATTAAAAAGGAGAAGGTAATTAGAGAGAAGATCAAAAAGATAAGAGACTTGAATGGCAAAAGGTAGTGTTCCCTGTAGGGGATCATAAAAACCTTATGTTTTTCACTATTTTGGGTTTTAATGGTAAGCCTCATTATTTAAAAATGTTTTCACAGTCTTTTAAAAATATTAAAGTGCCTGCCATGTGCCGATAATTAATAGGTATCAAGGATACTATGAATAAGAAAGCCTGGGCCTTCATAAGGCTACTTTATTTTCTCAAAGATAGTGAATGTTTAACCTCCTCTCATCTTTATACCCATTTCATAAAGTTGACCCAGAGAGAAAAATTTTGGTCTTATGTTTCAAAAGAATTCATCTAGCTCAGAGTTTAGTACAGTAGCAAATTTTGTCCTGAACATAGTCCTAAAGAATCTGTGGATCCCATAATCTGGATTTTTAAGCAATAGTTTTGCATTTAGTTACTTTGTGAATGGCATTGACCAAATTAGCGCATTTAATACTTATTCATTTGATCAAAGAGGCTGAACAGGTGAGGCTTTTTATACTTCAAACGGTTTTGTGGTTTTTTTTGTTTTGTTTTTTTTTAATATAGCTCCTAAAATACAATGAGCTGATTTTTCTTGTCAGACAAGGAAATTAAATGTTCTAATACCTCTAAGTCTCTACAGTGTATGGAGTGAATATGCTTGTAGAAGGGCAACATGGAGTTTCCTTTTGGCAGTAAAGTAGTTCTGTATCTTGACTGTCCTGTTGGATACAGCAACCAACATAGGTAATCAAATTACATAATCAAAAATCACACAAATGGTTACAGTACCACATAGCATTTATCCATTCATCCTTTAATGGACCCTGGTGAATCCATGAAACTTTCTAGTAATGAGTCACATCCTACTAATTTTCATCATCAGCTCCAAAGAATTATTGAGGTAGTATTATGGTATCAGGTGTGCCACATAAGGAAGGATACCATTCATTACCTGCAGTTAGTGATCATTAAGTGAGTTCTGAAGGATGTTGGTCAACAGCAATGAATTTTTAGAATTATTTTGGTTAATACATTTTCAGAAAAAAAAAATCACATTAGAAGCATCTATTTGCAAATGGCTGCTGGCCTGCCATCAGTTTTTTTTTTTTTTTTTTTTTTTAATCTTTTTTTTTAGTTGTAAATGGACATAATTCCCTTATTTTTATTTGTTTTTATGTGGTGCTGAGGATCAAACCCGTGTGCTAGGCACGTACTCTACCACTGAGCTACAGCTCCAGCCACTGCCATCAGATTTTGATGTAGAAATAGGATGTTAATTGCAGTTTGTCCCGGGCTGTTGGACATATAGAACTGCTGTGTCTCCATTTCTTTGTGCAGAAGGCTTGACTGACAGAATTGTGTCTGCCATTGTGCATGTCAGTTCTACAGACTATTTAAAGACAGTATTAGTGTGGTTGCTAACGAAAGTTCCTACACAGAATAGAAACCTGCAACTTATCATTTGATGTAAAGTAGCTACAGGAGATGAGGATAGGAGTTCTACCATGTATACATTTGTGCCTTTTCCGAATTTTTTTTTTTAAACACAATTTATGAGATGGGTACTTAATAATCTTATTTATGTCCATCTTATAATTGCATTATTTTTGTCATTATTCTTGATATTACCTATTTCTGTCCATCCATCTTCCCCAAGGTCGTTTACAGTATAGGATTAAGGTTGTTTAGATTATAACCCTTTAAACAATTGTAGAATTCTTGAAGGAGCAGGCAAAAATAAATGGCATTTTGTAAGATTCTTTCTTGTTTTTGGATTTGGGTATGTTTGTGCTGTAATCATCATTCCATTCCTTCAACTAGATTATAGGTTTTTAATCAAAATTATGCTTTGGTTAAAACAGAAGAATTGCAAGACCTTCGGGAAATTGAAAATATAGTAAGTAGTCTGTTTTAACCTTTGCAAACTGAAGTTGTCTTCCCTGCTCCTTGTCAATTTTCTCCAGATCTATTCACTGCCAGCCTCCTCTTCTTTCACCCCCAAAGGAGGATTCCACTTGGTGTTCAGAAAACAGTGAAAAAATTCTTATCATATGAATTTTAGTTTGGGGCCTTTCATCCTAGATTTGCTTTTTTTTTTGGATTGTTATGCTCTTGGTCTGAAGTTCTCAGATCTGTGCTTGAATGGGAATCACTGGGGAACTTGTTAAACATGCTGGAGTTTTAACACCTACTCCTAGGGATTCTGATTCTTTTGGTCTGTGGCTGGCCCTGGAATTTGCATTTTAAAAAGCACACTAGTGATTCTGATGTCCCTGGTCTGGTAATACTGTAGTTACGGCTTTGTAGGGTATTTTATTGAATCTGTGCAATTGTTTATAAAGTTGTTTCAGGAAACAGAAATGTGGTTGTAAACCTCATCCTGGGTGTACACATGCTGATAAGGGAAGCACTGTGCCAAAATCAATAACAGGGTTTTAGGTTTCTAAGAAACAAAAGGGCCCCTCTTGTCAAAGGGTTATTATAAGGCATATGATATGAGATGAAATAATTACATAACAACATTTCTTCACATCTGTACCATGTAAAATAGAGTTTATATAAGGAGTCCTTACCTGATATCTGTTTGTAATGAAGATTGTATGGATGACTTTGTTTTAAAGGTGCAGCTTTCTTGAGGTGTGATGCACTCCAGCTTGGCCCCAGTGTTATTTTCATTCTACTCATTTCCAGTCATTTATGTTAGTGGCTCAGTTCAGAAGTCTTATGTTGCACTGGAATATTTACTTACTGTCACACTGACATCAGATGTAGCATAATGGTTTGATTTATCTTTTTATCATTCTTTTCTGTTAGTCCGTAGCTGTCACTAATGTCAAGAAGCTGTTTATGCACTCATACACGAATTGCAAACCATCCTGTGCTGAGTAGTTGTAGGAGGAGGTGGTAGGGTAAACACAAAATCTCAAGAGTAGGCCTCAACTCTAACTGCCAATTCAAAAAGAAAAGCTGAAGTGGTGTATTGGGTATTGAAAGAATGTCTGTAGGTTAGAGCAAATCTTCACTGTTGAGATTTCAGTGAAACACAACTCTACCTGCTTTTGGTGCTTCCTTTCGTGGTGGGGAAAGTTACTTAGCTATGTTAGATTTAGGAAGAGGAAAGCAGAACATGGATCAATTTCAGTTTTAATCCCTTAAAGTGTTTTTGGAAAACATGGTAAAATGCTTGTTGATCGACTGGTTATTACAGAAATTGGATCTCTCACATTTCTGAAGAGGAAAGAGTAACTTTAGGTCTCCTCTGTGGCGGATTCACATGGACCAGAGGAATTGTACTATGAGATTGACATTGAGCTGACTCATGTTGCTCTCAGAAGGTATGTCACTCATGTTGCTCTCAGAATCTGTGTGTCTGTCAGGATTAGCTACTTCTCTCTCTGCTGTCTTTGGTGCAGTTGATTTAGGCAGGGAACTTATGTGATTGATGGTGGCCCTTTGTTAACTTGTTTTTAAATGAAATTCAGTGGGTAATTATAGCTGTATTTTATCTGTTTTTATCCTTAGGAAATTGGAGTTTTATCCAACATGCTGTAGATCAGATATAAGTTTTCTGAAGTGTTAACTCTATTCAGTATTAAGAGAACCAAATGAATAACAAGGTATAATACTTATTATGGATTGTAGAGGAAAGCTGAATCTTCGCAGGGTAGTCCAAATTTGCTTCAGCTCTAACATTGGTTAACATTCTAGGGGGAAGTTAAAAACACTTCCTGCTCATTTTTGCTTTTCCATAGTATACTTTTAATTTTGTTTGTTTGTTAAGCACATTTAGATATTCGTCTTCTTTAAAATGTAATTTCAATATCATTCTACTTAAGAAAATAAAAGTCATGTGGTGTTGATTCAGATAACTATTAACAATCCTGGGATAGATCATCCATATGCCTCTCTTCCCAAGGTTTTCAATAGAACATGACAAATTTATTCTCAAAGACTTACTTATTGGTTCAGTTGACCCATTATTTAAAAAATTTTCATCTGTTGTTTTGCAATCTCACCTTTTGGGGGGCCACTTTGCAGAAAGAGTTGGGGGAAATTTTTTCTTGCGTCTTTTGTCCCCTAGTCAAAATATAAGTTTAATTTGTTCTTTTAAAAACTTGGGAAGGGGTCTGGGGTTGTGGCTTATTGGTAGAGTGCTTGCCTAGCATGGTTTAAGCACTGGGTTTGATTCTTGGTACCACATATCAATAAATAAAGGTCCATTGACAACTAAAAAATATTTTTAAAAAAACTTGGGAAACTTTTGAAATTGTTAGTCATTACAATATTTTATTTTAATCATTATTTCATGCACACTTTTAAAAGCTGTATATGTGTGTGTGAGAGAGAGAGAGAGAGAAATGATAGATTCTTTTAGATGCATCTTCTAGAATTCAGTATCATCAGAAGAATAAGTTTATTTTGTGCTCATGGTTTCAGAGATATCAGTCCATGGTGAGTGAACTCCATTGCTCTGGGCCTAGAGTGAGGTGGAATATCATGGTGAAGGGGTGTGGCAGAGGAAAGCTGCTCAGCTCATGGCAGGAAGCAGAGAGCAGGGGAGCCAGGGACAAAATATATAATCTGCAAGGGCATGTCCCAGTGACCTACTTCCTCCATCCATACCCTACCTGCTCACAGTTACCACCCAGTACAGTAGTCCTGTCAGATTATTAATCCATTAACTGGTTGACTCCACTGACTGTGTTACAGTTCTCATAATGTAATTATTTTACCTCTATACAATCTACATAACACATTTACTCTTTGAGGGGATACTTTATATGTAAAACATAACAGTGTCCTAACATTAAATACTGTCTGACGTTAATAATTGGATTTTTTTTATCCCTAAGCAATTAATATTAAAAATGCCATATTCTATTTATAGTATGTATAACACTTGATAGCGGCTCAGGGAGCATCCTGAGTTTTCAAATGTTAATGTTCTTTCAAATAAATGCAATCATCTTTCGCCTCCCCATTTTGTTATTTCAAAAATTTGTCTAGCCAGGCAAAAATGTAGGTATGGTAGCATCTGGATGAGATGGGTTACTTGATAATAGTGAATATCTGTGATAAAAATAACATATTACTAAAGTATTAAAGGTTTTTAAAAGGCTAAATATTTGAAATTTTAAGAGTTGATCACAACATCAGAATCACCTAGTGGAGTCAACTCTATTTTAAGCACATCACAAAAATGAACCCATTTAAACACTTGCATAAACTGGTGTCAGCTTCTTTCCACTAACATATTTAATAATCAATGCAATGGAATTTAGTAAGATTTGCCAATTTCTTTCTTTTCCTGGGATTGGTTTGGAAACATTACAGAGTCTAGATTTATTCTTGTCTTTGTAACTGATAAATAGCTTCATCTATAGGAAGAGAAAGATTTTTCCCTTTTAAAGGTGAAATATCCTGTTTTTTTTCTCAAAAAATGTACAAAATATTCTTCAGAGAGCAGTTGAGTATGAAAATGTCTGATGGAGAATAAATTTTAGGATTGCTCAATCAGTTCAACTTCTGTGATAGTACTTCTAAGAGGTCTAGTAGTAGCTGTATAGGAGTTGTATATTGTGCATGTAACCCAGTAAAAAAATATTAGACTATTGGGCATAGTCAGAAAAGTTTTTTATTCTTCTGCTTTAATTTTATTATTGTTGTTCCTCATCTCAGGGCTCTGCACCTTATGACCCATAGGCCTGTGTGGTCCCACAATCCATGATTGGTTTTCACATTTTTAAAGGGGTTGAAAAAGTAAAATAATAATTTGGTGATATATAAAAATTTTATGAAATTCAGCTTTATTACAACACAGTTGAACAATTTATTTTTATATTATTGATTGTTGCTTTCTGGCTACAGCTATGGAGGGGAACAGTTGTGATAGAGTTTGTACGGTTCTGAAGGTTCTGAAAGCTTAACAATATCTACTATCTGGCCCTCTTACAGAAAAAAATTTCCAACACTTGCCCTGTTTATTTACAGAAATGTAGTTATTTATTGGAAGTAGGTTTTTGAACCATTGAGCCACATCCCCAGCCCTATTTTGTATTTTATTTAGAGACAGGGTATCACTGAGTTGCTTAGCGCCTCACCTTTGCTGAGGCTGGCTTTGAACTCATGATCCTCCTGCCTCAGCCTCCAGAGTCACTGGGATTACAAGCATGTGTCATCACATCCAGCTGCCCATAGTTCTTTTTAATGTCATATTTTTATTTGTAAATATAACAAAGTAACTTACCCTAGTGTCTCTTCTAGTTTTAGCATTCTTTTGGTTTCAGCATTATCTCGTTTTACTCTTCTACTTTAATGCTCTGGAGATGAAATTTAACTTTTTATCTTCCAAACTCAAGGGGGTCTTTATTAGTCTGGTTTCCCCAATAAATAGCCAATAGGTGATATATAGGTAATAAGCATACATATGTAGATACATATTCCTTACAATAAACTATCTGTAGATATATAATTTGTTATGTATGTAATAATTTATTATAAGGATTTGGCTGACAGTTCTAAAGGCAATGCAGTCTGGTATCTATAGTCTGCAAGCTAGCAACCAAGTAGAGTTGACTGTTTGGTTCCAGTCCACAGCCAAAGGCTTTCTCCCAGCTTAAAGATAGGCAGAGTGTGAATTCTCCTTTTGTTAGGAAAATCAGTTTTTCCCTGTACTGTCACATCAAAGCACAAAAGACCATGACCTCAAAACTTGGGGATTTATTATTAGGAGCATCTCATAACCTGCTAATAGATGAGAACTGGTCAGTTTCTTTTTGGCCAGCTCCAATATAGAAAGGTAGGTAGCAATTAGGGTTTCAGCGACTTCCTTGTGGAAGAGAATGACCTACCTTGGGAAGGGAGTTATAAGCCATGAATAATGGATGAAAATCAAAATACTTATTATAATATCATACTCCTTTATTCATTTATATCTATCTTTTTGCCCTTTTGCCTTTTTTTTTTTTTTTTGGTAGTTCTCTTAAAAAGCTCCAGTCTGTGTGGATGTTAGAATCATCTGAACTTAGTTGGTTCAGTTGAAAGTGTCATTTGGCTAGCACCAAATTGAAGTTGAATTGAACTGAATGGTTGTTTCTTCATATGAATGGAGTATAACTATAGTATTTCCTTCTAGTTTGTTTTCTAATGAGCATATTTGTACCCTTCATTTTCTTGTATCATTTTTGAAGTGGGAGGGCTCTAACACATAAGCTTAGTCATTTTGACAAACTAAATAATCTCTGGAGAGGCTACTTTGCATCAGAGATCAGAAATTTTCAGAACAATTTGATTGGCATAGCATTTTGTCATCAGACCTCGTGGATTTATTTGTGAGCTTCTTCCTTACCCTTCATAGGACTTTATACAAATCCCTTGACCTCATCCATAATGCCTGTATAATACCCACTACAGCTAGAGGGCTGGTAGGGAGGTTATATAATATAAGAATGTGTGTGAATCGCACCACTGAATGCATGCACTGCCTGGGCTTATGTTAACTGACAAAATATCCCTCTCTTGGTAATTGTTTTCATGGCTTATTTTGTGTATAGAATGGTGTTCTTGTAGTTTTCCTGATACGGAATCCACTTCTGAAGGAAAGACTGGAAAGCACAGACACTTGATCTGTGCTTTCATTTCTGCTGTTTCTTAAGTTAATGGATTATAAGACAATACCTCCTTTTCCACATGGTAGTCTTAGTTTTACTTGAGTAAAAGAACTTCATTCATTTGGACCAAAGTAGACTCTTGAGTTAAAGGAATGTTTTCATATTATTAAACATTCAGAGAAATCAGTATGTCACTCTGAGGTCCTAGCTTAGGCTCTCTTCAGTATAGGTCCCATACTTGGTATTTGTTCAGTGTTTCATCACACAAAGGCCCTCCTTGCTTTTGACTTTTAGGTAGTTATGCACTTTATATTTAGAAACCTGATTATTGTCTAAACACTGAAACTTGTTTTGGCCTACATTTGCACTTTTTGGAGCAATTTTATTTCATAAATATACTGAGGTTTTTAATTAGTTAACAATAATAATAATTATTATGCAGTACCAGGGATTGAACCCAGGGGTATGCTACCACTGTGCTGTATCCCCAGCCCTTTGTATTTATTTTGAGATAGGGTCTCACTATATTGCTGAGGCTGGTCTCTAACTTACAATCTTCCTGTCTCAGCCGCCTCAGTTGCTGGAATTACAGGTATGTGCCACTGTGCCTGGTGCTTAATTTATTTAATTTTAATCTGTCATAAGAATACACTCCCACTGCAAAATTACTATTGTTTTGGTAGCTGGTACTAGTTTCTGTAATTCCATCTTTTAATAACTATGTAAGAAAAATGGTAAACCCTTTACTTGTTGCATCTAGATAGAGTTCCGAATTTCTAGTAGAGGTCTTTTTTTATCCTGGTACTGTTGTGTTTGTTTTCATTGGATTTCTTTTTCATTGATCCTCACTTGATTGTTGGTGTGGTTTAGCCTGAGATTTCCATTAATTTTTTCTTTTGTTCCCCTCTGAGAATATTACATATAAATATTTAGTTTTGTATTCAGTGCTATCATAAGAATATAAATCAGGAATTATTTGGAAGTAGCATCATAAATATGCTCCATGATTTACTCTCAGATATATTCATTACTCCTTTTTCTGATTTACAGTTTTGCATCATTAATTAAACAAAGATGTGTTATAACTAAAGCCTTAATTTAATGCAATTTTAATTTAGAGATCTTACTAACTTAATTCTTTGAGCAATTTTAGTATAAAACAATTGTATTCAGCTAGACAATTGTAGTTGCTTACAATGTGGTCTTAGTAGTGATAAATTTAGAAGCAGGCTTGTTGGGAGGTACAAACAGGTGGCAGGTATAGGAGGCAGTGACTGTAATTATACAGGTGCAGCCTCAGCAGGTAATGGAAACTGAAATAGAACAGCAGGTGTCTGGTGCCCAACTGCTTATCGCATTTTCAAAAGAAGTTTTCTGAGACCACACTCAGATAAGAGTGAAGTTATTTGGAATATTGACTGGGAGGAAAGCCTTATGTGTTGTGAAAGCAGAATTCAATTTTGCTGGAAGCCAAAAGAGGATTTATAACCTGTTGGGATTTTCATTTGAAAAGCCAACCTTTTTTTTTTTTTTTTTTTTTTTTATGTGATGTGATGGTTTGTGGATACTTTGGCTTCAGTTTTCCTAGCCTGTGGCTAAGTAGTTTAAATAGATATGTAACATTGACTTTTTTTACTATGTTGTAGGTGTTCCTATAACCAACAAAGGAAAAGAAATCAATAATGAACAAGTCAGTTTAAGTGTTGATTTTTTGCTTCAGGGTAGATTGTACAGAAGAAAAGGAGCCAGGATGGAGCATGCATCTTTGGGTGCTGTTTACCCTTCCCCAGCCACCTGCTTTTTTGGGAAAACTGGATGTCTCACTTTCTTTCAGTGTCCTTAAGGGTAGATCATTATAGATTAAAGATCAATATGGAAACTTAAGTATCAAAACATAAAATAAAATTTATTTCTGATTTATGCGATTTATTAATCACAACTTCCCTTTGAAGTCCTTTCCTTTACAATAGATTGTTTACTGGAAGTTTTCCAGCTCAACATGGATATAGCTTTCTTATTAAACTCATTTGCTTTTCCATTTTTAATTTTTAAGTTTACCTATGTTGAGTTGTTTCTTAGGAGGTACACACAACACACACACAACACACACACACATTTTATAGTATCTGTTTCTTGTGTATGGTAAAATAATATCAAAAAACAGGTTTTTTAAAAACTTGATATGTATTCTGTCAATAATAATTGCTGGAATGTTTAAAATTATACTTCTGTACTTCCAAATATATTATTTTGCATATGTAAATTAAAAACCATGAAGAGAACCCTGGTATTAAACTAAGACTTTGCCATGAATGCTTAACATAGTGACAGCTGAATTATGTGAAATCAAAAATGAAGTGGCAGCTGGGCATGGTGGCACATGCCTGTAATCTGAGCTCTTTGGGAGGCTGAGGCAGGAGGATTGTAAGTTTGAGGCCAGTTTAGGCAATATTGAGACCCTCTTAAAAAGGGCTTGGGATGTAGCTCAGTGGTAGAGCTTTTGTCTAGTATGTGGTGGACTCTCTTCAATCCCAATATTTAAAAAAAGAAGGAGAAGGAGGAAAAGAAGAAAAATAAGTAGTAGTAGTAGTAGTAGTAGTAGTAATAGTAGTAGTAGCAGTAACAGCAACATGTAGCATGTAGCATGTAGCATGTAGCATGGAATGAGCTGGCCAACCTAAACTCTTACCTCATTTCTGCATATAATTTGTTCATGACTAGAGTAAGCAGCTTATCCTCTTTGAACCTTGTCAGCAAACCCAAGTTTTGAACTAAATAAATTTCTTATGGATGCATAATCACTGAGAATAATAAAACATTGTCTTCTAGTCACAGCCTAATGGCAGGTTTTCTCATTTGTCCACTTTTCATTTGTGAGGGAGCTTGAGGGTTCAGACCACTCTCTTGGGATTTTATGGTCCAGTGAAAGGAGACAGACCTGGTGATAAGAGTTTTTTCATTAAATATTAATGTGGGTAGAATACTTAGAAGTGTCATGACATTTACTTAATTAGTTCTATGTATATACTCCAAATTCAATCTAAAAAAGAATATTTATTCAAAAATTAATGTTGTTTTTCTTTTCTTTTGATTTAGGAGCATATTTAATGAAAAGTTTCATAGACAGAAAACTAAACATGAGGGTAGCAGGTAAGATATTTAATTTAGTGTAATTTTGCCTTTTGTGTAACCTCTTTGTTTAGTAATGACTAAAGATGACAGTAAATAATGTTTCTTTGTTTTATATTGAGTATAAAGCTAAAGTTAACTAACATTATTTAGCCTAATTTTTTAGGTAGTAAGCAAATTATAAATTGTACATTTAGTGAACATTACATATGTTTTTATAAATAAACATTTTGTTGAAATAATGCTAAATATTTTAAGTATGGTTTTAATATTTCTTATATATTAAGCTTGTTTGCCTAATATTATATATAAAATGTCCATATAAAGAATGATTTTTACCATGTTAGGAGGCTGATTTTTATTTTGCTAAAGTTTTAGCCTATTGAGAAAAATGAGTTCTAAAATTTCAAAGTTTAAATCTCTCCTAAGTAAAATTAAAACTAATGTAGGTAAAGGATTCAATAAAATACACGTTTTTACTCAGTATTTGTTAATTCAAGTTCAGTTGGCATAAGTGAGGTTACATAATGTAAGAACATTAACCTGTTCCTGAAGGATCATCTTAAAGAAATTGAGAAACATCACTAGATGTTTATAGTATTAAGCTAGCTATCTTTAAACATAAGAAGGCACATCCATACACCTGAATGGACTCTTGCTACCTATAAAGAGGAAGTGATTTCCCCACCTGTCCTTCAGTCAAAGACAGTGTACATTCTACAAAGGCATTTCTATTAAATGTATACCCAACATAGGAGATAAATTGTAATTTCTCAAGGTAATCAGTCTTACTTGTCATCTTCTCACCAGCAAACCAAATAGTTTTCCCAGCAGCATCTCTTTAAAAAAAAAAAAAAAAAAAAAAAAATTCCTAAAGTCAAAGTGGATTAATTAACAAACCAGTCTTCGTACTTTGGTCAAAATTGTATAGAAATAGGCACAATTGGTTAAGCTTCATGATTATTAAACAAAGGACATGATTATTAAAGAAAGGATAACTGGAGGTTGTTACAAATGCTTTTGTGGAAATTTGAAAACCTGGATCACTGTTCCATGAAATTAGTATCCCTTTTTTTTAAGTAGTTGTACAGTTGTTGAATAATATTCCTGGGAACCAAGAGCTTGCTTGTGGTTTCAAAAAAAAAAAAAGCATGTTCCAGTGCCTTTTTTTTTTTTTTTTTTTTGGTACCAGTTATTGAACCCAAGGGCACTTAACCACTGAGCCACATCCCCCAGCCCTTTTAATTAAGTAATTTTTTTTAAGACAGGGTCTCACTAGGTTGCTTACAATAAGTTGCTGAAGCTGGCTTTGAACTTGAGCTCCTCCTGCCTCAGCCCCTGGAGCTGTTGGGATTACAGGCATGTGCTGCCATGCCTAGCCCTTTTTATGTTTTTAATGATCTATAGCACAGCAGGACTATATGATGATTGATGATTATGTCTGCATATGATTTTAAAGTTTATTGCTGAAGCATAGGGATTTGAAATAAAGCAAGTTTCTCTTCACATAATTTTGAATTCATTCTAGTTGAAACTAACTTTGTCATGTAGTCCATTTTTCTGATTCTGACAATTAATGCCCAAGTTAATTGATGAGTAATTACTCACTGAGTGCTTATTTTATGTTTGGCACCTTTCCTAGTAAAGGTCTTAAGGGAACTGCCTTTAATGAATCATCTGTTACTTCATTACTTCTAACTAATTAATCTCTTCTTATTTTAAGAAATATCTGATTGTTTTGAAATACCCATATAGTCATTATTCTTACATCTGAAATTTATGCTTTTTGGTTTGTGAAAAATAGGAATATACAACTAGTGTAGTCCATGGCTAGAAGCAAGAGGGACTTGCCTGGAAAATTAGTATGATATGGTTGGGCCCCTCCATGTCCAGGACTAGATGCCAGTCCTGGACACAGGCCAGATATAGAGGAGACCTTCTGTAATAGAAGTTCCACTACCCTATCCTAACTTTTCTCTCCCTCGGAGCTTTTGTTTCTTCTTAGTTCCCCTAATGGTCCAGCATAACAAGTTGGTTTTGGCTTAAGACTCAAGGCTACCACTGACTAGTTATATGACCTTAGACAAATAATCTAAAATTTTAGCCTCATTTTCCTGGTTTGGAAAATGGAAGCATTATCATTTCAATTTTAAACAATTAAACTATCATATATCTGCTTTATAGGACAGATAGGGAAGAGTTATCTCTCCTTGTATGGGCCCATGATTGCAGAAAATAAAATGGTAAGACTATCATGTGATTATGTAATCTTCAAGCCATTGGTCTTAGTCTTAAATGATCAAGAAACAATATGCCACCTGTTATCGTTCATCTATTTTGCAAACAGTTGTTGAGAGTATTAATATGTATGAGGCACTTGGTTTGATCCTGTGGGGAAGAGTTGAAGGCCCAATGGAATTTTGCTTGCTCATGCACTAAAAATGTAGGCAGCTTTTCTTTGCTCTTAAGAACAGGAAGTAGTTTTTGTAGGGGAGAAGGTAGGAAATGGAGGAGGGAGGCAGGGACTGATTTAGAGGAGTGGCTTCTCCTTGCCACTTCATTGCTATGTTAATGGAAAGTTTCTTGTTTTTTGTTTTTTGAACTTTATTTTTCAGAGCAGTTTTAGGTTCACAGAAAAAATTGAGAGGAAGGTATAAATATTTTACATTTACTCACTGTCCCAACATAGTCATAGCCATTCATAGTGTTTCATAGCAGCAAGTTAGTTCATACTGCTTCTCAGCATAATCAGCATTTTCAAGCATCTTCAGTCATCAGTTCATTCCTTTCCCTTTTCCAAAAGCTGCAGTTTATTCTTTTTAAAATGAAAACAAAATTTTAATTCTTCCTTAACTAATACTTTCAGCTTTTTTTTTTCTTTAGAAGAATGTGGTAATTTGGTTTTAGAAGAGAGTACTGTACAAACCACCAGTCTTTGTTAGGATCCCTGGATTCTGGTTCTATGATGGCACTAATTTATCTGTTATCTTGGGCATTCACCTCTAGGCATTTTTTTCCTTTAAGAATAGTGAGATAACTGCTGATCCTATCTACTTCTGTTATATCACTGCAAATGAAACCATTAGTAAGAGAGGGGAACAGGGAATGTATAGATACACATTATTTTTGTTCCTAAATAAGCACATGTCTCTGAAATACTTAGTTTAAGAGGAAGATTTTTTTTTTAAGAGAGAGAGAGAAAGAGAGAGAATTTTAATATTTATTTTTTAGTTTTCGGCGGACACAACATCTTTGTTTGTATGTGGTGCTAAGGATCGAACCCCGGCCGCACGCACGCCAGGCGAGCGCGCTACCACTTGAGCCACATCCCCAGCCCAAGGAAGATATTTCTTAGTTGTCCTTTTCTGTCTTGCACTTTTGTCCTTTTCTTCCCTACATTTGGTTAGCTGTGAAGAAAAAGGACAAAAGATGGGTCTTATTAAGTAGAAATGTCAATAGTGACTATTTGTAAGATACTCTGATATAATTGAAAATACAGAGGTATGAAAGTCAATGAGTCTGCCCTTGTGAACCTCACCAAGTAGCCATGTTATGAAACATCAGGATAGATGTCAACTTATTCCTCCAGGAGTGCAGACAGCCTTCCTAAACTAGGTATTGAGAATGGGGAGGAAGACTTTGATGTTTGCTATGTCACAAGGGTTTGTGTAGCTCCAGGACATGTATGTTGGTGACAGGACAATAAGCCTGTCATGTTTTATTTGAGAACTGCTTGTTTAGTGGATATTCTCCAGGCCCTGCAATCTCTAAAAGGTTTAGTGTTTTGGTAACATCCCTGTATAGCATTGTCCTTTATATTTGAAAAGGATTGGTAGTACGGCATTCAACAAACTTGGTGTTGGTTGGTGGGTTCCATTAGCTGTGACAGTTGCATAGTCCACCGGAAACTCATGACAGATATTTAATTTTTCTTTACATAAAACTAGGCAGATTGTTCAACCAATCCTATCTTGGGATTGATAACTAATTCAAGAATTCTTTGATCAGGAACATTTTTTATCTTGATGGGATTGTTAGTACAACTTTTATTGTAACTCAAGTAAAATTAAAATTTAGTAGATAAAAAGTAGAAGCTTATTAGTTTTAAATTTTTTTTAAGAAACTTACATTTTTCATAGAAATGTATAACAAAAGTTTTGTGGGTTCATCAACTAATGCTGATCATTTCTGCCTTTTGTCTAGGTGCTGCAAAGTTGGTAGTAGCCGTGGCAGTGTTTTTACTGACATTTTATGTTATATCTCAAGTATTTGAAATAAAAATGGATACAAGTTTAGGAAATCTCTTTGGTAAGTTTTGTTTCTTTCCTTTCTTAAACCAAATTTTTGATATGGGTATCAGAAGTTTTATCAGTTTTCAATATTGAGTTACTGCTGTTGAGTGTATCTAGGAAAGGAATTATTCTATCTAGGAAAGGAATTATTTTATCAGTAAATGTGATTCAGTAACATATTCTAAAATACATAATAGGTCTTAGAATTAATTCAATATGAGCATGAATCTTCAACATTTTGAACATATTTAATAAGCTTATTTTATGCATGCTTTCAGGCAATAATCATGGCTTCTGAATGTACATTTTAGAAGATAAATAACATCCCTAAGCTTAGATTGTTTCTGTTTGAGTTGGCTGCTAGAAAACTTGGACCCAAATCTCGCCCTCAGTTACTGAGTGATTATGAACCATATTAATGCATTTTAGGTGTTGGTCATAAAAACTTGTCCTGCTTTCCTACCCTTATTTTTCCTTATGTGGTGTTTTCTTTTACTCATTCATTTAATGTTTCTATATTGTAAATGTAATCAGCAAAAGGTACCTTAATCCAGTGTTTAACAAAATCCTTAAGTTTTTGAAAGAAATTTGAAATGTTTGCTCAGGAACCACTTTTATTTCATAGTATTTTATTTATATATTTCATATCTTTTTTAACTAAGTACCAAATGTGTTTCTGTTTTGTAAATATTTTATTATGAGTTTAAAGAATGGAGCTTAATGCTTACATATTTAAGTGGGAAGTAATTGTTTATGTTTAACTATGGCCTTATATAAAATTAATTCTGTAACCTTTTCTGGAGACCACAGGTCTTTATCATTTGAAGTTAGAGAAGCTGTTTATACCCTTTGTAGATCCTTGTACTTATATTGACTAAGCTTTGGCTGTGGTGGTGTTTAAGATATTAAAAAAATAAGCATGGAAAATGAGACAGTGAAACCTGCAAACAGTATTTTGGTCTATTAGGTAGAATTGAATGAGAACCACTGTGAGATCTTTGGACTAGTGATTTTTGCTTTCCATAAATTGAAAGGAGTCCAAAGACTCTCTTGCATCTAATCTAAGATTCTCTATGCCAGTACTTCTCAAGCTTTCATGTCAAAAGAACTTCCAGAAAATACTGATCTGTATTTGGGATGTGGCCTGAGATTCTGCATTTCTAACAAGCTGCCAGATGACGCCCAGATTCTTGTGCATGGACCACATACTGAGTATCCAAGCTGAAGACAGTTCTGACATATACTCCTCAATGTCTGTGCAAACATTTTCTTACCATGACTACTTACAAGTGCTTCTTTGTATTCATTGAATTCTGCCTTTTGTCCTCCCAGGTAATTTCAATACCCTGTCCTTACTTCTGTCTGCTGGAGTTCTCCTCTATCTTTGATCTCTCAGACAATTAAATTGCACTCCTGGTTCTTCAGACCACCTTCTTACACATTTTCATCTTTTCAAGTAATGGAATCCTCCCTTTCAGTAATTTCTTTTTAATATACTGATTATTTTCGTCCTGAACCTGTTTTACAACACTTGGCATTTATCTGAAAATGAAGTACCCAGGATCCTGCTTCAAGTGGTTATTACAAAGTATTTGAGTCTTTGTTTTACTTGTGATCTTCGAGAGCACAGTGCTTTCAATCAAATGAAGGGCAGGAACAACATTGAAGGCTCTGAGGACTTGTTGATTGTTGCTCCAGAGGCAGTGTGTAACCAACTTTGCTAAAAATGTTGATGGTATAGGAAGATGATGATGGGATGGTAGCTTGATGTGGAAGCGAGTTGCATGTGCCTTTTTTTTTTTTTTTTAAGTAAACAACTTTCTATAGGCTTTGAGCGAAAATTGGGTAAATGACAAATCAGTGAAAAGACATTGAACAGACAAGAAAAGGAGGATCCTTGAGAGAAGGGAGGCAGAGGACCAATGGTACAAATAGGCCATTTGGGGAAAGGCCCACTGTTTTCAGAGAAGTGAAGAGAGGACTGGGTGGCCATAGTGTGGCACAATCATCATACACATGTAATTGGTGATTCCCCAGCTGTGGCTGTCTCCACCCCCCCATCCCTGACCC
>NW_026000142.1:15715071-15865555 GCF_001458135.2 Marmota marmota marmota | reverse complement strand
TCCCCACCCCTCCCAAACCTCTTCCCTAGTTGTGATTTTTCTCTCTAGTGTGAATTATTTTTATAGACATAGTAAGTAATGTCTCCACATCTCTTTCTTGTCTTTACTATCTGCCTGCCTCAATACTGTAGCCAGAGTCATTTTCTCAAAACTCATGAACCTTTAGAACTTGCAGTTCTTGGAGGAAAACTGCAAAGTTTCTGCTCAGGATGACAGTCAAAGCCCCAGCCTGCCTTCTGACCTGCTCTCCACTCCTCCCCACCCCTTGTGTCTCACTTGCTAGGACATAGAACGTATCCTGTCCTTCTATATATCAGCCTTTGCTTATGCTGATTCTGTACTCTGCATGCTTTTCTCCTTTCCCCATCATCTGTTAATCTTTCTTACTTTTACATCAGTGCCCCCTCTTTACTTATTAGAATGTATTGCTCCTTTTTTGAATTGTTTGTTCTAATCATGTAGTATACATCATTTTGTTAATCATTTTATTCTGTCTTAATGTTATAGAATTTTTTTAAATTTTTTTCTTTTTCATATGTCTTGTCTTCCCCCAACAGAGACTAAATCATGAGGGCAATAATATCTTGTTGCCTAATGCAGCATCTAGGACTGGGCCCTGCAGATAATAATGTTGATTGAGTGAAAATAAATGTAAACACTGAGCATTCTGACTTTTCTGTGAGAAGAAAGAATATTTTCCATGTGGGATTCATGTAGAGCTGCATTAGTTGGGCAATCACTGGTAATCAAAAACACAGTTATGAAAAACACAGTACTTTAACTTAGTTGTCTCTTCTTTTCATTTTGATTTTTCTTGACGTTAAGAATCTGCAAGACTTTATTGTATTTTACCTATGTGATTTAGGTACTCTGAGGGCAGATGTTTATTTTAATATCATAACTGAGGTTGTACATTGTATCTGTAAAACCTTATTGGATTTCAGTCAGTTGAATTGATGAAAATTCAACTTGTGGGGTTTAATTTTAATTCTCATTCAGGCTATTGTAGCCAAGATGGATATATGTTATCTTTGTCATTTGTTTAGCATGTAACTTCATTTATTAAAGATTAATGAGTTTAGCCCAGTATTGAGATTGTTTCTGTAATCTGTATCTTAAGCACCTTTTTTTGGTGAGTTTTCCATTTTTTTCCAACTTCTCTAACTTACTTGATAGTTTCTATACATCATTTTGATTTGAGTTTTTTATATAATATTATTTTTTAAAAATAAACTTATTTCTAGAAAGAAAGAACTAAAATTTTGATACTAGTTTAATAGTTGAAAATACTAAGGTAGACTAATTGTGATTTTAAAAAAACAATAATTTTTTGGACTGGAGACGTAGCTCAGTGGTAGAATGCTGGCTTAATAACATGAAACCCTCGTTCAAACTTCAGCAAAACAAAGACAAAACCCACAATCTTGTAACAATTTTATTTTGAGAGGGTTGTAGAGTTGCAAGCATTTGTAAGAAATAATACTCAGAAATCTTGCACACTCTTTAATTGTTTTCTTCCATTAGTAATATCTAGAAACTGTAAAACATGATCATGGCCAGGATATGAACATGGATACAGTTATCAGTCTAATTCATGATCTTGACTTAATATGTGTGAGTTTTCAGTGTAGACACTTATCTAGTAAATATACTATACACAGTCCAAATTAGTTTTGCATATATTGTTGCAGTAAATAACGTTCTATAGAGTTCACATGCCCTTTCATATTTAAACCACTGATAAATAGTAAATACATAATTTTTTTCTTTTTTTTAATCTGTCATACATGACAGCAGAATGCATTTCTATTCATAGTACACATATAGAGCACAATTTTTCATGTCTCTGGTTGTACACAAAGTAGAATCACACTATTTGTTTCTTCATACATGTACTTAGGGCATGATGACCATCTCATTCCACCATCTTTCCAACCCCCATGCCCCCTCGCTTCCCCTCCCTCCCCTTTGCCCTATAAAGTTCCTCCATTCCTCCCATGTTCCCCCTCACACCCCAATTATGGATCAGCGTCCACATAGCAGTTCATCCTTTGGTTTTGGGTGATTGGCTTACTTCACTTAGCATGATATTCTCCAACTCCATCCATTTACCTGCAGTTGAAATATTATTTAAAACTAAAATATTATTTAAAACTGCACTTGAAATATCATTTAAAACTAAGTCATCCTGATTCTGTAGTAACTTACTGAAAGACATTTATTGATATAACTAAATCAGAAATGTTTGCTATTATTCCTTGAGGTGAACTGTTGTATGTATTGAAAGAAATTAAGTGTAGAATTGTCAGGTGGTTTGAAATGAAAGTTGCTAAGCGCAGGGATTTATGTGTTTGTATATTGTGCCTGTAACCTACCTTGGACAATACCCTTTTATTTACAAAAAATAACTTACCTGTTTGGCTCCAGGAGCTAATATGCTTAGAACAAGCATGGTAGAGTGCTTTTAGTTTTGATGAGTCGTGGATAAAAATGAGCTTTCATCTGGAAAGAAAATTCTTTCACAAGCATTTTTGTCATCTTAAGCATCCTGTCTGTCCCCTTATACATTAAATGGAGGTCAGGTTGTTTCATTAAAAACCTAATGACTAACAAAGTTATTTTCCTTAAATTATATTCCAGTAAAGTTTTTTTTTTTTTAATTGAATAGCAGCTACTGGTTTTACATCTTATATTGTATATACAAACTAATTTGACTGCTTTGATGAGCCATCCCTGATTTTCCTTCTGCTTCTCTTTCCTCGGCCACTCCACATTTTTAAGGTTCCTGTGCTCTAATCAATATTTGCTTATTGATAAGATAGGAGGCTCTCCCTGTGTCTTTTCAAATCCTCTCTCGGGATGACCTCATCTGTTTGCCAATTTTCCATTTTATATCTTAATCCCAGGCCTGTTTACAGCTAGCCTTCATGCTGTTGTACTTGGATTCTCTCCAAGTATCTTCTTTTCTTTTTCTTCTTTTTTTAATGAGGAAAAAAACCAAAACCTTTTACTTAAAAATATATAGAATGCTTTTATAAGCTTTCCCCAAAGATAATATATGAATGAAAATTAATTAGAGATTAAGGAAATTCAAACTAAAACCATGTGAGTGTATCTTTCTGTAAGATACATCACTATAACACTAGAAAAACCAAAATTTTAAATTCCAAATATATCAAGTGTTGGTGAGGATATGGAGTAACTGAAATTCTCATATATCACCTAGCAGAAATATAAAATGGTATAGCCACTTTGGAAATGCCTTGGTGACTTTCTGTGAAATTAAAAATTCAGTTTTATTCAAGCTCAGCATTCCCGCTTTAAGGTGTTATTTAAGAGAAACTAACATATTTCCACATAAAACATGTCAATGCATTTTCAAAGCAGTTCTGGTCAGAAAGCCATACATCATAAGCAACCAAAAGGGGCAATAACTGGCAAATAAATGAATAAATCATTGCATGTCCATAAATTGAAATTTTACTCAGCAATAAAAGGAACAAAATTTGGGCACATAAAACAGGCTTATATCCTAATTGGTTCATATCATAACATATCTTAAAATTAACAGATCCAACACTGAATTCATCATTGATTCCTCACCCTCCCCCCATGTCCTAATTAGATTATAAGCATCTTCTTTTTGTGGTACTATTTTCTGAACCCAGGTCCTCTCTGTGTTAGGCAAACACTCTTTTCACTGAGCTGCATCCTCATCCCTAAATTATAAACAACTTGAGTACAGAGACGGTATTTTTGTTCATTGGCTCATAAGAATGAATGAATGAATGAATGAATGCTTTTTAAGCCAGCTCCTGAGCTAGATCCTTGACTCCTCCCTTTTCCTCTCTCCTGCATGGTCCATTCCCAAGTCCTGTCACTATTGTTTTCTTAGTTGCTCTGAATCTGCTTTTGCTGTCTTTGGGTGACTGTCCTTACCTGGAATGCTTCAGCACTGTCCTTGCTGACTCCCTGTCTGTGCAGTCTACACCCTATAGATAGCCAGAGGATTGCTGTAAAGGTTCCCTCTCCTGGCTTCCAGGGCCTGGCAATTTTAGTGTATATAATCACAAGAACAAGAGCTCAGAAATTCCTATTTTCAGAGGTGGTACAGTATGAGTTTGGGTATTAGATGAAAGATTGTTTTAAAAACTAGCTCTTATTTTAAAATAAGTTAAAACTTATTTTAACCTACAACAAATAAAATCAGTAAACTCATCAGTTCCTGTATCTTTAAAACATAGGTGATCAAATCAATGAGCCAAGTTAACCCTGTTCTGACCTATTACCATAAGTTGAGTAACCAGATTACTGTTTTGTTTTTGTTGTTGTTTTATTGGTTCTTTTTAGGTATACTGGACAGTCGAATCCGTTTTGACATAATTATAGAAGCATGGAATACATCTTATTCTAATTAGGACCCAATTTTTGTTAGATTCCTGGTTTTTTGTTTGTTTTGTGGTTTGGGGGATTGAACCCAGGGCCTGTACACACTAGGCAACTCCTGTGCCTCTGAGCCACCGCCCAGCCCTAAATCCCTGACTTCAAAAGAGCTTCCTCTTAAAGAATCCTAACACTTGACCTGAAAGACACCTGTTTATTTAGGACAAAGTGAAGTTGAGAATTCTTACCCTTTTGCTGCTTATCACATCCTGAGTTTAAGTTTTTTCATTTATGAAGTAAACATTGGCCTAGATATCTTATTTTTCCTGATTAAAATCAAAGGAAAAAAATGACATAATTTAAGAAAATTGAAAGAATGAGCTCCAGAAATCCCAGCACCCTAATTTACCAACATTTTTCTGATTCCTTTAAGGCTCTGTTTTTATCACATGAATATTTTTAGTATTTAAAGTCATGCTATGGGTGAAGTTTGTTTTGTTTTATTCCATTCATTAAACTGTTTCCACATTTTTGTATTATCTATGATTTTAATGATGAACAATATTCTACTGAGTATTCTCTTGAATCAGTGAGGCTTCACTTAACTTACATGGTCATTTTCATTCTTATTATTTTAGATCCTATCTTTCAGCTTTGACTTTCTGTTCCCCATTTTGAATATTGAGCTTACAGGAAATTCACAATTATCTAAAATAGTACAGAAGTAAAAACTAAGTCACTATTTATAGTCAGACAGCTGGCTAACATTTATCACACTGCATACTTATTAGCCAAATCAGGAAGTGGCTGTCCACAGTACTTTGATGATCTAAGTTATAATTTCCTGAGCTGTGATCAGATGTTGGTGCTTCTAGAAAGTTCTCTATGTAATTATGATGGATAGCCAGAATAATATCTACTGGATTGGAGTTAAGATTTAACCTTCTGGTTTCCTTGATCTGGTAAATTATGAAACTCTTAGTGATAACCTTAATTTTTTCTTATTATACCCAATGCATTTGTATCTTGAAGAAATAAAAGTCCCTACCACTGCCATGCACTTCCACTAAGACAGGATTATGTACATTCTCTGGGATTTTATATGCTTATATACTAAATACCAAATAGCAGTAACAACTTTTAAACATCGTATTTACCCAGTACTTAAAAATAAGTTTATAGAGTAACTTGCTATTTGCACTTTAAAGTTGTAATAACTAAAATTAAAAATACAATGTAAAGATTAAAACATAGAATGTTCTATCAGTAATAAAACTTGACCCTCCATGATACATCTACATAAATGTTTGTAATAAATTGTATAGTGTAAAGTTATTAATCTCTTTTTCTGATATGATATTCACATTTTATTTGTTGTATTCTGAGCACTCTCATTCAGACATTTTTATAGGCCTATTAGAAGCTCTACCCTGCTTAAAAAAGTGGATACTTGCTGGTAGGCTTATTCTTTCTAATAAAGATGACTTTTTTTTTCCCCCCTTAGCAAGGTCAGCATTGGACACAGCTGCACGTTGTAAGTATTTCATCTCAATATTTTACAAATGGCTTACTCTGTCTTAAAGCATATGAGAGCTTATATTTAAGCAATGTCAGTACTTAAGTGTGAATAGAAACTGATTTAGAAGTTGGTTTTTAAAGTTATGAGGATTCCATTTGCCTAGAAAGCTGAATATTCTTGGTATTTATTCATAATGAACATTTTGTTCCATCAGTGCTTTTCATTTCCAGAATTATAAGATCTAAAGGCAATGGAGTAGTAAAGGAATCCTAGTTTCAAACTCTAGTATGTGGGTAGAAAGTCAGACATTAAGTTTTTTTAGTGATCCTGGAGGTAACTGAATGTAACTTTAATGACTCAGAAGGTTTTTATGCATCTATGGAAAGTAGCAATTCATATCTTCCCACATCCTGAAATTTAAAGATAAAGTCAAGAAAAATTAGATGAAATACATCTACACTTGTCAAGATCACGTTACTTGATCCATGTATGTCAGGTGTTAGCTTGTTTCCCAGGAGGTTTTGGGTTATGGTGGTGTTTGGGTTGAAGTTCTTCAAAGCCCTCTGGGGTGAGAGAGGGCTAACATATTTTTTCAGTTTTGTATATTTTGATGTTTTACATAATGTCTGTTCTGGGTTGAGATTAAAAAAAAAACAGAAAACAGTCTCTAACTTATTTTCTTAAAGAAAAAAAATCCAATTTTCTCCCCCAAAGCTACGAAGCCTCCCAGATATAAATGTGGTATCTCAAAAGCTTGCCCTGAGAAACATTTTGCTTTTAAAATGGCAAGTGGAGCAGCCAATGTGGTGGGACCCAAAATCTGCCTGGAAGACAATGTGTAAGTATGTGTTCTTTGAAGCTCTAAAGAGTGCTATGTATTAAATTACAGGCCTGAGTTGAATAAATCTTCTGAAAATAAACTGGGCATGCTTCTTCTAAAGGAAAGTTATTTCAATTATTATATAATTGATTCCCCCATGCATTTACTGAATTGTATGTTAGAGAATGACTAAGAACACAGCATTTATCCAGTTTTGTGTAGAGACAAGGGATTTTCTTTGAGTGTATTCTCTAGATCTGCATTGTCCCATTCAGTAGCCACCTAACAAGTGTGTCTCTTTTCTCTTAAATACCAGAGAGAAAATTAATTCGTTTAAATTAATTTAAAGCTTATTTCCTCAGTAACAGTTGTCACATTTCAAGTGCTCAATGGCCATGCGTGGCTTGTGGCTGCTGAATTGAACATCCCAGATAGATTTCCATCGTGGCAAAGTTCAGTCGACAGCATTGCTCTGGATAATGAATACTTTATCTTACAAACCAGCACCTTTCATTTTAATTGAGTGCTGCTTGTTGAAGTGGGAAATGATCCAGTGATAACCACAGGTCCGTAGTTGCATAAATTGCCACTGAGCTGAATGGTTTCCTGTGTTGGTTTGTAGATGCTACAGTATCCTACTTCAGTGTCAGCTATCGCATGTAATTTAAGTCTGTGCCTCTGTATTGCAAATCCCACTTTTAGTTGTTGCTTTTAATCTGATTGCCTGGAAAACTAGTTATATGAACTTTTTTGAACTTTATATAAAATAGTAAGTGTGACACTTGATTTTGTAGAATAAAGAGCAAGGTGATGTAGATTAAAAAGGAAACTACCCAAATTAAGCAGTTCCTCCCAACTCTTTGTCTCTTTAATATAAAAGCTATTTTTTATTCTAGCCCCTTTTGTATTGAGCAAAAGATTATTTAATCTCATGGAATACTTTTATTGCAAAATTAAGGGCTTGAACCAGATGATCTTTAAAGTCTCTGCTCACTTCCTTTCTTTTCCCTCATGCTAATGGTGATCCATTGTTAGTCCATTGTCCTTGATTTCTCGTTATGCTACTCCTGTTTTACTGATATGTAATAAAGCACTTTGGGATTTTGAAGTTCCTAGGTGTTTTTAAACATTTCTAATCCCTTTGTACCTTGTTTGACTAAAGAGACCCCAGCTTGATTCTAAACAATAGGGAGAATTTTCTTTTGGAACAGTTAGCCCACAAATTATCTTTGGGCACCTACTCCGTCCATTTCAAGCAAGTAAGTTTAATAACAAATAAAAAGAGATCAAACTCTTTGACTAGCAGGTTTTCTATCTCCAGATTGTATAGGTCGAAAAGAAAAGTTTGTGGGCATTGGAGCCTGTGAAATAGTACTGGGCTTGAAGCCAGAGAATTTGGTTCAAGCATGGTGGGCATGTCATGTAGAATTTGTACTTTATTTCAGTTTCTTTAACCATAAAATTGAGGCTGACCACCAATCCACCACATTTCAAGAATCATTCTGCCATTCCCAAGAGAGATTAAATAGTTGATGGGATTTTATAGCTAGGTCTCAGGTCATGAAGTGATTCCCCATTGAGGGGCTGAGTAATTGAATAGTTGGTGAGGGATCCCTAGTAGAGACACTGCAAGGACCAAGTTTTCCAGTGCTTTGTCCAGTATTTTCTATTTTTATATTAAAAACTTAAAAAAATTTAAGTTTAAATAAGACTGAATTTTCTAAGCATCATTCATTCATTTATTCAGAAAGTGCTCAAGCATAATCTTCCTATCATGGAATTTACAGTCTGGTTGGGGTGACAAATACTTACAAAGTAAACTCGAGTCAGTGATCCTAAATTGAGACACCAGCTATGCAGGCAGCAGGATGTGGTCAGTACTGATGGAGTGAGCAAGATGAGGTGTCCAACTTTGGTGTGAGGCTTGGGGAACAATGTATAGTCTGACAACCAGGGATGAGAAGGAAGATGGCCAGATGAAGAGTGGAGAAGTGCATTCTAGACAGCAGGGTAAGCTTGCTCAAAGGCCCTGAAATGGGAAAGCTCTAGAGAGCTTTAACCATTGTAACTTGTAGGCAATGAAGGTAAAGGACTGAGATTTTTTTTTTTTTCCTGAGTGTCTTGAGAAGTATTAAACGTTTTTCAAACATTGGTGTGTTATGATTTCATTTACATTGAAAAAATGATCTGGTTGTTATATAAAATGATGTAAGAAGTAGAATAGAACAATGGGAGGCCATTGCTAATTGCTGCCAGCTCTTTGATACTGCCTGCCAATTGGTCATGAGCCTTTTTGCTTGTACAACTTCTGAAATGTGTAAGTAGATAATAAAAATACATAAGTAGAAATTTTAGTATTTTCTTGCACCTGCTTTTAATACACACAAACTCACTTTGGTGAATACTCTTCCATATCAATGTGGTTCACCAGGGGTGATTTGGGTGACATTGTCATTTGAGGTTATCACAGCAGTAGAAGTGTTACCTGCAGACTTAGATGCTATTACACATTTTTCAGTGAACAAATTAGCTCCTCAACAAGAATGATTTGGCCTCCAGTATCATCAGGGCTAAGCTTAAGAAACTCTGATAAAGATAAAATGTGGCAATTATGATTAGGATGGTGTTAAGGACAAGTAAAAAGTCATGATATTAAGGACAAGTAAAGGCAAGGTAATGTTCTGGAGATTACGATGTATTTTAAATGCCTCATTAGTTAGAAAACTCTGAGTGTAAACCTCAGGCGTCACACAAAACAGTATTTGCAGGTTTTGTTCCCGTTCATGTTGGAGAACCAATTGAACTCTTGTTCAACCTATAAAATTTTCATCTAAAGCATACTTGTCTGATTTCAGTTTGTATGAAGTTATTAGTGAAAATACTTCTCTTTTTAAATTTTTTTGAGAGAGAGAATTTTTTAATATTTATTTTTTAGTTTACGGTGGACACAACATCTTTGTTTGTATGTGGTGCTGAGGATCGAACCTGGGCTGCACGCATGCCAGGCGAGCGTGCTACCGCTTGAGCCACATCCCCAGCCCAACTTTACTTCTTATAATCTTAATATTTGGTACAAAATATATAGGAGGGGTGTGTGTGTGTGTGTGTGTGTGTGTGTGTGTGTGTGTGTGTGTGTGTTTTAACAAGAAACTATATAGTATTTTTGGCTGTGAGGGCCAAGAAGTAAAATCATTATTATGTAGATACTTATATAATAATTTAAAATGTCACCATTTAAAAATCTAAAAAATCACTCTATGCCCACAAGTAGTAAGTCAAGTCAAAACAAAACAAAAAACAAGCTGAATGGATTTGGCCTTTCAACTAAGTTTGCCAAACCCAGTTCCAACTTTAAGTAATAGCTAGAAACTGTCAGATGTATGATATTGATCTAATCATTTCCTTTACGTTTTTTTCCTGGAGGTGTGAGTGGTACAGACATTCATGAGGTGTAAAAGAGAATATTTCAACTTCTGTTAGTAGCAGTAACTAACCATTATACATTTTGAATCTTCAGTGCTTTTGATTCAGATTTTCCATTAGAATTCATTTTTTAAAAATTGATAAGCTGCTGCCCTCTTGTGGGAGGCCTGTGCCATTGTGCTTCTACATCACCTTAATTTTTTTTTTTGCTTTCTGATGGGTTTAACTACAACAGTCTCCTCTGATGTGATTTGTACTTGAAAATGTCACTGTAGCATTTAATCACTAATCAAACAACTTAGTTGTATCTATTTTTTTTAGTAGTTTTCATTATTTTATTTACTTATGTGATGCTGAGGCTCGATCCCAGTGCCCCACACATGCAAGGAAAGCACGCTACCACTGAGCCACAACTCCAGCCCTCATGTCTACTTCTTATTATAAATGTAGAATTTATGTATCCAGTGTATTTCTAAAAGGAATGCAGCAAATACATTAGGAAACTTCCCTCCTATTTTGTACAATTGAGCCAATAGTAATATAATAAAGCATAAACCTTTTTTGTGTGTATTAAGACTAGTTTAAGCAATTCTCAGATTTAATTCATATACCTGATATTACACTCACTTCAAATGTACAGTCAGTAGTTTTTATTTTAATACATAGCTATGTTCAACCTCTTCCAATTTGGAACATTTTTATAAAGTAAAAAGAAACTGTACCCTTTAGCTATTGCCCTCCTCCTATGTTCTCATCCTGCCCTGCTCCCCCACCCTAATGCCCAAATAAGCATTTGTTTACTTTCTCTATAGATTTGCTTATTTTGAATATTTCATATAAATGGTATTGTATGTGGTCAGTTATAATTAACTCCTTCACTTAGCATAATGTTTTCAAGATTGATCCATGTTGTTACTTGACCAGTCCTTTGTTTTATGGCTGGTTAATAGTCCATTGTCTAGATATAACACAGTGTTTACCCAATAGACTTTGAATTATTTCCTCTTTGGCTATAATGAATCATGTTCCTATAAATTTGTATACTAGTTTTTATATGGACATACTTCCATCTTTTATGTGTATACTGGAGTGGATTTTGGTTCAAATGGTAACTTAACTATTTAGGAACTGCCAGATTGTTTATCAAAGTGTCTGCAATAGTTTACCTTAGCAGTAGTAGTGGATGAGGGTTCCAATTTTCCACATATTTGCCAGTACTTACTATCACCTAACTTTCTGATTACCACCATCCTAGTAGGTATGAAGTAGTCTCTCATTGTGGTTTTGATCTGTGACTCCTTTAGGATGAGATGCATGATGATCTTTTCATGTGCTTATTGCCTATTTGTATATCTTCTACAATGAAATTTCCACTCCAGCTCCTTGTCCATTTTTAAATTGGGTTGTCTTTTTATTATTGAGTTTTACTCTTTCTTTTCATTATACTTCACTACCACTTTCTTTATACTTAAGTGAATTTCTTAGAGACAAGGTACAGTTAGGTCCTTTTTTAACCCACTCTGCCAATTTCTGTCTTTATTTGATAAATTTAAAATACTTCCATTTATTATAATTATTGATATGTGAGGGCTCAAATATGGCATTTTGTTATTTTTATTGTATTTGTTTCTATTTTATATAGCCTTCCTAAGAACTTTGTGAATGTTTTTTAAAATCTTTATTCATATCAGTTTTGAGTGCATCTCTTTGTATAGCTTTTTTACTGATTGCTCTGAATCTTTACAGAAACTTTTCAGACTCAAGGTCTGTGCTTAAGAACTGGAGAGAGAAAATGTTAAGTTAGATTAAAATTAAAAGTGTGTCTTTCTGTAGTTCTTATACTGTGACTAACACAAAAGAGGAAATCATCTTCCAATATTTAAAAATATTTGTATGATCTTGCTAACATCATGAGGCAAGTGAAGTTTCAACATAAGTCTTCATTTTTACTGTCTTTAATCTTTAACATAAACACAAGTAATATCCAACATGTGTTAGAACTGCACTCAGTCATCAGCTGCAACCATAGTTAACCACAGGTGTGAGTTCTATGAAAATCAGTTAACACATTCTGTGAGACTCAGTTAACTATGTGGAATTTACAGTAAAGTATTATAGGCTTTATTTGTGAAATTGTATGTTGCATATTTTTTATACCAATAAAGTTTGTAAGTTGCACAAACTTTACTGACATGAAAAATCAACACGTGCATACATGTGCATATGTATATTCTTGTGTATCTGAACACTGCTTCATTCTCCTAACTTTAAACCAATTCTTAAACATTTGGCAGCACACTCCTGGGAATATTACTATTACCTTGAATTTTAAAAATGGAAAGTACCTGTAAAATTGTAGCTTAATAATTCTAACTGAACAAACTAAACTGGTAACAAACAAATGTGCCACTATGCCCTCCATTTCACCACATCATTTTTTTGTGTAGTGTTCTGCAAGGTCCCAGTGCACTTTGGTTATCTCAGGCAGACCGCATGGTGCCTGTGGTTAGATATGGTAGCTGTGTAAGCAGTGCACAGTTGATGTTGCTGATTACCAGAAGAACATTCACAATTAGTTGAAGCATTCATGGAAGAGTGCTCCTCCACTCTTCTTGCTTTCAGGTGATAAAAGATTTAGGTAACATCACTTCATATCACACTGAACTGCAGAAAGTAGAAAAGAGATTGTCCAGTTTGGTTCCCCCTCACCCCCACCCCTCAATCCTCTGAGTATGGTGAAGAATGTATGCATATGTCCACATGCTGTGAGGATTTTCTTAAATGGCATTACATAGTATGGCATAGAGCAGCAAGAAATAGTCTAGTGTTTAAGTCTCTGTATTTTTAAATATGCATTATTATTTGGGAAATATTATTTAGAGCATTGGTTTAAAATTATTTGTGTTAGACTATCTTTTTTGACTCAGTAGAGGCCTTTTATTCTTCAGAGTCAAACAGTTGACGTATATTTAATATTCATTTTCTGCATGACTTTATTTTTGTGATATGTGTTTATGTGCAGTATCTAATTCCAATAAAATTGTCTTGACTTTTTCCCTTTTAGTTTGATGAGTGGTGTGAAGAATAATGTTGGAAGAGGGATCAATGTTGCTTTGGCAAATGGTAAGAATAGTTATTGTAGCTTATAGATATATTCAGTGGATGTTCTTGTACCTAAAAGTAAAATGCAAAATAGTGTCAAGGAATCAGATTATATCCACTTTTGAAATGAAAACCTTCTCTCAACCTCTGCCTGCACCCAAACTACCATAGATGGAGACTTGGTGTCTATTTATAGCATGTTTTCTTGAAAGTATCCCAGTAGTGATCATTCTGTGGAAAACGTTCTTTGAGATTATCAGAAAACAGTGAATCTAATGTTAAATTATGTTAAATGTTAAATGAAAATTTGATGCATATTTTATCATTATGATAAAGATAGGGAGATAGGCATGAAGGTATATAAAATGACAAAGGATAATGGACTATTCATTGGATAGGTAGAAGAAGGAACAAAGATTGAGAATTTATTGTAGTTTTTCAATATTGTCTACAAGTTTCTCATAAATTCATTGAATCCTGGCCATCTTCAGTGTTGCAGAATTAGATCTGAAAATCCGAGCCATGAAGCAAGGGCTATATGCATGCAGATCATCTCTACTCTGGTACCATAAGTATCCCATAAAGCCATAAAAGGTGGTAGCGGTTACTATCCACCTTACGCATTTGTTGTATAGGAAAGTAGTTTTTATATATTTCACAACAATATGTAAATTTTTGCATCTTTCTTCATTTTCTTAAGTAAAACATTTAATATCTGTCTATTTAATCAATTTTAATGAGGGAAAATGCACATTTTATTTTAAAATGTCTTTAATATATAAAAGGGTATCTGATTCAAGTAGCTATCTCTTTGTTGTAAAAGATTTAAATTAGGGAAGCTGATAACACATATACTTAACTTTGAATTGAAATAGTATGTAACAGTGAATTATGTTTGCCACTCTTTGATATAAAATATTTATGAGAAAGTCCTATTTAAGGATGGAACTGGAGAGTATCATACTAAGTGAAATAAACCAGTCCCAAAAAACCAAAGGTCGAATGTTTTCTCTGATATGTGGATGGAAACCCATAACAAGGAAGGGTAGGAAGAGGAAGTATAGATGTTCATTGGATTAGACAAAGGGGGATGAAGGGAAGGGAGAAGGATGGAAATAGGAAAGACAGGAGAATGAATCAGACATAACTTTCCAATGTTTATATATGAATACATAACCAGTATAACTCCACATCATGTTCAATCACAAGAATGGGATCAAAATTGTAATGGCTTGCACCCCAAGTATGTATAATATGTCAGAGTACACCCTACTGTCACCTGTATCTAAAAGCGACAAATATAAAATAAACAAATAAGAAAGTCTTGTTTAAAAACTACCCTTCAGATATATACAATTCAGATTTTAAGATCTCAGAATAATTTCTTCTATGCTAGTGAATTCACATCAGTCATTAGATGAGATCATTTGTCTTCATAATGTATGGAATATTTGAATTTCATAATCTGATCTGAATTCAATCTCTTTCAGGAAAAACAGGAGAAGTGTTAGACACTAAGTATTTTGACATGTGGGGAGGAGGTACGTGTGAATATGACTGAATTACCTCAATGTAATGTAGCCAATTAATGAGAGAAAAATGGTACCATTTGTGTTAGTTCATTTGCGTCTCTAACCTTTCACTAAATGTCCAGCTGTACTTTAATAATCAAATTGTATACAGTTTATTTTTGTTAGAAAAACTGTTGTGTGTAATTGAATAAAATAATATAAAAATCAAGATTTAAAAACAACAACAACAACAAATTGAGTCCTGTTTTCTACTGGACAACTAATTAAAAGCCCTGGGCTCCTTGAGCTTTCTGTCTGAAATTAGAAACAATGTATAAAAGACCACCATAACCAATTTAAACCTTTTTTACTGAGTCTGTTTGTTTACATATAATTTTCAGTCTCAAAAATATAAGTGGGAGCCTTCAAAATATACAAATAAACTATCAGGTTTTAGAAAAATAGTAATCCCATTCATCCTAGTTCTACCTAAGTATGGCCATTAAAGTACATGAATATTCAAGAGAAGGAATAGATTTTCTTTGTAATTCACTGGACTTAGTACAATCCAAAAACATTTTTCCCTTTTGTATTTGGAAGTCATTCAAGGAATGGGAAAAGACACCATCATACAGAGGCAAGGAGCTGGCAGCTTGAAGAAGACGATGCCCAAAAGGAAAGGGTTTCTTCTTCAAGTTGGAAGGGAGACCAACACTGGTTTATCTTTTAGTTCTTTAAGTTGGTTTCCACTTCTCCATCCCATGTATATATATATATTCCCTAGAAGGCAATACTGTTAGGCTTCCTTAAGTTTATGTTGAGAATTTTCAAACAATTCAGATTATATAGCATTTCTTATAAAATGAGATGCTGTGTATTATTTATTTCTCAAATAAGATGTGAAGAACATTTTATGGCTGTCAAAACTGTGTAAACTTAAAATGTTACCATCAGCTTTAGATTGTAAAGGCATAATTGGTCTTACCAAAATGTGTTACGTGGAGAGCCTTTTAGAAAGCTGTTGTTGGAAGCAGTAGTGTGATAGGAAGTTCTGGTGGTCCTCACTCTTCTCATCACAGGAAGGTGAATTCCTCTGAAAATAGTCTTCCAATTAAATAGTTGCAGTTTGTTGCCATCTTTGCATTTAATGGGAGTAATTTGTTAGCTGCTTTGTTTGTTCCATCTTTTCTGAATTGAAAATGTCATTATTATTATATATATTCAGAGAAAATCTTTGGAATCTTTTCTGTAGAAAAAAAATTAAGTAAATTTGAAGTAAACTAGCTTTGAAATAGTGTTAGGGGGCTATAAGGCAACCTGACCTTGTAGACAACTCCATATGTGAGGTGATTTAGTCACTGAGTGGTTTATTTTGATGTTCTTGTGGACCAATATCAAGATGATGTGATTGTGATATTTGCTGTAATTAATTTGGCTTTTAGTGATACCCTACATTCCTTGCCCCAGCTCATTGAAAAAGATAGATCTAGAAAATTCTTGAAATCTGAGTTTATAGATATTTTTAAAAATTACATATCTCTTGGAGAATTGGATGAAACCAGTGTATCCTCTTTCTAGAAAAGTTCCCATACAAACAATTTTACATACATTCAGGTAGTCCATGAGCCATTCTCCTGAAGTTTATCCACAGATCTCAGAATCAGGCTTTCCATAGACACAGTTGTTCATATCTGAGTGATACCTTTCACTTTATAAGTCATGGCTCTGAGTTGGATTTTCCTCAGCCTCAGGATATCAGTACAAAAGACATAGGATAAATTAGGACTTGAAAATTGTAGGCTGATGGTGGGATCATATTAAGGGACAAACTAGGCAGTTTTTAAACTTTGTAAGATTTGTCTTCCTTTTAGATTTCTTTTCATTATAAATTCTTGTTTTATGAATAATTTGCATTTTATAATATTAATTCTAGGGATTATTTCTGATGGTTACTCAGTCATTTAAAAAGAAAACCCCCCACCCTTTCTTTTTCTTCAGATGTGGCACCATTTATTGAGTTTCTGAAGGCCATACAAGATGGAACAATAGTCTTGATGGGAACATATGACGATGGAGCAACCAAGTACGTAAGCAAAATCTTATCCAACTTGTTGGGGCTCTGATTTGTAATGATAAGAAAAACATATTTTCATTGAAAAAATGTATAAATAAAAAGGTATTTTATTAAACAGAATTTTTAAAAATTGTGCCAAATTTATATTTTTCTTAGAAGTTATGAATTTTTTTAAAAAGGTCCAATTCTACAAGTGTTGAAAAGATATTTGGCTTTTTAAAAGAACATGCCTTCTTTGGTTAGAATTTTTCCTCACAAGATTTTTTTTTGTATTTTCTTTTTTAAATTATCTTTTGCATTCAAGTTAACCCATACTTACTTGTTTATCAAGATATTAACCATTATTCATGTTAAAATGTATTTTTTTGTATATTACTTGTTCATAGTTTTGTAAATTTATGGTGACTTTGTACTTTTATCTTAAGGTTAATTGTCAGGTAGTTGAGTCTGTGAATTTCTCTTTGTAGTTTCTTTTCCTTTTAGAACTGAGATGTATTTTTGCATTCCACATTTGATATTTAGTGTATTTTTTTCCCATTATTTTACCATTTTTCTGCGTTTCTAAAAATCCATTCGGAAGACTCTGTGTAACTAGGGCCAGACACTTGGTTTCGTGTCTGGAATTTTTGTTCTGTTGACAAATTTTTATTTGCTGTTTTCAAAGACACTATTTCAATTGTTTTATAACTATTGTGTGAAAAGTAAGTATACTTCTTGACTGGTGGGGCTAAGCCACCTCTAACATTCGTCTTTAAAAAAAATTTTTTTTAATATTTTTTCCATCAAAAATAAAAAATAGCTGGGTTTGGTGTGGCATACACCTATAATCCCAATGGTTTAGGAGCCTGAGGCAGGAGGATTGAGAGTTCAAAGCTAGCCGCAGCAAAAGTGAGGCACTAAGCCACTTAAGGCTCTGTCTCTAAATAAAATACAAAATAGGGCTGAGGATGTGGCTTAGTAGCCAAGTACCCCTGAGTTCAATACCTGGTACCCCCCCAAAAAAAAAAGAATAAAAAATATTCTTACATATTTTAATTAAAAAGTCTTTAAAACTATTAGATTCACACGGGAATATGGCATGTCTTCTATTTACTGATTTTTTTTTAAAGCATATATAACATATGGTTACATTATTGCAGATACAAACTTTAAAAAACAGTGCCTCTTTATAAGGGAATATAAACTGAAGTCATTTCACAAAGTGCATTTTTTTCTGGTTCACCTGTGGCTATATTAGATTTGTAAACTGAAGATCAACGTAAAATTGGCAAGTTGAACCATTTTCACATATCTGAATAGGACGACACAGGATGTAATTACACTTTCCTTATCAAAAAACCAAGTAACTTGCTCTTTGCTTTGGTTGTTTTAAACCCCTTTGGCTGTTTTAAACCCCTTTTCTGACTAGCCCCACATGACCTTTCTTCGAGGCTACACTCTTTTGTTATACCTGTTTGGAATGAGAACCGTTGTTCTCCTTAACCTATTAATCTATTAATATTCTAATAATAAATTGTAGCCTAACTGGAAGTTTTCAGTGTAGATACCTGAGATTAAGAAAAAACCTTAAAGGCTATCTAAAACAGCACGCAAGCCTGGGCAAGATTCCCTGGAGTGCTCTGTAAATATCTTCACTTTCATACCCATGCAGTTTCCCTATCTAAAACAAAACTAATGCAGATTCATAGAGAAGTGCTGTGCTCCAGGGTGGGCTCCCTTTAAATTCTCCTGATTATCCTGAACTTGGGTAAGTTGTGCAACAAAACAATAAATATGTTCTCCAAGAATTTAAAGCTAATTGGTGTTTACTTTTTTCTTTTCTAGGCTCAGTACACAGACCTCTTTTACCTTTTATCATGTTAGTTTCTTGTTCTACTTATACTCTGGCTACATTTCTTGGGCATTCTTTAGCTGATTATTGTTTCTTTTAAAATGACTGTCCCAAATTAAATACAGTGTTCCAGATGTGGTCTGGCCAGTGCAGAGTGCAGTGGAGATGATCTCTTGCTCTGTTTTAGAGATTACATTTCTTTGAATATTCATGTAGACTGGTATTCTATTAGTTTTTTTTTTTTTTTTTAAATAATCACATCAAATTTTTGGCTCATGAGTTTTTGGTCAAGTTAAATTCTAGAATCTGTTTATTTGATCCTAGACTTTTATTTTGTTTTTTAAACCACTGCCAAGTCAGGTCTTTCTCTCCATTCAGAACTTGATTTTGTTAATTTAAATGAAGAACTTTATATTCATTTATTCTTGTTAAATTTAATTTTGCTGATTTGGACTGTCTTGGTCTTGATTCTGACATTTGTCATATGAGGTTTCCATGATCTAGGCTTTGTACTCTCTCCAAAGTCATTTTTATGTCCAAATATAAGTCCTTGATAAAAATGTTTCTCAAGAGCAGTGTGCTACCCTACCAGAGGCCTCCTCTTCCAAAGGATTCAGCTGATAATGAACTGCAGAAACTATTTTCCAGTGTACCTCAATAAGCATATTATCCAGCTGCAATTTTATTGTTTTATTTATAGAGGCTGTTTTTTGAGACTGTTAGTTGAAATCCGTAGATGATGCTAATTACAGTACCCTGATCTACTTCCTCCATAGCTGAAATAGCTAAAATGTCATTAAGTTGACTTTACTTAATTCCTTTCTCTTTCCCACTATATGCTTTCTTTCTTTCTTTCTTTCTTTCTTTTTATTATTATTGTGTGTGTGTGTGTATGTGTGTGTGTGTTGCTGGGGATCAAACTCAGGGCCTTGTGCATGCGAGGCAAGCACTCTACCAACTGAGCTATATCCCCAGCCCCTCCTTCTTTCATTTTAATGCTTGTAGATTTCTTCATTGTCTTTTCTTGTAGAATTGTGGTAGGAATTGGAACCATAGTTTCTAAAATGTTCCTTGTATTTTTGGAAAACTTCAACTTTTGACTTTTTTTGTCTCAGCATCTTCATTTTTCCATCTTGTAAAATAACTGATACTGCCTCAAAGATTATATTAACAAGTTCCTGTAGAACCTAACTGTGTGCCTTCTGTGGGTCTGGAGGCTTAGATCTACTTTAAAACACTTATGTAGATATCGTAGAGCTGCTATTCTCTTTTTATGTTGATTAAAAATATGTGTACCCTTCTGGACAGACTGTCTTGCTTTGTTGTGATGATATTATGTCATTATTGTGAAACAGTGGGTCCTGTCATTACTCCCACTTCATAGCAAAATTTCTAGTAGTTTTGGGAGTCTCATCTTATTCTGAGAACTACATGTCTTCCTGGTAGTATTAAAACCTTTGTTCTCTGGGGCTGGGGTTGTGATGCTGGGGTTGTGGCTCAGCAGTAAAGTGCTTGCCTAACTCGTACAGGGCCTGGGTTCGATCCTCAGCACCACAATAAATCAATAAAATAAAGGTATTGTGTCCAACTACAACTAAAAAATAATTAAAAAAAAAAAAAGCTTTGTTCTCAGTAATGTGTTTTGCCTCGTATTTTTAAAACTGTGACTTTTTTTTTTCAGTTTGAACCCATCACAATACCCTCATTATATGGTGAAAATTATTAGGGTTATTTGGGGGGTGTGTGTGTGTGTGTTTTCCTTCATAGGCATTTCCAACCTGAACTTTCTGTAACAAACTCTCTTTCAAGTCTGGGCTAGATGGCCCCCAATGCCTAGCATCTGTTCTTCAGTCTATTAAGGTAGTATGGTGAAGTTCATAGCACTTCTATTTTCCTACTTGTTCTTTCTCATTAATCAGAATTGAGCCCAGAATAGCAGTTCTTATTGCTTTCTGAACTTCAAAAAAAGGAGACATTGGCTTGGCTCAATAGTGGAACTGCAGGATTGTCATATGTACTTCCTTTATCAGCAAGGACTGAAGCAAAACCAGACACTGTCTTGGTCCCCATTTCCACCTCAGTGACCTGGGGTTTTTACCTGAGATTTGTCATGTAGGCACCATCTACCTAAGGCATTCCCAAAACCCAGACACCAAGACAAGAGTGGACATTGAGCATAAACTACATCATTTGTGCACACAGGCATAAGAAATCATTCTCTTTAGTTTTGAAAAGGATGGGAGCCCTCCTCCTCCAGATGCCAGCCAAGACCAATCCAGATATAAGGCCTTTCTAATAATGGAAACCTCAGGTCTGCTATACTAATACTCTCTTGAAGAATGGGAACTCTGGACGGTCTCATGGAAATATAAGGAAAGAGATCACTGGAGTGAAAACATAAAGCTAAATCTTCACATTTCTTCTGTATCTCATGCTAAATTCATTTGTACAGATTATAATGATAACTTATGAAATTGTGAAAATAACTGGTTACAGAAGTAACAATGACTAATTGCCCTTCAATTTGTTTCTTAGTTGCTGCAAATGCTTAGCCAAGAAAAATTTTACTTACTGTTTTCAGAGACCAGACCTGTGTTTGGATGGCCACCTACTTTGGGGACAGTTTTTGTATATAAAGCAATCACCATTTGTGAATTTAACATTTATAATTTCAACTGTTTATGAGCAGCCCTAAATGTCTGTGAGATGGCAATTTGTAATCCTTCTGAGGTGTAAATGTGAATGGAGTCTAGGGCTCTTTGCCCAGAGAACCTACTATAATGTACCCTCTGCATTTCAGTACTATTTATTCATGCTATGGCAGCAAAATTCATCTACTAGTGTCACAAGTGGAAAGTTTTGAGAAAGTAGCCAGAAAATAGAACATCTACATAAACTGTATGAGTGGAATTTTAGTCTTCCAGATCCATAACATATGTTCTACGCTATTTGGAAATGAGAAAACAGAGTTCAGGTAATACTCTCTAATACACAAATTGTTTATTAAGGGAGCAAACAAATGGAGAGTGATACCTAATTCATGTAAGGATGGTCACAGGAAACAAAACTTGAGGAGAAAGTGAGAGAGCCCCTGTATGTACTCCATATGAATGTTTCCTCTCCAGAGTCTAAGATGTCACTGGTTCTTTTTATACTAAAGACATTTCACATCTTTTTGGTTCACGGTTATAATATATCACTTGATATAGAGTTGAGTCTGAAAGGCTAAATATTCCAGGTGCTGTCCCTCATTTTTTCACTTCTTCTAGTAGACTCCTTCAGGTGGATAACAGTGCCTGTGCCGTGGTCAGAATCATTCCATTGCTCCATGGATGTGGTTTGCATAAGTTATAAAAGCTGTTATATTTGTAGTTCTTTCCTGTTTTATGATTTCAAAATATAAATCATCCCTTTTATCTTTAGTTAAATGAGCGCTATACCTGGTTTCTTTCATTAATATACTAAGAAAAGCTAACAGATACTAGCACAGTATGTTTTTTGAAACACTGGAATTTGCAAATATGAAACACCCTGCCCCACATTTTAGCAGAACACACCTTTCAAATTGCCCTAGATGGTGGGACTGTGGGACTCTCATATACACTTGCCCTAGATGAGCTGCTTATGGGGCCATATGCTATAGGACTTCATATCAAATAACCTGTACAGGTGACCCATAATTATATTTTTGTTCTGTTTGTAGTTATACACCTAGCATTTATTTGAGTTTCTTCTCCCCTTTGAGAGACAAGGGAAAGGAAATCTCTCAATGTTAGAATTATAACCTACCCCCCACCCCCATAATTTTAACTAGTAATTTCCATAGTGGCTAGCTGGCTACTGCCCCTCCTCTTTCTGGCAGTTAATATTTTTGTTTTTTTTACATAGCTGAAATAACATTTGTACTGCTGTTTTCAAAATTTGCTTTGTCTTAAAATAAAACACTGTGAAAACTTCCAGATTTCTATCAACATTTACCTTTATTCCATTCCCATATAATTTATAAAGGGTTTAGTGGAGAATCGAAGTGCTAACTAATTTTACAAAGATATTGGTTGCTTAAGACCTTGGATTAACCTGGATAGGCATCTACTAAAACTTATTTACTTCCTAATAGAATAAATTAACATTATTAATTGCTAGAATTCATGTTCTTTTCCACTAAAGAATTTAAATAGAAATATTCTGTGAAAACTTTTCTGTTTTTTACATTTTCTTATTTAAGTTCACGTGTTTTCATTTTACTTCATGCTTATCAACTGTTATGGATGAATCAGTGCTAAGTGTAGTGCCCTGTGTTTACTGTTGTTTTCTTTTTCCTTAAGACTCAATGATGAGGCACGGCGGCTTATTTCTGAATTGGGAAGCACGTCTATTAATACTCTTGGTTTTAGAGACAACTGGGTCTTCTGTGGTGGGAAGGGCATTAAGACAAAAAGTCCTTTTGAACAGGTTAGTATCTTAGAACTTCATAATCAGTGAAGTTTTGCTTCAAAAGCAAAGTGTGTAAAACTTTCCAGTATATATTCCCATCCGGTTATTAAAAATTAGATAAAGCAGCTATTAAATATATTCAGATATTTTTCATTAAATTTTTAATAACTAGCTATTTGAAATAACCATGACACTTTTTAAATTCAAAAACAAATTCTGTATTTTTTTTCCCTTACATAACAGTGCATTGGAATAGGATTACTTTGAAGCCTTTTAGGAAGCATTAGTTATTAAGTATTTTAATTAAGCTTTAGCTATTAGAGTCAGTTAAGTTTGGAAATACTACAGAACTTAATAGAATGTAAACTTTACTTTTTGACTGACACATGATCCTGTAAAAACGTCTTCAGTGTTTTGTTTTAGCTGTGTTTTGAAGGTTGGCCACGGATGTGTCAGACCCCAGGGGTTGCTCATTTACTATCTTGGTCAGTAATTTATATGACTTCATTGTTGACATGAGTGTTACTGAAATGAGTGAGTTATGTTTTTTGAAAATCAGGACACAAAGGTTTTTTAAACTGTATATTATTACTGTGTTCCAATAGCACATAAAGAACAATAAGGATACAAATAAATATGAAGGATGGCCTGAAGTCGTAGAAATGGAAGGATGCATCCCCCAGAAACAAGACTGAAGAAAATATGGAGAAAACAGAAGGAAGCGCACTTTCGATATTAATGGGAGACTCATAAAGAAGAAACTACGTGTAAATATTTTAAGAGCATGCATCCATCTTGGTGTGTGCATGAGCATTATCTCTTTTGATATCAGGATTATTTATTGCTAACGTAAATAGCTATCTTTGTAAATAGTCCTAATGGGCAAATCACTGAACCATTTTTAAGCACATTTCCTTAAAAGTACAAATGTTTAGACCGCTATGGTAATGACATACATCAATTCTAAAAGCATACTCAGTGGATTACTGATCAGATTGTGAAAACATTGATATATAAGGTTGCTGTGAAAATCAGTCATGGAATAATATGGCTTTTATGGAGGAGATTTTGTTTATAAATATATGTATAGATATATATCTGGCCTTGTGATGACATTATCTTTTAAAGTCAAAAGAGATTTAGCTAGTCATATGTGTAATGTCACCTTATAGTCCATTTTTCCTGATGTACCTCTTTTCTTTATTTTCCCTTCCAAAGAAACCAAGAAATAAAATGTTGGATACAAAAACTTATGTCAGATTTGTGAAAAGCACAACAAATTCTTTAATGCACACAGCAAAAAGTCAATATATAAATGTAGGTGTCCTTTAGGACTACAGCTTCTGAATTCTGTGGTAGTGGTGTCAATAATTTGATCTTGTATAAGCTATTTAAAATGAAGCTAGAGGTGGAAACTCCACAGAGTTGGAGAACCAGGCCAAGTCCCCTCCCTGACCTAATCAGGTATTTAGGACAACTAAAAACAGTATATTTAGAGCAATACAGGTATATATTTTCCTTATTTGTTATTGGCATTGACTAAGTGATTTGAAGAGAGCTATGCTTTAATATCATGACACTTGATTTATAAGCTGATAAATTAATTTTCTATTTACTTCATCTAACTTCTTAATGGCAATTATTGCCCAAAGCTTTAGTGGCATATTTAGAAAAGTCCAATTACTGAGTAGACATTTTTTAAATAATTTTATTTGACCCAAAATGACTTCATTCCCAATTCTATATAGAAAATAAGAGATCTAACTTTTTCCTTAAGATGTTTACAAAATTACTTAGTTTTGTTTTATTTTGCTTTAGTTTTTCTAGGACATTAAATTCCTATTATATATGAAGTATCTTAAGCTGGAACATAAACAAATTTAATAATCCAAACTGCCTTTCACAGTATAAGGCAGCCCTAAAATTTTGAACCTAAATGGCTTGTATAAAAATAACCTATAAGCAGTATTTGTTATTTTGCTGTAAGTTGGATGCCTTTCAGATATTTCATAAATATTAATAACCTTTGGGGTACAGTTTCTTCCCTTAAACTGAATGTAATGCACCTTACATGTTTAAACAATTTTTGTAAACTTTTTAGATTTTTGGTGCTTATATATTCAATCACATGCAGCATGTATATTTTGACATTTAAAATACTTCCCTTGATTCTGTAAATTAAAAGAATAGCTATTTTACAGTTCCAGGGATTGTACAATAAATGTTACATTTTTTTTTAAATAATGAAAATAAATACATCTTGGTTTACACATGAATTTTTTTATTATCTGGCAAAGTAATATACTATGAGACTTCAATTGAGATTTTTTTAAGTATTTATTGTACTGTTTAACATGCAAATAAATTAAATCAGTGCTGTGGTTAAAAAGCAGAGGATATATCATAACATATATAGAATTTATATATCTAGATGCCAGGACACCCCTTTGATTTTAAAGATTGTAGAAGGATGGCGTTTGCAGGTGCATTGAGATGTCGAGAGATGGGGTTAGGATTAGTTATGTAACTAACTGCTTTGGTGCAGTATGTTTTTGTTCGAATTCTATCTTGTATAGATTGTGCCAACTTAACTTTGGAAGCAATAATTTTACTATATTTTATTTCCAGATCTCTTTAAAGTCAGCATTATAAGCAAAACAATGCTCATTTAACATTAATAATTTTCTTTATTAAAGTAGAAATTTGATGTTGACATTCCAGTAGTTTACATGGTATTTAAGGGCTTGTGGATGCATATTTTTTATTTGTAACCACAGATGCTTTCCTAGAACAAATGTATTATTATATGAATGTTAAAATAGAGTAAAAAAAGTAGAAAATAAGTAATATTTGGAAAATTAAAGAAAAATCGAGCCAGTCTTCATATTCCTGACTTTAATTTGATTAAAGTGAAATTTATCATTGTGATTTCTATATTGTATTTGTTTTTCAATTAATCAACTAATATTTTATAATTTTATGGTAGCTGAAAATTCATTTAGCCTGAATTTTACTTTATACTTTTAAAGTTTACACAGATTATAAATAATTTGACCAAAAAATATAATTTTATTCTGTTTGATCCTCCCCACTACCTACCTTTTTTTGAGGGGTGTTGGGAGGGGGGGGTTACCGGGTATTGAACTCAGGGGCACTCAATCACTGAGCCACATCCCCAGCCCTATATTGTATTGTATTTAGAGACAGGGTCTCACTGAGTTGCTTAGTGCATTGCTTTTGCTGAGGTTTGCTTTGAACTCAAGATCCTCCTTCCTCAGCCTCGAGAGCCGCTGGGATTACCACCATGCCGGGCCTACTACCTGCTTTTTAAATGAAAGAATGAGAAGTATTCTGTGTTCAGTGAGCAGATGGTTAAAAGTAGAAATTCATTTGGAAGACTTTTTTGAAATGTATATGAAAGGGGAAAATTATTTGTTGATTTGGTAGAGGATTTGACACTTCTCAATAAATACAACCTTTTGAATAGCAGTAAAAGACGTGTAAATTTAGAGATTTAGAATAAAGGAACAGATTTCACTTTTTGTAAAGCATTCCTAATGAGGATGCCTTTCCCATCTCTTGCCAAGACTACTTTTCTATCATATACTTGTTTCTTGATTGTCACATGTCATTCGTTAGTCAATTTCCACCCATCTTAGGCTCCTTTGTTTACTTAGGCTTTGATCCTCTCCTATAACTTGCTTTGTTGCAATTCCCTTTCTTGAGGTTCTAGTTTAATCAAGGCTAGATGAGAGTATAGAGCAAATGGGCCTGGCCAGAGCCTGACAGTCTGCTGTTGCTAGGTGGCGTGAGGGGAGCCAACAGCAAGATGAAAGCCCCTCCAGAGAATCTAAGAGGCCTTCCTCTACTACAGTCTTGCTTCAATCCACTGAACATTTGGGTGTCTCTTCTGTGGGTGGTCAGAAGGAAAAGAGATTGGCCAACCCTTAGGTTAGAGACAAAGGAGATGTTTCTCTTGGATTTGTCCCATGGGCAGTTTACTAGCATGGAGAACACAATCTTCCCAATACAGCTAGTTCACACATACAACTTGGTGCCATTACTGAAGTCACTGTTCAGCTGTGCATAAATCATGCTGACCTAGAGTGCACTGAATTTTGAAAGAACAAGGCTAAATTTATAAAAGCTGTTCCCTTTTGTCAGAGAAAATCTAATTTATGTACCTGCAAGTTTATAATGCTCCATAACCGTTGGCCCATATTTGTTTACCTTGGTAGCCATAGAGAAAAGGAGGCTAAAACCTTAAAGAGAAGGGAATTCTGTGGTGAGACAGTATAGTGTACTGATTAGGAACACAGACCTGCCTGCATAAGCTTCTTTGTTTCCACCAGTTATGACAGTGATCTTGAGAAAGTTCCCACGCCTGTGAAACAGTAATGATATTAGTGTGTGTGTGGTTCCTACAAAGCACCTGACACCAAGTACTCAATAAATGCAACTGCTAGTATTACAATTGCAATAAGCTGTCTCTTGCAGGCTAGTAACATTTTAGACCAAAAAAAGTTAACAAGTCAGCCTTGAATGGGAATTTTCACATTTTTACCTTTTGGGATCAAAACATTCCTTTTACAGCAAAGTCTATTTGAAATCTTAATGTTTGACTTTCATGTTTTCCATGATGCCTGCTACTGCTGCTAGAGCTTGGAAGTGTCATGGTGGGATGAACGAACTCAACTCAGTCTTGGCACCAATGAATCCCCTTCCAGAGCGTAGCCTTCTCAGTGAATAATGGAATAAACTGGACAAGTTGGAAGTCTATGTTTGTTTTCTGTAAATATAGTCCTCCAACAGAGGAGGGTAATGCTCAGCCCTGAGAGTGTGAATGAGCCTGAGTTCTCTTATCCTAAAACTTAACGCAAATTTTGCATTTTATCATGTCAGATGTTGATAAGAACATAGAAATCTTTTAAATTACTTTCAATTTTAGTTCCAAAAGCTGTTTAGTTTATGTATACCTCTGTGCATCAGAGGCCTGATTGGAGAAATACTTTGTTTTATTTGATAAGAACCAGAATGAACTCCAATGAGAATGTCATGGAGTCCAAACTCTGATCAGAAGAAAGGTTTAGAAGCAAATAATGCTGGGGGCTATCATTAGAAATATGTTCAGTTCATGGAGAAAGCAGTAATCCCTGATTGTTGGGGAGGCCCAGGATGGAAAGTGGAAGGGTATTAACTAGTATTTCCTGAGATGCTGGGAATGAGCTCTGGGCCGAGTCTTGCCTGCTGATTACCTGGGAATGTGCCCTGCCCTAAATTGCTTTCTCTTCTCCCTTAGGGAGAGGACTTGCTCCAGACTTCTATAGAAATCTGATACTTGACCAGAATAAGATTGAAAAACCAATGGAATTGTTAATAAAGTATCTTAGAAGGCAGTGTTAACATTCCATTATGGAAATACTCTGGAATAGTGTTCCTTTGGTTCTAAAGCCCTGGGTGTGTTGGATTTGGGCACAGTGACGAGTTGTGGCAACTGGAATTTTGAGATTGTTTTTCCTATATCTTAGTCAAGAAATTTTAAGTATAGTTTCTCAAGAAGTATTACGTTGAGGACTTGGGGGAAAAATCTTAAAGCTGACAATTTCTTACATAAATAGTGAGGTTTACCTTTCAGTTTGTAAAAATTACTTACCCTGTACCAATTTAATAGAGGTTAAATTGATATGCATGTTAGGATGCATCCCATTGACTTCTTCAGTTTTTCCAAATTGCTCTTTTACCATATGTTACTTTTTGCCTTTCATAGAGCTTGAGAGGAGCAAAAATTATTTATTTGCCAGAGAGTTTAAGATAAAGAAATGACAGTGAATAGGACTAATGAAAAGTGAGGATTATATACCAGGAATAAACAGGTAACCATTGATTTACATTTTGTATACTGACACATTTCCTTGGTTGAGAAAGAGATTAAGTATATTTGAATGTGTGGTTTAATATGGTAATAGCAAAGAGTAATTAGTAGCAACAAGAAGAGGCTGCCCTTCCTTTTCTGGCTACACAGGGGCAAGTGGTTATAGATTATGACCATGAGTATTAGCTCATTACTAAAATATAGAAGGGAAGGCTTTTGGGCCGGTAGAGGTGAGCCACTCTAATGGCTAGAATGGCCATTTAACAATAAAAGGCAGTACAGTATCCTCCAGACTTTCTGACTTTCCTGTTCTTACCAATCAAGTGCTTTCACTTATTCTGCAAATTAAAAAGTCACATATGAAAGTTTAGTTTGTGTTGACTTGTTCCACATGTATTATTACTTTCCCTTTATAATGACAAGGGAAGAGATTGCTTTTTCTAGCAGATTTTGTTTCAAAAGGTTTTAATCTGTTGCAAACCACCTCTAGTGGTTTTTCTTTGGATGTGAGTATAAACCACTACAAATGGTAAATTTCATCCATCTATTAAAAATAACACTTATGTAACAACTGACTATAAGCACAACAATAAAAAGGATGTAAGTATTTATTTTATGTCAAACCTAGTTAGTGTGATCTTTAGTCATTTATTTTTGGAACAATTGTTAGATTCTTGGATAATTCAACTGTTAGCCCCATTGGGATCTACAGTACAAATCTGCTCAAATGACTCTTGAGTTTAGACATCAAGAAACAGTGAATTTTAATTATAATTTCACAGCCTACCTCCATTCTCAGTTTTCCAATCACTTCACACCCTCAACCAAGTTTACATAACCAAACTATGAAAAAAATACTAGAATTGTCATTATATTCACAAATACCCAAACTGTAATTATAGTTTACTGACAATTTTGATATTTTAGTACAATAATAACTTAGTACTGGCTAGGGCATGGATGCCAAAGCTAGTTATTCTGTGAAAGGCTGGTTACTTGACCTTTTGCAGGTATAGTTTAAATGAAGGCCACAGAATGATACATACTTTATGTGGCTGTTGTGGGAATTAAATATATATAATATACATATATATATTTAATTAATTATATATAAATGTATATAATGTATATATGTACATACATGTGTATAATAAATATATATTATACATATATATTTATATGTGTATATGTATAATTAGATCAATACTCAGTTTACAGGGAGTGTGAAGTGTTTGTTAATATTCTCTTTCAAAGGAAATGAGTCCCTCCCTGGTATACCACCATGTCTCCTTTTGTGCTATGCCACATGCCATCCTCCTCCTCCAAGAAGAGTGTGACATCACTCTTATCTATGGTAAAACTGAAATAGAAAAGAATCCAGGCATCTTAGCTCACTGTCCTAAGGAAGGGTTCACCTAAGGGACTATCATGGTTCCTGGGAATGGGATTTGAATTTTTTCTTCCATCTATTCAGCCAAGTGGATCATAATGTTCTAGACAACTAACTGGCTCCAAGTGGTTGGTTTAATTTCTTGGTGTTTGGCGACCTGTGGAAGCTGATGCAAAAAAAATTATCAGCAACTCCCAAAGGGCCTCTAAGTCAATATTTTGATGAGCTTTTCTGCTTCCACATTTTAAACTAAGTAAAATCAAAGACAATATCTCTTTTTTTTTTCTGATAGTATTTCAGAAAATTAAAGTGCTTTGAAAATATTTACTGTGACTATCACGTTTCCAAAGATGCAAAATCATAAGGTCATAGCATCTAAACATTCATAATAAAAATTTCCTTGTTATTCTTTGTATGACTATCATAGCTCCTTAAAATATAAGATAGCTATCATCCAATTTGGGATAAGGAAATAATGCAGTTTATATTAAAAAGATTTAATGTGTTATTAATGTTGTGTAAAGGTACTGCAAATCAGAAATGTTGTTATTAGTCAATTTCCTTATCCAGAGGTTACAAATAAGGCCATTAAACACGATATTCTTGATTTTATTTTAAGATGAACCATCGTTTCTATTAGGCAATTCCAAATTAATAAAAACATTGAACTATTAAACTGAAAAAAACATTAGAACACCCCTCTCCCCCTTTTAACACTATACAGGGCTTTTAAATAAATCAAGACACTTTGTACCCACATACATAACCCACAGAGTTTTGGACTTGCTTTGTCTGGATGTGAATTCTGTGATGAAAGAAGCTGTCCTGTGAACACATCACTAGAACTGGGACATGTAATGACTTGCTGGCCAGCATGCAGGCACCCTTTACTGGTGCATAACACCTTGGTTTTCCTCTATGAATTCACCCCCTCTCTGTTCTATGTCATTTTAGTTTGCATGAAACCCACTGCTACTTCCAGGCAAGGGCCGTCAGACAGATCCATGTACCTATTTCCTAACTCCATCCCCCCAGTGGTCATTATGATTGGCTCTGAGATGGGTACATTTAACCAATAAGGGCCAATGACATTCGACCTTTGCTGGGGCTTCCAGGAAAGAGAAATTTCTGTTCTCTTCCAGGTGAGATTACTTTTAGAAAAGAACCTCCGCCTTTCCTTAGAATGAGACCTCTCTCCTTAGAACAAGTATTGGGAAAATGTGAGCATCCCTGTTGCTAAGAAAAGCAGAGAACCTGGAGCTGCTATGGGTGGGAGGGGAGGGCTTGGGGGTTACCACACATTGTGGCATCTGAAGTCAGCCTCAAGTGATGGAGAGACCTGAGCCTCAGTGTGAGTTTATGGATCAAGCTTCACCTAAACCTGTTAAAATTCTGAAGTTTTCCTTTAATATTTAAATCAGTCTGGGTTGTTTTCTGTTATCAAAATAGAGTCATAACTAAGGCAAGCAAAATAGCCTAGACAAGATAAGAACTTTTGCCCTCAGAATGGCGTTCCTAAGGGCACAGTGGTGCTATAACCACCGACTGGGTGTGGGAAGGAAGTGGGCCAACACCAGGCTGTCAGCCAGTAAGAGAAGAGAAACTCGAGGATGACTTCATGGAAGTGCCAAGGATGAGAAGGAAAAGAAGAACCCAAAGATGCAGCTTGGGAGTTGGAGCTGTTCTTGCTTAGCACATAGAGGAGAGCCTGAGTTAGCATCAGGTTTTTAGAGTAATGGCTGGGTAATCAGGTATTCATATTATGAAAAGTTTTCTAGTTAAAAGAAGAATTGGTAGTTATTAAAAATTATAGTCTTCCTCTTCTTTTGGTGGGGTGGTGGTGGGAGGGTACCCGGGTGAACCCAGATGTGCTTAACCACTGAGCCATATCTACAGCCCATTTTATTTTTTGTTTTGAGACAGGGTCTCCTTAAGTTTCTCAGAGCTTCACTAAGTTGCTGACTGAGACTGGCTTGAATTCACGATCCCCCTGCCTCAGCCTCTCAAGTTGCTGGGATTATAAGCATGTACCACCATGCCTGGAACATGTTCAGTCTTGATTTTAATACTAGAACTCAGACATTTTCCATGAGTGTTCTCTTTTTCATAAATAATTGCTCTGCCTTGGTAAATGAAATTAAAAGGAAATAGAATGAAAACTCTGGGTCAGGGAAACATTTCTTTATCTTATTCATAGGGAAGAGAATATTCTTTCTTTATCCATTCTGAACTTAGAAAACTTTTTTCTATATAATACTGAAATATTTAACAATGCATAAAACCATAAGCATTTATATTAAAATACAATTTTAAATACATCCCTGTAATTTTCATCAGGAACTTTGTAAAATATAATGAAAATACATGCATGGATATTAAATCAAGAAAGACCACTCAAAAATTCAAATGGAAATGCAGCATTACATACAATATAATAAATATCCAGGATAGCAAATCTGCAAATTGATCATTACTCTGACTTAGATTCTTTTATCGAGTTAAGACTTGCTATATAATTTATTATAATAACCTTACAAATTAAACATAACTAATGTGAAAAGAGAATTCAATTAATCTGACTACTGAAATAACACAATCCCCAATATTTTGCAACATATTTTGGCAAGAAATACACATCCATATAACTAATTATTCAATTACCTTCTTTTTCAATGTTAAAAATAATCAGAAATAATAGTATGAAAAGAAACAGGCTAATCTTAATTCTGAGATAATCTTATTGCCTCAGCTCTTAGGCTTTGGCAATAAATGTCTTACATTTTAATATGTCATATAACTTAAATACCATATTTACAAAATATAAAACTCTGTTAGCAAAATACTATACAAAATACTGACTTTACACATTTAAAGGGTGCTTTTCATTGTAATATATGAGAGCCCTTTATATTTTTACCTATGCTGTATTCCCACCTGTTTTCAGATTCTCCCTCTCCCAGGATCTCTGTGCCGAGTTGTTAACAGAGGAAACTGGTCTATAATAAAATTATGACTCTCAAGATCAAAGATTGTCGTATACCATATAGAGGTTTTTCTAAACAAATTCTCCTGGTTAAAAGGCACTTAAAATCCAATTAATACATTTTACTTTTTTACAGTTTGACTCTTTGTCACTAAATGTCTCCAAGGAACACTTTTTAGGGATATTGTGTTACTTATGAAGATTTTTTTTTCTATTGCCCTTCTTTTGAAGTACACGAAAGGGTCAGTAGGCACCAACCACTCAGTTTAACTTTTCAACGTCTGTCTATGCACAAACACTTAGTAACATTTCTTCAATTAAAATACTAAGAATAAATGAGATTCATGTTTACCACTCCTGGTTGCCATAGAGATGTCTGTAAAAAAAAAAAAAGACTGCTGTTCACCCACCATTACTGATTTCCATAACTGAGTTCCATAGTTGAGGATCTTTTCCTGAGTATGGACCAGGTCTCCAGTGTGAGGGTTCTTTCTTGTTGAGGAAACAGATTTATCTTCCTTGTATGTCAATATACATCCTCCAAACCACTCACAGATGAATGCAAACCTTCTCAACTTCAAAATCCCAAGAAATCCATAATCAATGTGTAATTGGATGTCAGTCAGGTAAAGGAAATCTCAGAGGGGCTCAAGGATCTGGGAGTGTAGGAGTCACCTTGGCCAGCACTGTACCAGGAGAGGTACCCTTTGGCTGCAACCCCATTGTTTGTTGCTGAGTCTTGCAGGAGGCTGGAGAGAGCAGTTACTTACAAGTGTGGACGTCAGTCATGCTCTCACACCTTCTGCAGCGGACATAACAGCACCAGATGAATTTGCACTCACACCTCTCCACGTGCCTGACCACATGAGTGTTGTAGCCTCGGCCACAGCACAGGAGGTTGCAACCATCTGCACCCTCTGATGTACGATTGCATTCTCTGCCTTGTGTCCCTGGGATCCCCAGCTTTTTATCTTCCACACAGTAGTTGGGAGACTTATTAACATAGAGCAGGTCATCCTTACGGATTGGTATTTTCCTCTGATCTTTTTCTCTCCTGCGCATTTTCCTCTTTATTTTGTCTGATACCTGGATACTGTTTTCATATTTATCCTTTAACCAATGGCCAATCTTTTCAAAAGAAGACATGGTTTTCCAGCATGTTTTCACAGCACAGGAACCAGAAACTCCATGGCAGCGGCAGTCTACTGACATCAACTTGGCGACCGCCTGAAACCAACAGTAATTGTGTTTAAATGTCAGAAACACAGCTAACTGAATTACTTAACTTTCTGGGTCTGTTTCCTCCTATTAAACAAACAAAAAAAAAAATGACAGCTTTTAAACTAAAGGATCTTTAAGGATTATTTAGGGTTCAAATGTTTTTAGTTTTGTCCAAATGTCTCAATCTTCAGAGCAAATCCAAGTTGCATTTAAAGTAGTAGTAGGCCAGACTATTGTTGTCAGAGATTATCAGAGATACCAAAGGAAAATTATTTTTATTACTAATCCCTTACTCAAATTTGTGGGAGGATGCTCATGAATGCCTGCATGTTCTTGGTACCAGTGAATACATTGCTATTCACAGTGTAATTCATGACCAGCAGCCCCAGCATGCCATATGAGAAATTCAAGCCTTACTCCAGAACTACAGAATCAAAAGCTCCAATTTAATAAGACCCCATATGATTCTTATGCACATTTAAGTTTGAGAAGCACTGATAAAGCAGATGCCCTCAACTTGCACAGTACATTAATGGGGACTCTACAAATAAACCTTGCTCAAACCCTTGAGATTATGACTTAATTGGTTGGCACAAGCTGCTCAAATGATGCTAACTGCAGCCAGTGATGACATCTATTGTTCCAGTTGAAAGTCTTAGGTTTGACCACTATAAAAGTTAGATATGTTAATGTAGGGTAGGGTGGGGAAGGAATAGGGAGAATCCCCTGGTCACAGGACACATGAGAAACCTTGACTAATCAAGTTAAGTTGGTCAAAAGGAGAATGAGCTATAGAGTATGGATGCTTCCAGCAAACCCTTCCTCTTTTCTGGAAAATTAATCCAAAACATATGTCCTATTCCTAGTGGATCAGTAGCACTATCCTAACAGCAAAAACAGAAAAAGGATAATGTTTTTGTAATTTTTCATTTCTAAGTGGGGCGTTTATGCAGAAATTCCACTTTATGGAGAGGAATTAAATGAGATGACACATAAATTTGTAATAACCCATGAGTTGGGTGTATATTAAGTTCTAAATGTCTCCTTTTTCTGAAGAACAAGTTACAGTAAGAGTTAAGATAAAAAGCTTCAATGGACCTAATAATGCAAAAACAATAAAAGATTTTAGAAATTTAGGACTCTAAACTCTTATATACCAGGCTCGCCAGCATAGCTTCCTTCAATCCCCAGATGATGGCAGAGCAGATTAATAAATCGTCAGCACTAGCTGTAGAGTTGACATTCTGTCAACATGCTGGGCAAAATGAAAAATGGATCCAGCCATTCAATTACTTGGAAATTATGTATGTAATTTCACCAAAGAAAGGGGAAAAAAAACAGCACAGTTTAAATTCTGCTTGCAGTTCTTATCAAAACTATAAAATGACAAGGGTGTATACTTTGCTAGTTTGTATTAAACCCAATATTGACATATTTATGGAATTACATTTTCTAACACATTAAGAAAGTTTTCTGTACTATCTAGTGATGCAGAATATTCCAAACAACTAAGATTAATTTTCAGCTTTCAGTGAAAGCATATGATATTGATTTGTACAATGTTTGTTACTTCTTAGTCGTGTTTAAAAATAATCAACATAATAATATTTAAACTCCGTTCTTTATAGAATATGGCACATATACTCCTTTTGAAATCATGAAACTGAAAAACTAATTAATGTATCTATTTCTTATTAAACTAAGGCAAAATATGCCCTCCACTGATATAAGAGAAATATATGAAATATGGCACAAAGGCTTACTTGGTTTAATTTATGGCATTTGATATTCACAAAACCCTCAATTCATTAAGACACCACTAGGCAAAGAAATGATCAAATTAATGTGATCTGTCTGTCTTTGTCCAGATTTTAAGTGCCTGAAGGGTTTGAGAAAACAAGGTCAGTCAGTCTTAGGTAATAACAAATTATCCAAGAAAGGCAAAAACCTAAGAAAGTATGATTATGTGCTTAAGCCTGATCAACATTCCTTATAGTCCTCACTTAGTGATTTAAAGCTGGCTTTTCCTCTGGATCATGACTGGAGGAGCTGACTTGTCCTATTATTAACTGGTTCAGACATCATGGAAGGAGTTGCCGACCAGCAAAGCACGGAGGACAGAGTAGATGCTCATCAAATACTTATTGACTAATTAGTCCCGCTCACTCAAGCAGTTTTAATCCATCCTCGGTTGGTAACCCGAACCAGAGGATGTAATAAAAATCACCTTCATAAACAAAAAAACTGACTGCCCCAGGGCCAGGGGTACTAGAACACCTTCAGTCAGCTGGACTATCCACCAATTCTTTCACTCTAGCCCTGTCCACAACAAGATTAGTCCACAAAAATGACATGGTGCTTCCCAGGTTTGAAAAATAAAAAGAGATTTTCAAATTCAATTTTTTCAACCTCTGAATTTCTATCTGAGTTTTGGGAGAATTTTTCTACTCTAGAAAACCAACCCTTTTAAATACCTGAAGTTTATAATTTGCCAGTAACATTTTTTTTTTAGTTTTATTCCATTACTTTTGAATTGTAAGTGGTTCTAACAATAAGAAATCATATTTTTATCATCTATATGACATATTTTTCTTAGAATCTGTGTATATAAGTGAACTTCAAAGAGAAGAATTCCAATAACTTGACATGCAATTCGAATGACTATACCCTTATAATACTTCAAGGGTAGACCTTGTCCAAATGTGAATTAAAATAAACCCATATAATCACACTCAGAATTTTATGAAATTCAGAGTTTGGGGGCAGATAAACACACACAAGTTAGCTCTACAGAATTTAGCATTTCTCATAGCACATTTTCACAGATAGTTTTACTTCATTTAGTTTTTATAGGAAGAAATGCTTTGTACCTAGTAGGCATTTAGTGAATAGGTATTTTGTTAAAATTCCAATTTTATAGAAAAAGAAACAGCACAAACACTTGTCTTATATAAGTTGATGATCTGTGATATAAGATCTTTATACACAGCAAGATAATTTTAGTAGAACAGAGAAAAATTAAAGTGGATAAAGCAAGTATATTTAAGGAGATTGTATGAACACTGCAAAAATTTTTTAAAAAGTATATTCTAGATCTTTTCCTTTCAGGTTCCTAATTAACGTTAAATAGTCATTCTGAGTTACAGTGATAGCTCCATCATTTTCTGGTAACGGGAAAAGTAAGAGAATAGCAAACTGAATGAGTTGTGTGTGGTTATGAGAAAATTCCTTTCTCTACTCTAGTTGAATTGTTAAGGTTTATAACGATATTAACAGAGGAATGTTTTGTTAACTATTGCAAACAGATGTGCACATTTTGGTGGAACATTTTTAGACCATGGGAGAGCAATTAGGAGGGTGGCATTTAATATACTGTATTCCTCATGTCAGTTTTTGGTTTGATCAATTTCTAATGAAGTGAAATAGGAAAGATGTATCATTGGTACTTAAGGTAAAAATAGAAACAGCTTAAGAAGTGGTTTAAGGACTGATTGGTCCCACAATTTGGACTCAGAGGTAATGCAGCAGGCGAAGATTGTTTTCCAGTATAGTACATTATTCAAACTTTATAGGAATGGCCAGAAAATTGTTGTGGAACATTTTGTGACTTAACATTTCATTTCGTCAATCATCAAATGATCTGTTTAAGTTTTTTATGAAAACTGCGACATGAGATTGGATGGGTGGGTGTAGGATTCCTACTCCTTTGATCCATTTTGTCTCTTTTGGTTCAAAAATATATTTGAACCTGCTGAAAAGCAAAACGCTTACGTGTTGTTCAACTACTTATAAATATTCCTGAAACAGGTCAATGAAAATTTGGGGCTGGCCCTTCCCACTTTGTTGAGTTACTCATCATAAAACAAATTATGGGGTAGAGAAACTTAAAAGTTTATGAGGTGGACATGGTAAGAATGGAAATATTTTAAGCACACCAAAAGAAATACCCATAAATATTCCAAGTCACATTATTCCCAGAAGTTCTGCCCCTGGAAGACATCACATCATTCTGCTAGCCAATCACTATTCGGCAACATTATTCTTGGAGTTATAACTTTAGGAATGGTGTCAGAAACCAAGTGGGAATCAGAGTATTTAAGGTCAGCGGTTAGAAAATCATCTATCCTGCTCATAGCACTACTAAGCGCCAGTACCCACATTTTTCTGAACGCTTTCCTACATTTCGAGTTTGGGATTTTGAGACTAAAAAAATCAACTCAATTGAATGCAGACCTTGAACTTCACTCAGAAGAATATGCCTAGTAGATTAAAATCCTAATTGCCAGTATTGAAAATTGAGTCGATTGCTCTTACATGTTAGCTAATACCCTGGAAACCTGTTCCTTGGAGAGTTTTTTGTTTTGTTTTGTTTTTCTTTTGGGGGATTTTTTTTTCTTTTTTTGGCTACCAATGGAAAGAAAAATACAAAATGTTTTGAATTATAATACCTCATGAGGGAAAGACCAACAAAAACATTAGTGTAGCACTTTCAAAATAACCAGGTAAATATTTTGTAATATTTTTAAGATTCCATTTAGAATAACGTGAAAAAAAAAGTTTCCATAGGGAAAACTCTGAAATTTGTACAAAAAGTATATATGCACATAGGCTGAATTATTTTTTCCCTAGACAGAATAATTGCAGAAAATCTATGTACTATGAGAAAATTGATTTTTGCTAATAAGTAATGGATTAAAGTCCAAGTTGAATAGCTCTTTTTTTAAATAAAATCAGAAAGGAAATAAAAGTTTAATACTAACAGTTACAGAGGAAACTATTGCTATCTAATTTTAAAATAAAACTAAATAGTTGCATAATGTTACTTTGAAAAATGCATTTTAGAATGATTTAGGGCTTTTCATAAATTCAGAGACTGCTTTATTTGAGAAAACTAATCATAACATGAGCTCCTACGTTTTGGTTTTCCAGTTAAAATTTTTAAATCACTACCAGATTATTTAAAGAAAGGCTAAAGAAGATATAAGTTCTATGTTGGTAATAAACTTTCATTTAATTGTTTTCTTGTTTTATAATACATGTTTATTTTATATAACTTGATAGCTTTCTTTTGTTTAACTCTAGAGTTTAAAAGAACGTATGTTATTTACATTTACCATCTTTTATATTACTATGTTAGAAATTATAAGTATTTCTTCATTGGATAATATTTAAATTGAAGCAACATTTTCTAAAAATTTTAAGGGAAAGAGTACTACATAACTCCATATTAGGCAAGAGTTATTTAAGTGAGGTAAAATAATTTTTAATTGTTTAAATAAAAATATGAAAAGCTTATATAACTACTGATTTCTTTTTTACTATTTTGTTATTTTGAAATTAATATTAAAATTGCTTGAAAATTTAAATTTGAATGTTTAAATTTACTGAGTTTGCGGTTTTTGTATTTTAAACCAAGGCAGTTAACTAAATTGGCTAGAACTCACAACCATTCTGAATGAGTCCCAGTATTTACTTGCCAAAAATATAAAACAAATGCAACATATATTTTAAATATTCCTAAGAGATACTTCAACTTTCTTTAATTTACTTCAGGAGAATGTGGTAGATTGCAATGGCTACTCTGGGACCTTTATAGGTTATTGCTTATTTACAATAATATACAAGATGTGTGGATAGTCCTGTCTTAAAAAGTTTATTATGATGTAGAAAATACATACTCATAAAAAAGTTACAACCAGAAAAGTCACTATGAATTGCCAACTAATTCAACTATGTTGTAGAACTCAAACTTTATTGAATCAATATTCAATAATATAATTATACCTAAGTTAAATTAAGCTACACATATACACATTTTAAGAAAACAAAGTAAAAAATCAGAAATTATAAAAGAAGTTAATTAAGTGATTGTTCTTCAAATTTCCCTCCTCTCAATCTACTTTGAATATAGCTACGTTTTAAAATAGCCAAACATTTAATATAACTATAACTTCCTAATACTTATCTGAATTTATGATTTTTAAAAACAAACCTAAATATCTTTAAAACAAAATATCCATTTTATTTAAAAAAGAAAACTTTGCTTTGCAAAAAATATGATAGTAGTTGTTTACTTCCCAAGAATGTTTGTTCAAGAAATTAAGAACACAACTGACAGCATGTTTCAGAACCACTGAACAGAAAAATATTGGATTTACAGACACATAATCAAAATTCAAATTTGGGAAAATAATATTTGATTCAGTACCATTAGAAAAGCAGATACCATAAGTCTTATTCTGGCTTTGCCATTAACTTCCTAAGGGGGTGGAGCCAGTAATACAACACGTACTTGTACAATGGTTATTTCATAATTAATGTTTCAGAGTGCAACATATACTAATACATTGTATTACAAGATTCAACTCACATTAGATGTAGAACCTAATAGAATCAATGTGGTCAGTACACACTCTTTAAGGAATATGAGTGCCTGTGGATATATATATGTGTGTATATTAAATGTGTGTGTTTATGTGCTGTCAGTGCTCAGTGTTTAAATCATTTAGATGGATTCATCCAGAAGTGTAATCCTAGTGTTATTTACATAAAAACATTGGATTTGTATTTCATTTTCTTATACATACCTGCCTCCCAGCTTCACTGTTATGTAGGTTCATTGTTAGCAGTACTTTGCTTTCTTTTCCAGTGGTGTTTCTGATGGGGAAGTCCAGGAACTTTCTGCTGAACCACATGCCATACTGAACATCATCAGAACAGCCTCCCCAGTGCCAGCCTTCACTTGCTGAGCCACCATTCTGCAGGGTGGTATCACAGGAACATTCTGTCATGTTGCCTGCACTGCATGACCTGGTCACAGAGTGCACCAGGCCTGCCGCCATCACAGCATAAATAAATGCTGTCTCCTTAGTGCCTAGAATAAAACATAAATTGCCTAATTAGAAAGCCATGTCACTTTTTGTTTATGTTCGCAACAAAGGCTCCCACTCATCCTCTTACCCGGCAAGTAATTTTTCAATAGCTTATAAAGGATGCTTACTGTGTACGTATTTAGAAAGGAAGATTTCTATTGTTTCAGCCTTTAAAACAGCAACATTAATTTTCAGTATCCCACTTGAGGGGACTTTCATACATTGTAATGCCACACATTATCTTCATACCTTAAAATCATATTTAAGCTTAGTGTTCAATAACACAGGTCAAATTTAAATTCCTTTGCATGGATTCTGTGAATCTAAAATACTCACAGGAAATCAGAGAAGGAAAGGAAAACATATTTTTAAATTTAAAATATGCTGCATTCACAAAACACATGCTGAAAAAATGTAATATGATTTTTGTTTGAGTAAATAATATTCTTCAGAATGCAAATTAAAATTAAGCCAAGATCAAGATGATTAATAGATAAATGTTACAGTTTACTTTCATGCTAAAAACTAGATTTTAAAAAATCCCTGATAGTAATAAAAAACAGTTAACATTTTACATAGTACAACTCTTACAGTTATAAAGGTAATGAAAAGTAAGATAATTGAAATGTCACCAGCAAAAAAAAAAAAAAAAAAGTTCTTACCAAAAAGTATCCTATAATGAAATAGTTGTATTTAGCAGTCCTAAAGTAGAGTTTGATCTAAAATCTTTGAAAATTAAAGTTATATTAAAACATTAATAAGGTGAACTAGAAGGGACTCAGCAGGGCGACATTTTTTTTTTCCTTTCCAGATGTTTAGATTGGAATAGAAACAGTTTCACGCCCGTTGTCCAAGAAACCTTTTCAACAGCTAAAGCTTCTGCATTTCAGCAACTGTGAAAAACACTTTTTGTTTTTCTTTTTCCTTTTCTTTCTTCTTCTTCTCTCCCCCAGCTCCCACCTACAGGGATCTGGGCTCCCTCAGAAGGGTGCGCGAGCTAAAACTTTAAGGCAGAAAAGCATTGCTTTGGCAACAGAGTGTGTGTGGACCCTGCGGGAAAGGGTCAAAGGTGGGGAGAGAAGGGAAATGAACCCGAAAAACGACAATGCATCTTTCAGCGACCCGATCCTAAAATTCTTTGAATCTATTAATATTCCAGGAACAATCCTGGCTCTCTGCACCTTTATCCTTACCAAGACACTACACACGTGGAAAGAGAACTTGACTTTATTGCAGCGTCCCCTGTCGCGGGAGTGCGCTGAGGAAGGGAGAGCGAGAAGGAAAGGAAAACAGGGGAGACAGCTAACGTAGTGGTGCTCAGGTTAGCCGCGCTTCGGGTGGTCGGGGACAGGCCCTTTAAAATCCTCCTCCTGCGGTCCACCCAGTGCTCGGAGGAGTCGACAAACGTGGGGCTTCGCTTGGGTTAGCCACTTGTCCAGGGCTCGGTGAGCTGCAGAGCCGGTTAAATCAAAGCAGATGCGGCTGCAGCATTCCCCGCTGCCGACATCATGTTTCTCCAGCTGGTCACTCAAGTAGGGGGGCGCTTCGGGGTCCGAGGGGGTCGGCGGGGAAGGAGAGTCAAGAGTTTTTCTGCAACTCTAGCGTGGCGCATCGGGAAGGAGGAAAAGCCACTGCCCCTAGCGCCCTGGCTCTGTACCTGGGAAGTCCCCCCTCCTCCAGTATCGCACCTGCACCCGGAGTCTGGCCTCTGTCGCTCCCGGTTCCCTGCACTAAAAGCCTTTTTCAAGATTTAGAGAGCCACGAGACCACTCTAACATTATTTGCTTTATTTGAAGTAAATGACAGAGGAGTTGTCGCCTTGTGTTCCCTGCCATTCCCAAGGGTCCTGGACTCACCGCTGGTCAATTCGTAGCCAAAGAGGGGGCTGGTGCCGAGCGGGGCAGCGGCGGCGGCATTGGCGGTGGCGACCATGCAGTTCCATCTCTCGTGTTTGAACTGGCTCCTGCACTCCTGAATGCCCAGCCGGGCGCCCTCGCGGATGCTGGGCAGCAGGTAGGGTTTCCTCTTGCACAGCTCCTTCTGGCGGCTGTTCAGTGGCAAGTTGGCGCAGCCCAGCTTCTCCGGAACCCCAAAGGAGGCGATGCCCAACCACCTGTAAGACACGGCCGCCCCTAGCGTAAGCCGCTCCCCTGCCCTCCTCCTCAATCCCAGATGTTTTCCCCAAAATTAGGTCACCCTCTCTAGGGTCTCCGCCCCTCCTCTCCTGGCCTCAGTTGAATGTTCTGGGGGTTGGGCACCTTTTCTAACCACATAACCCGGGTACCTCTGCTGCCCCCATACTCACATCCAGTTTCCTTGGACTCCGCAGGGGAACAGCGCAAACAGGACTGCCCACAGTGCGCACAGGCGGGGCAGCGCCAGGAGTGTCGCTCTGTCCATGGCCCCCGCATGGAGTCCCCCAGCCCCGACCACTCCTCTTCTGCCCCACTTCTCCAGAGATTCGAAGGGCCGGAGGTCAGTTCCTCAGCACAACGTTGTTCGTCGCCCTCTTCCTCCTTGCAGAGAGCATAAAAAGGCAGCCAACAATGATAGGGATCTCACAAGCCCCAAGGCCCCTTGCAGTATGAGAAGGTGGAAGAAGTTCTTTGGGGCCCTCCTGCTCAGAGTTGGAGATGTGCTGGAGATGCGAGAAAGTCCCTCACATTCCAAGGTGTGAAACTTATGTTGATGTCTCTGCGTCTCCATCGCCCCCGGCTTCTCTTCTCATCCCCTCCCCCTGACCGCGCCTGGCTCCTGATTGGCCCAGTAGCGGCCCCGCATCTCATCATCCCGAAACCTCAGGATCCTATTGGCTGACTGCGGGTTCGGCGGGGGGCGCTCTGGACCCGCGGCTCCGGGAGAGTCTGTCCAAACTAGGGGGTGTCATAACCTTTCCTCTGGTTCCAGCTTCCAAATCGCTTCGGGATTGATTCAACCCAAAGACTGACAGGGCTCTTTTGTCTTGGCAACCCAGGATATATTGTGGGTTTGATGGGAGACGTTTTGCCTTCCACCCTAAGGGCTTCTGGATTACCCTCTGGATTGAGTGGCTGGAAAATCTCTCTGCCTCTTTTTCTTTCCTTGCTTTTCCTTCAATTCCCAGAAGAATAGTCTTTTTAAGCCAGAGTTGGTACCAAACAAGTTGACGGTCCAATCCCCTATTAAGTCCCCAGGTCTTAAATGCCAGGGGACTTTAGTGGATGGGTAAGAGACCGTCTGGTTTATGCTCTTCCACCATTTATGTATACTTTTATTTTTAGCGAAAGGGTGGATTCTATTCTACCACATTTAAATTGTGCTGTGATTTCCTTTTCTCTATTTGTCTTGTTTCCTGCACTGTCTGTCCCAAGTGAAAATGAAGGGAAGAGAAGTAAGTAATAGTTGTCTGGAGAACTCTAGAACAGATAAGGGTATGTTCTTATCCTTCTCTTCAGACTCACGTTTGCTCTTGTGAAAACCTTGGACTGGGCTACACACCCAAAACAACAACAGCAAAAACCTACTGTGTTCCAGTCCTATGGGAATTTATAAGGCAAGATTCCTTCTCTCGAGAATATGAGCCAGTCATTCAGAGAAATCTTTAACAAAATAATTTGAGATTATCAGAAATGAAGAATATAGAAGTTAGCAGGATACTCTTTGGGGCCAAAGGTACAGGCAGCTGAATGTTTTGGCAGCTGGTAGTTTTGGATGGTTAGTTAACCCAGTGTTTTGTAGAAAGAAAGGTCTGTGGGACAACTCTGAAGACCAGAGGAATATACTTAGCTGTGGTGCCAGAAAGCTCTGTCTCACTCAGACACAAGAAATGCTTCTGAGATGTATCACTTGCTCCCCAGACATTTCTGAAAGGCTATCAAACACTCAAGGTGGGCATATCAGCTCAGTGGGTACCCCAAAGGAGACTCACATTAAAGGCTTTGATAATGGTTGCTGCTTGTTCTCAGTATCCAATAAGGTAGAGCAACAAAAGCCATTGAAATTTCCATTCTGTCCCATTCACTGCTTTATCCAACAAACATTTATTGAGTGTACACCATGTACCCGGTCCTAAAGCCACATTGTAATTTTTTGAGAGTCAAGTTGATGATAGGTTATAGCTACTGATCCAGAAATATTTTTGCTAATGACTAGTGGCTTCTCTGAAAATCAGAACCTCCCTCCAGCTCTCTTTATTCTGTGAGCTTCCTCAAGAGAGACCATGTCATTGGACCCAATACCTGACATCCTGGTTTAAGTACAATTTATTGAGTGAATTAGCATGATGAGGAACATCTTGAGTAGATACCTAAGTGGCCTAAATGTGGGAACTAGAGAAGTTTCTTCCTTACAAAGATAATTGGAGGGGGTGCCATTTCTGCATTTCAGGAACTGTGTAAAGAACATCAATTCCATTCTGTGATTTCAGGGCCAGTAGCGTTAAATGTTTTAAAGAGGTTGTTTATTTTTTTCCATTCAAAAATACATAATGAGGGGATGAGGATGTAGCTCAGTGGTAAAGCACTTGACTAGCAGGCATGAGGCCCTAGGTTCAATCCTCAGCACTGCAAAAAGAATTTTCCATAATGGGTTACAATACAATGCAATAAATGTTGGAAGTATAACACATATAGATTATTTAATCCAGTCTTGGCCAGAGGAATAGCCACTTGCAAGTTTTCTTCCTTGTTATTCTAGGGGCCCAGTCCTGTCCATACATCTAGATAAAGCCTTTGGAGGAACAAAGTATACTTTTCTTAGAATCTAAGCCCACTGGATCAAACAATTTCAAATCCAAGGCACATTTTCAGGGCCTTAGTGGTCCTGTACCTCTATGGTCTAGGGCTTAGGGGTCATTGTGTTCATACTTCTAAAGCAAAGGAAACAAATTCATAGGACTTGACCAGGCTGAATAAGCAGGTTTTTGTTCAGTGAACAGATATTTGAGTTCTCATTTGGGGCCAGACACTGTAAATTCTCATGACTGAGAGCCTGCCATCCTCTCAGATTCTCTCTTGCACTTATTCTCTCCCCACCACTTACCTCTCTATCTTTCTCCTTCCTTCTCCAATGTTCCAACCTTTCCCCCAACAGTTGATGCTGATTTTATAGATGAGGAATGCAATTTGAGAAGATTAAGAAGTTTGACCAAGCTCACTCAGTTAGAAAGTAGTAGAGTCAAAAATCTTATTTCAGAGGCCCTGTTCTGTCCACCATAACATACTGCTACATAACCTAATTCAAAACCACAATTAATTTTTCCCCTGACAAATCCCAGATGACTAGAATCTAGGATCCAAACTTCTCATTGTGTTCCATAATTCCTTACATCATAGTCCATAGTTATCTCTGTTGAAAAAGTTTTGTTTTTCTGAAGATAAACGAAACCCATAATAAGTAAGTACCCTGAGGAGTTCTCTATGAAGTGGGTCTTTGCGGGTAGGTAGCAGTCTGCATGAATGCCTTTCCATTTTCCTTCTTTCTACTGTCTGTGGGTTTTGTGGGCTGAGAGGAGCCATGGAAAGAGCACAGGGGTGGGTTGGGTGACTGCAGCTCTGGTCAACAGGTGATAGATTATCTTGGGTAACTTTTTTCTACTTCATGTCTTGGTTTTCTCATCTGTAGAATTATCAAAACTCTCTTTCAGTTATGAATCTCTTTAGAGTACTCATAGGACTGGAGTGGAGAAGGTGGTATGTGTGGTTACATGTGGTTCCAAGTGCAGGGGCAGAGGGAAAAATGCATTGCCAGGGGATTCCAGGAGGACAAAACCCTAGCCACAGTTGGGCTTATCTGCCTGAGAGATGGGCGTGTCCCCAGAGGAGCACAGGCTTCAGGGTTTTAGCCCCCCTTCTGTGTCTTCAGCTCCATGTTTGCTTTGGGATTTCAATGAAAGTGAGTTATTTTAATTGCAGATCTCTTTTTAAAGGGCCAAATTATAATGTTATAATCTTATCAGATCATATGATGGAAAACAAAAGACATGACAGATATTTTATTTATCCTGGAATATGAAAGTGAGGAGCTCTTTCATAATCTAATTTATATCTATTTATGCAAAGTAGTTCATCTCAGCAGTGAACATTATGCTATTTAGACTGGAGCAGTAAAGTAAACCGGTAGGTTAAATATAAACATACACAAATCTCCAGATTTCAAATTGCTTATTTCTTTAGCCACAAGTAGGAGCTTCATTTCCTATTTAATGTTTTTGGTTTTATAATTTGGAGGAAGAACAATTTTAACTGAATAATAGAATGTGATCTGATATTTGACTGTGCTAGGCAAGCTTTCTAAGTTTGAGATGCCAATCTATATTTTAAAAAATTTTTAAAGACTTTGCCATTAGTTGTTCAAGAAGGGGGCTAATTTTATGTCATCTCATGATCTGAATTCAGCTACCCAAAATTTGATTAATGCTATTAAGAATAGCACCATGTAACTCCAGGTTTGTATGGATTACTGAAGCATCTCTAATTTCTTGATCCCACAAGGAGGAAATATTCTTGAACTTGTTTTCCTAGCAGGGGGAAGGTGTTTTGAGTTATCCTCTGGAAAGAGGATTTAAGAAAGGAAGAGCCAGATTTCAAGCATATTCATTTCACACAAAGAAGCTCTCTGGAGAGACTGTGAATCTGTGACTGTGGTCATCTCTGACCAGCTGAGGTAACTGAACCAGATAAGTAGCTGGCTGGCAATAAATCCCAGCTCCCACCAAAGATGGTTGTAGATTACTAGTTGTAGGAGCCAGGGAGCCTGTTCCTTCTGGGAGTTTTCTCTCAGCCCCTGGGAAACTCAGCAAAAAGTCTTCCTGGGCAGATATGCCTTGGACTGTGCCTCTGGCAACCCATCAGAGGACAAGACTTCTAAGGGCCCTGTTGTAAGAATTTCTGCTGCAGATCACAGAGACTTATGTGCTGGAAACTGATACCAGCAGCACCCCAGCTGGTCTTAACTCCCATGATAGAACAGAAGACCAGAGGTGACTTTTTACATAACTGGGTCTCCATCCATTCTATTTTAAATTCCACCTGGATGCTGCAAGTATGAAACAGAGCACAGGCTTGTGATCACCGGCTCTCAGGGGAGAGTGAGGTGGAGAACAACATTCTGGATGCCATGCAGTTCTTTGGTAGCCCCCAAAGCCCATAAGAATGACAGGCTCGGGGGAGCAGAGGATACAACAGCTATAGAAGTTCCCAAAGCTATAAAAGTTGAAAGATTTTTATTTACTTGTCTTAGAATTTAAAGTTGAAGAAACTTCATAAAGCACTGACACAAAGTGGTTTATCCCGAGAGCAATATCTCTCTGCCACTTTACTTTAAAAAAAAAAAAATTAAGTTGAAGAAAAAATCCAAAATCTAGGGTAAAAAGGGGCACATCGCTAGCTGCATTTATAGGCATTATGCAGTTTTCTTGGAATAAAGGAACAAAAGTGACAACAATGTTTAGCAAACAAGAGTGAGCACTGTTATTTAGAGGACACTGGTGAGCAAAACACAAAAGCCGAAACACACAGAGTGTTGTTTCTTTGAATATTCCTTTAGACACATTTTTCTGAGTTTTTCAAAATAAGGTAACTTTACCAAGTGATGAGTTATTATTGGTTTTTAAAAAGTTATCAAGAAAACTACTGCAAAAATCTGATGTTCACATTTTTTAGAGTAGTATTTACTCTAAAATACTACTGGGCCACCTACAATGAAAAATATTACTGGCCACCTACAGTGAAAAAACTAGATTGCTCTTGGAGGTTTTTGCTAACATAGAATAATCAAAACTTCAACTGAAGCATCATTTCAAATTGACTATGTATATTTTATTCTGTGGATTTGCATAATTACACTTAATGTTGTAGTGTTATAAATGTTCTACAGGCAACCAATGTCGATAAAAAATGAGCTAATGTAGACACTGCTTTTGTGTTCAAGGTGGCTGTTGGCACCTTTGACCATTGGTTACTGTCCTTATTGTGAGTAAGGAGAAAGTTAAAGTGATGTTTAAGTCTGGCCAAGTACAAAATGACATTTGGTGTTTACTCCTGTCTCAGTCTTTACACTGAGGTGAATAACATTGAAACTCAACCTTAACATTTTCATTTGCCAGACTGAAATCTTATTTTATTTGTATTTGTATTTGCTCATACAGCACTTTAAAACCCTTTGGCTTGACTTTTAAAATTCTACTTTCGGGATTTGTCTATAGCATTCATTTCTGATTAAATTTACTCCATTTCCTTATACTCATTCTCTCGAGGCAGCTCAATTTCTTTTTTCCTTCTCTGTAAATAGGGTCTGCATATTTATGTTACAATTTTTTGAGAAACACTGCCTCCAGGCCTAGAACTTTCTCTTCTTCTCCTTTCTTATCCAAACTCACCTAGCCAATTTCTAAGTCATACACTTTAGAAGTCAGCTGTATTTATTTATATCTCTGCCCAATTTCTACATCACCTAAGGTCCCTAGTACAAAATCTGTCACTAAATTTACATTTGCTTTATGATGGTCTAATATGCCTTGATTTAAAATCACCAATTAGATTATAAGTATCTTTAAATCAAGCAGTACATATGATCTTTTGCAATGCCCATCACCATAGTACATAGAGGCATTCAATAAACTTTGTGCAGTTGTTGCTTTAATAGACAGAAATCTCTCACAAGAACAGTGGAACTGGGCTAGGGGATATAGCTCAGTTGGTAGAGTGCTTGCCTTGCATCTTGCATGCACAAGGCCCTGGGTTCAATCCCCAGCACTACAAAAAAAAAAAAAAAAAAAAGGAACACTGGAATCTATGAACAATTGAGAGCTGTCAGCGTTGACATAACCTACTAAGTTGCCACTTTTCAATGGGAATTCGGCATATCTTTAACTTACTACATTGCATTTGCTTGTGCCATATGATTTGCACAAGTTTCAAGAGGACCACCAGATGGCTATGTCTACAGGCTTCACAGCTTCAGTTTCTACTAGTGTTAGAATCCGTAACAAAACTGATAACTCTTAAATCTTTCTGACAAATCTGTAGCCATGCCTTGTGCCCTTTCCAGGTAAGTTTGTTGAGCTAGGCTAATAACTCAAACTCTTACTGGCGTTTTCCCCAGAGAAAGCTTTTATTTGAGTAGGCAAGTGTGCAGAGCCTAGGAGGTTTATGAGGGTTCAGAGACGTAAACACAAACTGTATAGTAGGTGTGAGGTGTGTTCCAACTGCAGCCCTCTCACTTTCTGTTAATGATTATGGCAAGGGAGGCATCAATACAAAAACAGCCAGCTCGAGGGCTCTGAAGTTTGCGATCTGATGAAGTCTTCTGGTGCCAGACCAACTTTTGGGGTTGTCACATGGCTTAGTGAAGCAGCTTCCAAAATAGGCTGAAAAACCACAATTTTGATATACTGGGCTGGATGCCAGAATAGACTCCGAGTCCAGCTGACTGAGTAAAAGATTCCAGTTGCTACTTTAGCACCAGCGTATTGTCTGAAATCCCCAGGGCACACCCATGAAACCAGCACCAGAGAAATACAGTGGAGCCACTTTTTAATGCTGTTTTGGGGAGTGAACTAATATTTGCCTTATAGGTTAACTGAGTTACGGCAGGCTTCAGTTGTAAGGAGTTTCCCTTCAGGAACCGATTTGGCCCTCAGCATATCTTAATCTTATAGTAATTGTTGGCAGTCCAGGGTGGGGTTTAGTCCTGGAATCTTACCCTTCATACTCCACCCCTCTCCTTGCCTCAGGGGTTCTGATGAATAAAGCATGCACTGAAAGAACTAAACCGGTTTGGGCAAACTATCAGCTTTGTCAAGTAAAATGTTTCCTAGTGGTATTAGACTATGCAAAGTGAAGTTTCCTATTCCTTCCCCTTGAACCCAAGACCAGGACACTGACAAAGCAAAGCTGATCCAGCATATTCACCGGGCTCAATCATCATAAAATTTGTACAAGTGTCATAAAATTTTCGGACCAAACAGCATCTCTTACAATTACCTAAACTCTAATTCTGACAGAAGAAATCAGGAGGAGGCATCCAGAAGTGGAAAGGAGCGCTTGCACTATTTTAGGACATTAGGGTCTAATAAGGAGGAGTATGGAGCCAATCTTACTTCTGAGGAACCCACTGGGTGATAAGTACCAATTAACTGACCATTCATTTTCCAAGGGGAGGAGGTGGGAAATAAAGCACAGATTCCTTATCATACAAGCAGGAAATGAGAGTATAGATGTCAGAGGAAATCTGCACTTACTTGGGAGAGACCAGAAGTTAGTCAGATCTGTTCCCTACTATAAAATATAGTGTTGCAGACCCACAATATAGACAGGCAGGCAGATTAAGAAACTTCTGGTTGCTGAGGATAGGATCATTATGGTGCAAATTTTTCAGACTATATTCAGAGAAAAGACAAGTTATATTGATGATAATTAGCAGCAATGTAGAGAGTAGACAGTACAGGGTCCATTAGTAACCACTGCAGTAACCATCCACATCTGCAACTTGAAGTCATGGCAAGATGGACTGAAACTCTTATTATCAAACACCCTCAGCTCTATAGGTTAATTCAGAGAACAGGGCAGGTGATTTCACCCAAACTCACGTCATCCCTAAATAACATTGTATTGTTCTTTATATTTTTCACCTTAGGATACACCTTTTGTTTTCCTGTTGGGAGTTTCCATTGGTAACGTTAACATTAATTCATGATTCCTCACATCTTGTCATCTCAGGTAAGTAATGCAGAACATATCAGGTGGCCTAATCAATATGAGGTTGAAAAGCTAGATCACAAAATAGATAATCAACAAGTATTTTAAAACCAGTGTGTTAAATTTGAGAAATATAACACTGATATATGCAGATGATCATAAAATGCTAAAGAAACACTTTAATGCACTTAATAGCCTCAATTATTTGTTGATATATTGCATTAATTTTCATAGTAGACAAGTCACATTATAGCTGCTTGTTATTGACTACATATAAAGAAATATGCAATTTTTTAGGATAATTTAAGTCATTTGATAACACTTATATAATGGAGGGTTATTTTGGTAATTGCTTCATTTAAGGTGTGTCTTGCTTGGAATTCAAAATGAACAAATAAGGAAACTGAGAATCATAAATATATTTCACAGCTGGAAAAAAACCCAGAAGAACCACTTAGATTATGCTTTTCCAGGATTGTTTGTCTTTTGGGCTTAGTTTCATGCAATAACCTTCAATACGTCTTAAAGTCTTTCTATGACTCCTTTTCTTATATTTAAACTGTACTCTTCAGAAGTCTAATCAAAGGCATCCAGAGAATCAATAAAACTTTATGAAACAACTTAAATAAAATGATCTTTCACATTAAAATTCCAAAATGAGGATAAATAAAAATAACATATGTGAATCAAACAATCCTGTAAATCATATAATGAAAATAAGTTTCCCACTTCACCACTTACTCTTCGCCCTTCCTGAGATTTAATAGCTTATAGTTAGTTCTTTCAGGGATTCTTTTGGTATTTTCCTTCAATTTGTTGAATATAATGTTTATACAGTTGCTTCTTTTTTTTTTCTTTAAGACAGAAACAATCTGTCCATATTGTTCTCCAACTCAAAATCCTCCTGCCTCAGTTCCTGAGTAGTCACTACAGGTACACATCACCATGACTGGCTTAATACAGTTACTTACTAATTTTTAAAATATGAGGCATTGTCTGGTACTTTCCTCCCTCCTCCTGAACATTTATACTTTCTTATCCTTTCTATTCCCAATACAGATATCTCAAAATTATGGTTAGATTAAAAGTAAACTTTTACATTATTATGACATTTGATATTGCTCATGTTAAGCCACATATTATACTCCAATTGGTTTTCTTTTCCTTCCTTGCCTTTCCCTCCATTTGCCTCATTTTCTTTTTTATTTTATTACAAATTGACAAATTTTAATTATATCTATTTAGGGGGTACAAAGTGATGCTATGATACATGCATACAATGTGGGATGATTAAATAAAACTAATCAACACAAGCATTGCCTCAAATGCTTATTTTTGTAATATAAATATTTGAAATTTACTCCCAGCAATTTTGAAATATGCAATACACTACTAACTATAGTCACCATGCTGTGCAGTAATCTCAGGAAAACTTATGCCTACTGTCTAACCCACACTTTGTACCCTTTTATCAACATCCTATTTCCCCCACTCTCCCACCTCTGATATCCACAATTCTACTCTCTGCTTCTGTGAGTTCCCATCTGCTTAGCTTTCGTTGAATCCATCCCCAAATATCACCAGTTTTTAATTCATCACTAGTTGAATTGGAAGTGCTTATCAATTTCTTTTTTTTTCTTTATAGTATGTCTCTCAGTGTCCCCTGACCTGTTCCAATCAGGAATAGTTGCTTTTACATTTGATGCCCAACTGTTCTGGGACATTCTTCATCTTCATCCCAGGGGTCATATTTTTCTTGTTTCTGTGTAGAAACTTCATTTTTAAGTCTTGTACATTCCCATTTTGGGTTTACTATCTAGTTCTAGTGGAGTACATAGTCCCTTAACTTTCTCAGAAAGTATATATGAAATAAATTCTATAAGAATTTTTTATCTTTCTCTGAATGTTTGGCTAGTTATTGAATTGTATGACAACAATAATTTATTTTCAAAACGCTAAAGACATTTTTCCAGCTTTAATTGTTACTATTGAAATATCTGAAGATACCTCAATTATGTATAATCATATATACTTGGATTCAATATATGAATTTTTTTTTACTAATTTTTTTGGAATCAGCTTTTTCTCTGTAGCTTTAGAAATTTCATTATGATTTGGCTAGATTAAATATATCTTCCATCAGTTTTGTAGACACTCAGTAAGCCATCTCAATATGAAAACCCATGTTTTATTTGTAGAAAACATATTTTCAGATTATTTCATTTATTTCCATTCTTCCATTTTCTTTATTCTTCCTGAAATTTCTATATTGTGAATATTGGACCAACTTCCTAAGTTTTTTAATTTGTATAATTATTCTGTGCTACTTTCCATATCCTTTTGTATGCGTTTTTTTTTTTCTAATTTCTGTGAGATTTTTCTCAATTATATCTTCATTAGTTTCTATTATGTTCTTTTTTATTTCTGCTAATATATAGGTACATATGTGAATATGTATATGTGTGTAAATATGTGTGTGTGACTTCTAAGAGTTTTTTTTTATGTTCTCTGAATGTTCCTTTATAAAAGGGACTGACTTATTTTTCTAACTTTAAACGTGTGAGGACACACACACACACACACACACACACACAACACACTTTCATGGGAGCTTCCTATTGCCCCCATGAAAATATTTAGTGACTTCAAATAACTGGAAATCAGAAGTCTATGATGAGTCATCAAGACTGGATTTCTTATGGAGACTCTAGGGGAGAATGTTTCCTTTCCTTTCCCAGTTTCTAAAGGGGCCTGTGCTCCATGCCATGTGGTCTCTTCTTCATATTACTCTGACCTCTGTTCCTGTTGTCACATGTCCTTCTCTGGCTATGACCCTTCTGTCTCCTTTAAAGGATCTTGGTGATTACATTGATACCACATTGATAATCCAGAAAACCTTCTTATTTCAAACTCCTCAATTTAATTAAATTTTTAATGACCCATTTGTCTTGTAAGCTAACAAATTCATGGGTTCCAAGGATTATGACATTGTAGTGGGTGAAGTGGTACCCTCTCAAAAGATATATTCACACCCTATTACCCAGTACCTATGGATATGATCTTATTTGGAACAAGGGTCTTGGTGGATTGTCCTGAGTTTTGGGGTGAGCTCTAAATCCAATAAATTTGTCCTTATGAAGGACAGAAGAGAAAGTCTCAAAGGAGAAGGAGGCCATGTGAATATGGGGCAGGGATTGGAGTGATGGCAAAATGAGAATTGGAACCATTAGAAACTGGAAGAGGCAAAGAACTATCCTCCCCTAGAGCCTGCCAGGATGTATAGACCAGGGGGCATTTTTTTTTTTTTTAATTTTCATTGTTTTAATTTTCGGCGGACACAACCTCTTTGTGTGTATGTGGTGCTGAGGATCGAACCCGGGCCGCACGCATACCAGGCGAGCGCGCTACCCCTTGAGCCACATCCCCAGCCCCCAGGGGGCATTTTGATTCCAGACTTTTGGCCTCTAGTACACTGTGACAATACATACCTGTTGTTTACACCATCCTTCTTATGGTACTTTGTTAAGGTAGCCCTAGGAAATTAATTTTGAAATGGTGTTGGGGAGGAAGAATTATCCTGTCTAACATATCAACGATGTTTTTTTTATGAAGTTTTCTTTCCCTTGCTTCTTCCAAGTTTCTTTCTTTTTCTGTTTGTTTTGTCTCTACCTATCTTTTTAGAAACCTGCCTCAGATGTCTCATAATACTTTCTTGTTGATCATAATTATGAGTGGAGCACTGAGCCAATCAGAAGCTCTGAACATGTGGGTGGTTCTTATTGACTTTGGGTTTTATTTTACTGTGACTTTGATGAGTCATTTTATTGGCAAATCTTCAATGTCAGTATATTTATGTCTTGTCTCTTAGGCTGGTCAGTTTCCACAGAAGCACATTCCAGGCTCCTGTCTTTATGATATTGACTAGATTCTTCAGGATAGAAGAGCTTGAGAGATCTTAACATTTACCATCTAAATCTTTATTAAGTATGTCATTTGCACCCTCACTTTTGGTATGCCTCTGCCCAAACTCTCAGGCTCTTACATTTTTTTAAGAGTAGACCTACTGCCTTCCTTTGGGGTATATAGGACACTTGTTAAGCTCTCTCTAATAGGGAAACAATTTGGGATCTGCTCCCTTAACTTGCAGCGGACCCTTTTTCTTTTAGCCCTACTTTCAATTTGATTACAGGGATTATGGTATCCCAATTCCTAACACTGGGAATTTCTGTGGTGTCACATACATAGATTGTTTTGTTGTGTTTTTTTTTTCGCCTTTCCTAATGACTTAGATTCTACTTACTTGGTTCTGATAATTCAGTCATCAGTCACTTATCTGCTTTCCAATTTTCAAAAATGTATTTCTGTGTTTCCTTGTTTGTTCTTTTGTTGTTTAGATAGATATTCTTTAAAAAAAAGTTAATTTACTATAGTTATAGTAGACTTTTGGAAGAGAGAAAAGAAAGTAAATATTCATGTTCTATTCATCACCTTTAGCCAGAAATGCCACAATAAACACATATTTCATAGACATAACATCATTATAGATATGTTTACTCAATGTGAGGAAATCTTAGGTTGTGTTTTTATTTTTTTAACATTTTCATTTTAATTACTTTTCCTATAGACTCTAATTTTAAAAATATCTTGATTAACCATTAAGAGTTTTAATTGCATTAATATTTATTCATTGTACAAAGAATAAGAAATTCTTATAGACAAAAAGAAAACTCACTTGTAATCCCATGACCAGAATAGTGTCTATTGACATTTTAGTTTGTGTTCTTTTGATTTTTGTCCTTGCATTTGTATATTTTATACTAAAAATATCATATTCAAATTTGATTTAATAATATATTTTTTAATTTAACACACACACACACAAAAGATTTTTTCCCAGTTGTGAGGATTTTATTTAATTTTCCCTAGTACATTAGCAGATAGGTACAATACTTTGGAAACTCTTTGTGGAAACACTTTGAACTGAGCCACACATTGTAAACCACTTGTTATTTCTCCACCAGAGGTATTTAAACCTCAACAAGAATCCAATAAATAAATTCATTCTTTTGATTGATGATGGACATCTCTTTAGCAAATATTTTATAGTCATTTGCTGCATAATGACATTTCAGCCAATGATGCACTGTATATACCACACAGACTAGTTGTGCAATAAGCTATACTATCTAGCTTTATTTAAGTACACCCATGATGTTCGTACGGTGATAAAATTGCCTAATGACATGTTTCTGAGAACATATCCCTGCTGTTAAGCAGCATATATCTGTCTTAAGTCTTGTAGTAGAACTGTTTCCCGTAGTTAAAAGTCCTTAGAACAATACCAAGATTGGGTAGGGAGTGCTCATTCACAGAAATTTTGCACTTTGCTATAGTTGTATTCTCATCATTTACTCTGAAACTGTATAAACTGTTTGACTGTGTAGCAACTTCAGCCATTGTCATCTCAGTAGCACAGAGTGACCAGATAGTCTGATGGTTTGAAACCAGGAATACAGGGAGACAGGGACAATGGTCAAGGAACATATGTGTAGTGTCTGGTGCTGGGAAACATTTGATCTTGTCAAGATCACTGCATAAGGGTCATAGTCAGGCCAGACTTGGGAAGTGCCTTAATGTCACATATTTGAATGCTTCCCCATAGCAGTTGACCTTTTGTTTGAATGTTCAGTCACAGTAATTCTAGTAGTTGCATAAATTGTCTAGTGCATCTCAGACAAATGGTTTGACAGTTCCAGTGCTTCACATCATGGTTATTGAACATAGATGCTACTTTAGATATGTATTGACAATTGATAAATCTGGAAGTTAATTTTCAGATGTTAATATAGGGATCCAGACTGATAATCTTTACTATAAAGCAACTGGGATGGTGTCTTTGGGAGAATGCTGAGCAATGAGCAGCCTCATACTGAAAATGTAACATAATATTCATTGAAATAGTTCCTGTGACCTACACAGTTCACTTTATACACTGGGAACACTTAATTCAGGACAGAGGACAGCCTTCCTTGCTGGGAGATGTGATGAATACAATAAGCAAATGAGTTACAATAGACTTATTTCTGATGCAAGAAAGCTCATGATTCTAAGACTAAACTAAGAATTAGTTCTTTTCAAAAGACAGTTCCAGAAAGTACCACTAATCAGATTAGTGTGTATAAACAAAATGTCCATTTGCTTTTGTGACTGCCATTATCCTCTCTCTGATTAAGAGCATCTTTGCATTCTCTTAGCACAGCAGTTACTTCATGTCTATAAAACCAAATGCACATCTGGATAATTAAACGTTTAGTTTTCAATCAGAGGCTGTGACCCTTGGCTGCCTGTTTCTGACATAGCCTCTAAGAGCTACTTGCTGAATTTGTGGATAAATTCTAGACTCTTCTGTCTGACTGGGAATTATGATGACTAGTGACATCTGCCATCATTTCTTTAGAGTTTCTAAGACCTCTGCTTCATTCTTCTTTTACTTCCTGTTGCTCTCATTTCTTACCTTTCTTTAGTCTTATTATCTTCTGTCATCTCCTTCTTTTTTTTTTTTTTTTGTCTTCCTTGTAACCTGATGGACAAAACTGACTTATCTTCTTAATTGGAGTTTTAGACTAAAATAAACAAATACATAAAAACTGATTCTCCTGGAACCATAAGAATAGGAGCTTTGCCAAGCACAGTGGTGTATGCCTGTAATCCCACCAGCTCTGGAGGCTGAGACAGAAGGATCACGAGTTCAAAGCCAACCTCAGCAGTTTAGCAAGGCGGTTAAGACTCAGTGAGACCCTGTCTCTAAATAAAATACAAAATAGGGCTGGGGGTGTGGTTCACTGGTTGGATGATCCTGATTTCAATCCCCAGTACACCCCCCCCCCAAAAAAAAATAGGAGCTTTAAGTTTTAAAATATCATTTCTCAAAAAAAGTTTGCCAGTGATCATCTTGGAGTGAACCATATTAATAAGCACAGCAAAATGGCACCGACTATTAGGTTATTGTTCACTTTTAATTTTCACGAAGGAGGATAGAAATTTTGTAGTTTATCTCCAGGTCACCAAACTTCTTTACCTCTCTGGAGGTCAGAGGCAATGTGTGTATCTAGTTGAATGTTTTAAATCCTTTAAAAAATTGATTGTCACCACTACATAAATCTTTAATGTTCCTAATTTTCCAGTGATTTCTTCAGGAAAATGATCTTTACATTTCTTCCTACCCATGCACTTCTTAGAAGCTTGACTAACATGTTCTCATATAAATGATCTGTAATAGTTTGTTTAGAAGAACACAGATATCGATATACAGTCATTTGAATAAATCCTTTTCTATCAGAGAAAATCTCCTAAATGGGGCCATGAGAGTAGATGGAAGATGCAGGACATTTAGCCTTCCAAACTAGGCACATTGAACCTGGCAACGATTGAGAGAGTTGACATCTCTGCCATATTATGCTGAGTTGCAAATTTTATTTGTTTTTTCTAAGTAATAATGGATGAATATAAGCTTTTCATTTCCATCAACAACTAAGCAACAGCAGTTAGTAATTGTTTTGGTTTAGATATGAGGTTCCCCCCAAAGGACATGTGTGAGACAATGCAAGAAAGCTTAGAGGGGAAATGATTGGGTTATGAGAGCCTTAACATAATCTGTGCACTGATCCCCTGATAGGGATCAACTGGGCAGTAACTGTAGGCAGGTAGGGTGTGGCTGGACAAGGTGGATAATTTCGGCCATGCCACACCTTCTACCATGATGTTATACTACACCTTGAGCCAAGAACAATGAAGTTGTCCTTCTATGGACTGAGACCTCTGAAACCCTGACCTCAAATATATTTTTCCTCCTACAAAGTTGTTCTTGTCGGGTCTTTTGGTCATAGCAGTGAAAAAGCTGAGTAAAGCAATAACTTTCATATACTTGCCAACTGGTCTGCTCTTAGATACAATGTAACAAAGAAGAACCATGCTTTGGGTAGCAGGGTAAATTAGCCAATGAGAAATGGAGAGGGCAAGAAAAGCCGTGCTTATTAGATATTCTGGCTGTGTTGAAGTGGTCCAATGCAAAATGACAGGTAATAGGTATAGCGCAATTACATCATCTCTGGAATCGGGAGTTCTCCAGAAAAATGATTAGCATCTCTTTAGCAATTCTTTGCAATTGATATATGCCAAGTCCATCACTCAGCTCTAAGCGATTTTAAAATTCAGCCTTTAGAATTAACTTGGCAAAGTGTGGCTTTTTGTCACAATGGTCCATTGGCAGCCAATGATCCTTTGCTTCTCAGGTTCCTCATATCTCCCAGAGGAATCCTTTTCCCAAAAGAGTTCACTTCAAAATTATGCCTTGCCCCCCCCCCTTATTTACTCAGTGCCTCAAATTTAGCCAAAAGTTGGGAGAATGTGATTAAATTCAGTCACAGTACAAATGTCTCAATGACCCTATTCTGAAGGTTAATTTAGGCAATTCCATTAATTGAAAGGATTTCAAATAGTAGAATCTAATGAAATAAACAATTATGAGTAATAGTATGGGGCCATTTGGTAACAAAAAAAGGAAGTTTTCCTTTCCTCTGAATCCTAGACATGGCTGCATATGAAAGAATCAGTATCATTCTCATGCTCTGAGTTCTCTTTATACTTCCCAGATTAGTATTTCTAATGCTGCTTGCAAAATTAAATTGCTGAACAACATATCTGTCATCTTGTTTTAGGAATAAGTATGCAAAGAAATCTTTCAACAGTTAACCTACTGTTGTAAAAAAAAATTAGAGAATTGGTGAACGTAAAAGATGCAAGTACCTATTTGAAGTTCACCAGAAACAGATGTCTCCTTACCTATACTTTTTGGTGATAATGTGATCTTTCTACCTATAGAGCTTTTAGTTCTATAATTAAATACAGTTGCATTGTTAATGCACTGTTGACATTAACTTGTATCTTATATACACAAGACTGGGAATACACATATGTTAACTTGAAACAGCTGTTTGCAAAATTACTACAATATGGTCAATACTTCTTTTAACCATTAAGTCCTTCTATTTAAACATGATTTGCATCTGTAAGCACTTATTATGTATAAAAATTAAAGGAAGATTTATGACATTAAAATGAATTTTGATGCTACATTAATATTGAATTTGACATAGTATGGTAGAAAAAGAAAACTAGTGGAAATATTTCTCTAGATCAGAAGCCATGCCCCATTGATATGCATGGCACAAGGACAGAGCCTGTATGGCCATCTTTCCACAAGCTCCAGTCATCTGATAGTTCAGAATGGGGCCATCAGTACAGCTTTGCTCTGTCTCCTCTAATCTTGGTATGGAGATTGTAGAACCTTTGGGATAAGTTTGTGGTGTCCCCTGGTTCCTCCAACAATCTCATTTTTGGCTACCTGAAGTTCCATAATCAGAATGTCTTACTTTGCCCTCTCTTAAAATTTCAGTATCTTTGTGTGAACAAACTGAAATATGAGGACTGATCATTCATTTAGACCTGAGCATGACTTCATCAAACCCTTTCCAGATTTAAAGTGGGAGGGATGGAGAGAGAAACAATGAGAGGTGTCAAACAAAGAGGAGGTCTCAAATCACCTTAGACCTGCATGAACTGCAAGACTTAGGGCCCATCAGCATCCTGAGCTTTTAACATACTCCCCACATGGACTAGGCAGGCAACTTCATATGCAGCTCACATCTTCCCTAACTACCTCTTTAGTGCTGCACTTCAGTCCTCAGGACACTGGGAACTAACAATTGGTACTTGCTGAGGAGATTTTTTAAATGATGATGCTATTCCCAACATAATGCTTTGTCAAAGACTTCTAGCAAGTTCTATTTTGAACACAATTTCTAACCCCAGGAAGTGCTTGAGGTTTTTAGAGCTAATTTTTTAATTTTATAAAAATTCATTGAGTCTTTCCTTTGCTAGGCAACTGATTTCTAAAAAGAATGCAATGATTTAAACATAATAATACTCATTGAAAGAAGCTGACCACAAAAACCATGTATTGTATGATTCTATTTATATGAAACATCCAGTATAGGTAAAAATCTGTCCGAAAACAAAGACAGAAAGTTGATCAGTGCTTGCCTAAGTTTGGGAGATGGGGGAGGAGGAGGATGGAAAATGAGTATTATGTTTCTTTTGGGGATGATAAAAATGTTCTAAAGTTAGGTTTTCAAGATGCTAGAAAAGCTGTGTAAAACAGTTTTTTTAACACCAAATTGTATACTTTAAAAGAGTAAATGTTATGGTAGGTAAATTATACCTCAATAAAACAATTAAAAGATAAATAATAAACACAATCATTAACAAAACCTTAATCCCTTCCTCATGGAGCTTGCATTCGTTGGGATACACTTAGAAAAAGAAAAAGACTGAGGGAGAGAGGAGTGGAGAATGCTAAGGTAACTTCAAGAGAGACCAGTGCTTGGAGAATCAGAGGAGATGGGACCTAAGCTGAGAAGTAAGGAGCAGAGAAAAGAACATAAGAGAACAATATTTACTGAACGCCTCCTCTGTGTCAAACATTTTACAATAGAAAGATGAACAGATCAAGCTCAAGCCTTGAGAAGCTCAGTTGCAATGGGACAGAGTATACAGAAGCAATTATAGATAATAATTCCATGATTGAGGTAGATGCAGGGACAGAAAAGTCAAAAAAAGGGGAAATAAATCCAGTCAATGGGGTGGAGCCAAATAAAAAAGTAGACTTGGGGAAGGGAAGGAAGTTATGTTTTAACATTTTAAGAATCTTGCACCCAGGGATACCCTCTTCCACAGTGTACAGGGTTCAATTATACTGCTGCTACCATCTCGCTCCTCATCTATCCATCTCAGCCCTTGCCAGTGGAAAGGCTGACAAGATCAGAGGCCCCAGGGAAAGCTGTGAGGTAGGAAATACGGCAAAGAGGCAGAGCACATGGCAGGGATCTCTTCCAAGAGTGATTCCCACACAAGACAAGTCTATTGTTCCCAGGATGTAGGCTCCCTATTTACCTCTCTTATTGTTTCTTTTGCTGAGAAAAAAACTTTTTAGTTTGAGTAAGTCCCATTTGTTGATTCTAGTTATTAACTCTTGTGCTATGGGTGTCCTATTGAGGAATTTGGAGCCCGANAGGATAACAGGAACATACCTCAATATTGTAAAAGCAATCTATGCTAAGCCTCAGGCTAGCATCATTCTGAATGGAGAAAAACTGAAGGCATTCCCTCTAAAATCTGGAACAAGACAGGGATGCCCTCTCTCTCCACTTCTGTTCAACATAGTTGAATGTACACTTGTACATTGCTGGTGGGACTGCGGATTGGTGCAGCCAATTTGGAAAGCAGTATGGAGATTTCTTGGAAAGCTGGGAATGGAGCCACCATTTGACCCAGCTATTCCCCTTCTCGGTCTATTCTCTAAAGACCTAAAAAGAGCATGCTACAGGGACACTGCTACATTGATGTTCATAGCAGCACAATTCACAATAGCAAGACTGTGTAACCAACCTAGATGCCCTTCAATAGACGAATGGATAAAAAAAATGTGGCATTTATACACAATGGAGTATTACTCTGCATTAAAAAATGACAAAATCATAGAATTTGCAGGGAAATGGATGGTGTTAGAGCAGATTATGCTAAGTGAAGCTAGCCAATCCCTAAAAAACAAATGCCAAATGTCTTCTTTGATATAAGGAGAGTAACTAAGAACAGAGTAGGGAGGAAGAGCATGAGAAGAACATTAACATTAAACAGGGATGAGAGGGGGGAGGGGAAGGGAGAGAGAAGGGAAATTGCATGGAAATGGAAGGAGACCCTCAGGGTTATACAAAATTACATACAAGAGGAAGTGAGGGGAAAGGGAAAAATAATACAAGGGGGAGAAATGAATGACAGTAGAGGGGGTAGAGAGAGAAGAGGGGAGGGGAGGGGAGGGGAGGGGGGATAGTAGAGGATAGGAAAGGCAGCAGAACACAACAGACACTAGTATGGCAAAATGTAAATCAATGGATGTGTAACTGATGTGATTCTGCAATCTGTATACGGGGTAAAAATGGGAGTTCATAACCCACTTGAATCAAAGTGTGAAATATGATATATCAAGAACTATGTAATATTTTGAACAACCAACAATAAAAATTAAAAAAAAAAAAAGGACAAGTCTATTGATCTGTTTACTTTCAGAAGGGCACAAAGTTGCCCACTTTTCTCTCTGTCCCCAAGTTCTCTTTAGTTTCAAAAGTTGCAGCCCTCACGACTTTGCAGTTCACCATTTCTTAGCATCTTCTCCTTCTGGCAATTTCTGGCAGTTCAGTTGCTTGTCACCTCTCAAGAGAGCCATCTGATAGACACCTCCCCTAGCATATCCCTCCCAGCTCTGCCACTGCTTATCATAGGCCTGGGATCACATTCTACACATGTCCAGACAGGCACCTGGCAAAGGCACCCAGAGATATAGAATCTGTCATACTAAAGGCTTTGCATACTGCTATAAATCAAAAATAGGAGGAATGTTTTTAAGAAACTAATTCAATGGCTATAAGATTATTACCTATTTCATTGTATGTGCATGCATGTATATATTTGTGTACATTTTAGACACGTAGATGCACATATACATGTGTTTATAGAGTGTGGATGAACTCTTGTTTAAAATAATACAGAATTTTTCTTTTTAAGGCCATTATTTAACACACTCCACCCAGAGAGAAACCAGAGAAGGCTTGGCTTTGGCCCAACTGTTTTGATTTTCTGCTCTGCAGAGGCAGCATAACAAGTCCTCGACTAGTGGTGAAGGGAAGGCATTTATTTTTACTGTATTTGATAAGAGTTTACTGAAGATGCCCACCCAGGGAAGCTTCCATTGGAAGAGAAGTCAATTTCAAGAAAGTCAGCACTTCAAAGACTGATGATAACCCCAGGAAACAGAAAATCACTTTTTAAGCCAATCACCCACTTGAAATTATGGGTTCTTCTGGGAAACAGGAAACTGAGATGCAATGTCTGTATCAGTCCCATCTCAGAATTTATAAATAATTCATGGAAAGTATCAATTTATTCGTAAAATAGGTGGCCAAGAGAGTTCTGGGTGTTTACCAATAACATGGTCCTGGAAACCCCATCCTATTGAAATGATTCCTATTCTTGGCAAGAATAACTTGTGCTAAGGGTTGTATCCACACCCTTTTAAAAACATGCCACTGATTTTGCATAGCTAATGTGAGCATTGGAATGGGTATTCTTTGGAAGCAAGTGTGAACATATACCAGGTTTTGCCCAGTGGGCATGCACGTGTGGTAGAAACCTATGGATTCAAATCTGTGCCACTTGATAACTGAACTTATTTTAGGCTACAAAACTATTGTTTCAGCCTCCCCCTTCTATTCTTAATTCAGACCGAATTTTATCTTATAAATAGAAGTAACTGTAAATCATTCCATATCCTGCCAATGACATGGTACTGATTTTTAACAAAGGACTCATAAACTCTTTTATGATAATATAAAACTGTAGATCCCATGCCTGTTAAAACATAAGCTTCATGTTACATGTAATTAAGACAAGGAGGAGAATATAAAATGTAAGCTTTAAAACGTATCATGTATTCCATATTTAAATACATGCAGAAAAATACTGCTTTTAAAATGCATTTTAAAGGCAAAGGTAAGAACAAACAGGAATTGTCCTGGTAAATGAATTGATGCCCTGGGTGAAAAAACAACTTACTCAAAAATAGGTTTACCATTTCAGATTCTTCAGAGATACACTATATTGATGATCATTTTCTATTTTTTCCCAATGGTATATGAGGAAAATATCACTTGAAGGACATTCTCCTGCTATTTGGCTCTGAGTTATCATTTTTGGCCCAATAAAGACTTAAAATGATTTTTTTACTTTTTTAGATGGAATTAGACCCTCCAAAATGACATACATGTTAATAAGAAAGTTTGAAGAGAGGTCCATGTGTCAACAGCATCTGGAAAGTGATCTGTATTTGCTAACTCTTGCAGAATACAGAGGAGAGGGAGTCTCTGCCAAGTGAAGGGCTTTGACTCCCTTTCAGCTCTTCTCTGATTGAGATGGGCCTCCTGTATTCACCTTGGTTACATTTGATTCAGTGTTGGCCTTTTGCGTGTGCTCTCATACCCACTTATTGGCTGAAAAGGGACACAGAATTCTGAAACCCAAACCTTCAGCGTAATAGGTAAAAAAATCTACTAGAGACCAAATAATCCTTCACATTTAAATAGAGCTCAGCAGATACACATGTACATTACAAGTCACAGCACAGGCTCATTTTATTTTAGTATTTTAAAATATTCTTCTAGTGTCCAAATTCATGACTTAATATTTAAGACATCAAATTATGGACCAAATAAAAAATTAGAGACTTTAAAGAAAATTATATTGTTGACCTTGATGCTATAAAAATCTACAGGTTTAGAACAGATTTTATTATAAAAAGGAAGTAGAAATACAATTGAATATTATATATATATATATTATATTCAATTGTATATATATATACACCATATTTCATAACCATTAAATAATTTAGCTGAGCATTAAAAGCTGAATCAAATTGATGCATTTCTCTAACCATAAAATAAAAAAATTCACTCTATAGTTGAGAATCAATTGAATATATTTTATATTTATGAAACCATGTTAACTCTTTATTCTGATATGTCAGTAATCAATTGTAATTGCTTTACTCTTTAAGTATGTCTACATATTTTCATGGATTTCATATAAATTGCTTTTTCATGTAACCAAAAGTATATATTTTAATTTCCTGTAATAAAAAGAATAATATGATGTTACACATAAATCACCTAAGGAAATATCTTGGTTAGAGATATTAAATGCCTAATCCAAAATGCAATATTTTCCCCAGATGTATTATACAGAGTCGGAAAAAAGACTTTAAAAAACTAAATGAAAACAGTTCTTTTCAGAGAGCACTACAGACTTTCAATAAAATGCTAGTCAGCATAAATCAAACTCAAAAGTTAATCTACCTAAACATTACCACCCTGTAGGAATCCTTTTATAGTGTTTTTTTTCCTAAATGTGACTATTTTGTTTTTACTATTAGTTGGTCTTAAATAATTATGTTTTCTTACATGGCAAATAGATTTACAGATTACACTTTTGATGAGTTCTAAGAATTAAGATGTTCATTATATATATCGAATGTGCTAAAGCTCAGTGATCTGATATTTAGTAAAGTCATAAAATAAATTCTTTATATTTCAGTGAACATAAAAATAAACCAAGTAAGCATCATTTTAGGAAATCTGCATGGTCTATATCAGTTAGAAAAAAAAAAGCTCTTCCGTCCTTACATGAAGGGATGAATCATAAAAAGAAATATGGAAGTTGATAATAGCTGTTACTGTAGTAGTAAAAACATGATAAAAGGCTTTTTGACATTATGAAACCTTGGAAGCCTTGCCAAATACAAACTCTAGTTTGTAGGTGCTTGCAGTATCCTGTTGTCTTTAGTAAGTTTTGGGAGGAATTCTGACAACTTCTGATTCATCTCCTTCAGCCAAAATGATCTATCAATAGGCCTTCATTTCTAAGAGTAATCAAAAGGTTTTGACTTTTAAGTACATATTAAAGAAAAAAAAATTCAAGTAAAGACAAGTGTGGTGACCCATACTTGTAACCTACCCACTGTGGAGGCTGAGGCAGGATAATCACAAGTTCAAGGCCTGCCTGGACAATTTACTGAGACCATGTTTCAAAATAAAAAATAAAAGGGGCAGAGCATGTGGCTCAATTGTAGATCACTCTGTGTTCTATCTCCAGTACTGCGAAAACAAAATAAAACAAAACAAATATTAAACTAGCATTTGCGGAAATTGTTTCTTGATTCACAATGGCAGATTCTGCTATATTATATTTTGTACTTGGATGCATGTTATTGAAGTTATCAGCTCATATGAACTTAGTTACACTTATTTACTTTAATTATAATAGTCTTGAACATGGCTTTTAATGATTTTAAAATACTTTTATAAGATGAAAATTCAAGAGAAAACTTTTAGATATGATAATTTTTTCAGCATGTATTCTAATGAAGGAAGCTTTGAGATAAGAAGATCCCACCCCTGGTTATCTTTTTAGGCTCCTTAACCTTGTTATATTAGATACCTGCCCCCCTGCTTTCATACCCTGACCTTACAGCTTTGAAATAACTCTTACTGGTAATGTAATTTTGACACATTTCTGTATTTCTCTTTGGAATCTTCCAGTGAAATGCCACTTTGAAAGAAGAAACTTCAGATACACAATAGCTTTGTTTTTCTTTTTTCTCCATAAACCTCACTGCAACTGTTTCCAGTGATATCTTCCAACACTCTCTAAGTGGGAATTACTGTTCTACAGAGAAGATTGCTAGGCACATAGGCCATTAATATTAGTAAGATTGAATGATACAGGGGCTGGGACTGTGGCTCAGTGGTAGTGCACTTGCCTGACATGTGTGAGGCACTGGGTTCAATTCTCAGCACCGCATATAAATAAATAAAAAAAGGTCTATCAATAACTAAAAAAATGTGTAAAAAAAAAAAAGACTGACTGATACAAATGTAAACCAAACAAACAAGAGATGGTAAGCCCTTCTTTTACATTTTATGTCTATGGGTTCTTATTTGCCTACTGGCAAATAGTACAATGTGCCTTTAACCCCACTCTCACCCCCTATGCACATGTGCTCACACACAGTGTCAACAGTAATGCTTGGAAATGTTTATGCAGTTATTCCTGACTTTCAATATTGTAATTGTTTTCTTTAGATTGGATACTGATCATTTCTTACCCCAAATAGTATACTTTCTGTAGCTTTCACACCTAAAGATACCTTAAAATGCTTATACCTATTTTTCCCCCACTCAAATTAGGAACTTGCTAAACATAGACAAATATGTGTGGGTATACATACACACACACTTATTTCCCCCAAAGGAAAATAAAATGTTATTACTTCAACAAGGTGTATGTATTAGCTTTTTAATCACTGTGACAAAAACACTGAAGAAAAACAAGGAGGAAAGATTTACTTTGGCTCCAAATTTCAGAGGTTTTAGCCATTGTCAGACCCATTGATTCTGGTCTGTGGTAAGGCAGAATATCATGGTGAGGGGTGTGTGATACCAACCCTGCTCATGGTGGCCAGTGGAAAGAAGTGAGAAAAGGAAAGACCAGGGATAAGATATAGTCCCCAAACGTATGTCCCCAAGGACCCACTCCCTTCAATAGGTCCCACCTTCTACCGTTTTCACCACTTACCAATAATAATCCATTCAGCTATAAATGTGTTAATGGATTGACCCATTGATGAGGTTGGAGCCCTTACGATCCAATCACTTCTTAAAAGGTTTACCTCTGAACACTGCTGCATTGGGGACTAAGCCTTCAACACATGAGTCTTTGGGAAACATCTTGGATCTGAACCATAATAGCACAGTTAAAATGCTTTCTAGAATTTCACTGCCTTACTTCAAAAAAAAAAAAAAAAGATTGCCATTAAACTATGTTCAAAAGCTTTTGCTATTGTACAGCAGAGAGCTCATCTGATCGTACACTTAGAGATTATCAAAGTTGAAAAAATACTGTATCCTATTAATCACACTCCATTACTTAGATCCACATGATAATATCCCTGCCAAGTGGCTACTGTTGGTATGGTTATATAGCTTGAGTGAAACGGAAAAGAACAGATACTCTCCAAACACAGAGTATTACTAGTAAGACATTTATTAATAGTATTGTTACAATTATTTCTAAAATCCATTATTATTTCAATGGTGAAGAGGCAGACACCAGACTAACTCAGCCAGATGATTACTACAATCCAGGTCACAGTGTAATGCAGAAACAGCTGAAATACTGTCAATGATACATTGAAACATGATGGAGCAGCTACAGGAAATGATAACATTTTATAACATTTAAAAAAAAATCTCAGAGAATCTAAAACTGAAGTTTGCATGTAGATAAAGATACCAGAAATATCTTTTATTTTTAAGTTAATTCTGTACCATTTTCTTAAAAAATAATCTATCATCTGTAAAATGCCTATATTATTGTTTATATCAAGTGATATTTGCATTTAAATATACTTTAAGGCAGTTAAATATAAATTTATGTGTATGTTCATATAAAAATACATATAAAAATAGAGTATTTGAAGGAAGTGGATATTCATACTAAAGAATTGCTCAATCAAAATAGTTTCATTTTTGTATTTTAATGAAATCGAGGTATTTATAAATTATGTAATTTCAGCCATATATAGAATTAAGCATGTCAGCTTTTTTTTTCCTCAAAAGAAAAATAATCCTTTAAAAGCCACCATAAAGGTGAAATGTAATCTCAAAAAAGAGCATTTGCATAATTAGGAAATTAACCATTCTGAACCTAAAAATATAGAAAAGAAAATTTTGGATACTGGTATTAGGTACATTTTGTATGTCTGCTACCACTTTTTGAATAAATAAATTTATGCTCTATTCTAAATTGGATTAGATATAGTTGCTCAAGAAAAATGATACTATAGATACTAGTAACAGTACTATTTGGGGACATGTGCAAATGCTTTATGCTAACCCACTTAGAATACATAATCCTTTGCAAAATATTTATGTAAAATGTAATTGTAATCTTCAATTACATAGTCTGTCAATAGCAGCAAACAAAAGCTTTGTTGCATAATATCATACACGAAACATAATAAAGTAATACATGAGGAACTGTATTTTGTTCCTTGCTTTAAAATTATCTAAATCATCAATTTAGACTGCAGTTACCCATCTAGGTTCACAGACAAGACAGGAGGGAATGTTTATGAAAAACACAAGGAGTAAAGAATTAAATATTGGTGTATTAACTGTAAAATATTTCACTTCCTATTTCTCTCATAGAATCTCTTCAAAGTCCTTGTAGGGCAGCATTTCTGTTGTTTCCCTTTCAGTTATAAAATTTTAAAAGTTAAAGAAGAAATGTTTTTCATAAGCATAAGATTCACAAAGTCTAAGTCCTCCTAAAAGCCACATTTTCTCCTGGTAAACAACATAAGCAAAATTCCTACTTGCACGTGGAATGTAATTGCTTGTTTGCATTTTAAAATCAATGTACCTGCAGAGAATTTAACACAATACTGAAGAGCCTGATCCTCTTTCCCATTTAATTCAAGTGTCTATGTTCCTGTTTATGATCAAAAGGCAATACCCGGCCCACGGTGGTCCTAGATTTTGATTATATTTCAAGTAATCATTTTCTAGCTTTGTCATTCACTCTAAAACCAACTAATTGTTCAAATTCACATCTTGACTTTGTAAAGCTATAGGAAAAACTTATTACTCTTTTTTTTTAAAAGCAAAATATGCATTGGTGTGCAGGTGTGTGCTAGTGTGCATGAGTGTGTGGTTGATCTGAAATACAAGTGAGGCACATTGTTTGGTTCTCTGCCCATCATCCAGGTGAGAAGCCTGTCTCCATCTCCAAACTCAGTTACTCTTTAGGGAGCCCGCACGGTCCTTTTACTTGCACACATCCTGCTGAGAAGGATTTCAGAACAAACCTGATTTATTGGACCTCTGACATGATATGGTGATTGAAGATTTGTTACAAAGTCTTGTTGTAGTTTACTTTGATTGCTGAAATATTTTCCCACTGTATGATTCTTTGATCTTTTCATTTTAATAAAGTGGAATTCTTGGGATAACTTTGATTTCACTACCTGCAAATAAAGAGCAAGAAAATGAGGAAAAAATCAAGGGCATTTAGGTCCTGCATATGTCAATATTACTAATTCTCAAAATAGAATTGCATTTCTGCCACACAGATGTTGCCTGAAGGCCACAAATACAATTTACATAACCAAAAACTAGGGCAACTTATGTTTCAAAGAAGACAAAGGTTGAAATTAGAATTCTTGTCATTTTTCATACCTCCAGGCAGCTGTTCCCAATGCAACTAAGAAACTGTCACAGATAATGTCTCCATTACACCTGTGTGTGTGTGTGTGTGTGTGTGTGTGTGTGTGTGCGCGCGTGCGTGCAGGGTCAACAAACCAAACATAACACCAGAATAGAAATGACACTCTTCTGTCTTTGCCAGGCCACTGATTCAGACTTGGTACTCTAAATCTGTCATTGCACCCTTCCATAGAGTGGCAGCTAAAACTATTTTCAGAGAGAAAAAAAAGTATTTTTCTATTGCAGATCCCTAAAGTAACACTGGCAGGTAGTGGTTTCATTTCTCTGGATGCTTAGTGTGCCATGAAATCTGAGAAAGAGCTCATGCTTTATTAACCTAAGAATGTCGTGTATTTGCAGATACATATATAGTTATAGTTTGATCCTAAATATTTTTGCACGAGTTGTATTACAAAACATTCATAAAGCATGAAAAGAATTGTAATCAAAAGTTTTTTCCCTTTGTGGCTCCCGCTCCTCACCATTCATTTCCTTTCCAGATAATACCAGTTTCTTCGTGATTCCATTCATAGTATTTTATGAATATTTACATACACTCACACATATAAACAAAGAGACTGTATTTATGTTTTTTTGCACTTTTCACAAAAAGTTATTCTGATGGAATCCTAGAAGAGTCAGCCTTAATCATTAGGCTGATAGAATTCAAGTTTTTAGCACTAAAATTCAGGGGCGCTCCCCTGAGGTAGGGACCACAAGAGAGATGGGGGGAGTGTAGAAGTAGAAAAAGAGAGGAAGAAAAAGAAATAAAATAGGTAAGAAGTTTTGGGTGGCTTTACAAATAATAGCAAATCATGAATTGCATTATTTTAATACAACTGTAAAACATAATAAACTATTATTGATGACTATTAAAGTAATATTAACTCACATAGAGTTTTTTTTTATTCTTCTGAGTCTTATGTAATGATTTAGGTACATATTTTTATTCCATATAAGAGAATGCAATGACATATTTATCCAAAAGAACTAAAACTGGCATTCTATAGTAATACAGGCACATCAATATTTATAGCAGTCTAATTCACAATAGCCAAGGTATAGAACCATCCCAGGTATCCATCAACAGAAAAATGGATAAAGAAAATGTGGTATATGTACACAATGGAGTTTTATTCAACCATGAAGAAGAATGAAATGATACATTTGATGGTAAATGGATGGAAGAGGAGAATATCATGCTATGTGAAATAAGCTGGATTTAGAAAGTCGAGGGTTAAATATTTTCTCTCATGTGGAAGCTAGAGCAAAATAAAGGGGGAAAAGGCAGCAGAGTGGATCCCACAAATATATAGGGGAGATCAGTGGAGTAGAGGAAGAAGAATGCAGGGGAGGGGAGGAAAGACAGGAAAAGAGAGGAACTATGGATGAAATTGACAAAATTATGCTATGTACATATATAAATATACCACAGTGGATTCCATCTTTATGTGTATTTATAAAGCATGAACTTAAAAAAGAAATATAAGGAAGACCAGTAAAGTAAAGAAAGGGAAGCAGAGGGAGGGAGGAGGGAAAAGAAAGAAGAAGCACTAGGGACTGAAATAAAGTGAATTGTATTTCATATATGTATGATTATGTCAAAATTAATTCCACTATTATGTATACCTACAATGCACTAATAAAAATAAAATAAAAAGAGATGCAATAAAAACAGCCCCCCTCCAATAGATATTTGAAAAGAAATATATAAAATATAGATTTGGTAGATAAGTATTTTTAATACATTGTAAGTGAACCTAAAGCATTTTTCAAGTTTTTTGAATGGAAAATCTATAAAGAGCTATACCAAAATGTGAACAGTTGCAGAACTTCTGGTGAAGGGAGATTTCAGGTGATTTCTAGATGTGTTCATATAACTTTTGGTCGTTTTGCACAATGAATGTGCAATACTTTATAACCATAACATTTTGAAGCTATTAGCATTTTGAATAAAAAATGTTAACAGTAATGTCTTTTAAAAGAAATTACACCTTGGTAACCCCCCAAAAGAAGAGATTTCCTATAGTTATGGGAGGTTTGAATCAAGTGACTGTTAGGAAGGGTATTGAAATCAGCAAGTTGTGGTAAGGAATTCCTATGGATTGTAATTTAGAGATCAGTTTGCAGTTAACCACTGATTAATATTCCAGATCCTAAAGTTGCAGGATTCTATTAAGTCCAGTTCTTTCCACCCCTATTTGGTTATACTGTAACTCCAAATTTCATAGGCTACAGAGGGGCACCAGTGTTTTCCTGAAGGTTTTGTCCTTTTAGAGAGGTCTATGCTCACTCAAGATTAGGGAACAATCTTCTGGAAATTTACTTAAGGAAACACTTAAGCATAAATATAACATTCAATCTTGAAATAATAGTATTCCAATGTTCTGAAGCCGAAATAAGGTAAATTTTGCTTGTATGATTTTATCATAAGTTCAGGCTTTTGCAATTGCCTGATGATCTGCATGGTAATCATATGTAAAATTGTAAAATAGAAAAAGATTCATTACAAGACAAAAAGTTACAGTTGTTTAAACATTATGTTAGTATTTTGTGCGATTTCAGGATTGAATTTCATGTTTCCTTACAAAAGTTGGATAATGCTAGTGTAGATGTAGGCAGCAATCTTTGGATTCATAAACAGGATACTCCAAAATACAAATCTCCAGTGAATTTGCTGAAGCACATATCTTTCACTCAAAAGTAGTGTCCATATTTTTCCAGAGCTCAATGGGAATGTGAATAATTAGCATCTGTTTTTAGAGATCACTAACTTGATATCTGGGAAAGGAAGATGGAATGATGGGGTCTCCTCTGATTTCTGTGGGCCAAGCTAATACCTCCCAAAGGTTAATACACATATTATACTATTTGAAATGGACTCTTCCACACTTATTTGGTGATTGGCTCAACAATACTTAATTCTTTTGGTTTCTTTTTAAAAACTGTTTTGCAGGAAACAAATATAATATTTCCTCATTGTTTTATTAAATAAACATTGCCTTGATACCAAATCACAAAAGCTGACAAATATATAGAATTATTTCAGTTTTGATGTGTCAAATGATTTGTAAAAAAATAATTTCAAAATGTGAATTAAATCAGGGGCTTTTAAAAATTCCAGTATTGGGCTGGAGTTGTGGCTCAGAGGTAGAGCACTCATCTACCATGTGTGAAGCCCTGGGTTTGACCCTCAGCACCACATATAAATAAAATAAAGATTAAAAAAATTCCAGTATTATTTTCTATACCTCTACCACATACAATTTATTTCAAGGATGCAAAATGTTTCAATATTATGAAATATATCATTGCAGGAAATTACTAAAGAATTATGCGGAGCTATATGTTTGTCTTGAAAACCCAAAGGAATCTACTGAAAAAATAATGAGATATTATAAAGTCGATATTTAGAAATTATAAAGCTTTTCTATATCTTATCAATGATTAACAGGAAATTATTTGAAAATACTAAACAGCTTCACTAAATTCAGCAATAATCTATAGGCTGCAGGTGAAGAATGCATCAAAAGTTTAATGAAGACTGAGGATGTGGCTCAGTGGTAGAGTGCTCATCTAGCATGCAAAAGGCCCTGGCAAAACACACACACACACACACACACACACACACTGCTGGGATTACATGCTTGTAATCCCAGTGACTCTGGAGGCTGAGGCAGGAAGATTGCAATCTTGAGGTAGCCTCAATAATTCAGTGAGACTCTGTCTCAAAATAAAACAAATGAAATAAAATAAAATCAAGGGCTGGAGATGTAGCTCAGATCCTCACTACTGCAAAACAAAACAAAACAAAAAGTTTAATGAGATGTGAAAAATGTATGAATGGCCAGGTGCAGTGGTGCACACCTGTAATCTCAGCTATTTGGGAGGCTGAGGCAGGAGGATTGTAAGCTCAAGGCTAGCCTGGGAACTTAGTGGGACCCTGTCTCAAAATAAACATAAACAAGGACTGGAAGTGTAGCTCAGTGGTAGAGCATGTGCAAGTCCTGAAAAAAATCCCCAGTCCTAAAAAAAAAAAGAAAATTAACAAACAAATAAAAAACACAAGAACAAATGAAAAAACACCATATCAAAGCTTCCCAAGCTGACAGAGGAGTTACCCAACTGGTAAGCATAACAGTATGACAAATTCTAAAATGTATCTGTAAGAATAAATGCAACTTTGCTTCTTTCATCTTTCCTCTACAAGCCTCTGCAGAGTGTGGGGGTTGGGGATAGAAGGAAATAGAGGGGCTGCTGATGGTGGAAATACTCATTTTACCATGATCTATTATCATTGTTTAATTAGCTTTAAAATTTTTTTTTTCATGATGCTAGAGATGGAACCCAGGGCCTTGTGAATGCAGAGTACATAATCTGCCACTGAGCTACAACCCACCCAAGGTCCATGTTCTTTAGATTCTAGGGGCAGCTGTTTTTCTCTGAATACTCTATTGCCACTCAAGAATACCACTCTTCCGTCTCTAGCCTTTCTTCTGTTCTTCAAAGATCCATGCCATCCAGGGATAGCTTCTTCTAACATCTCCCCAATGTTGCCATCCACCAACTTCTTGGGCTCTTCTAATCCCGTTATCATTCTAGATATTAATGTGGTTTCTCATATCACATTGTGTCAGTCACTCATCTTGGAGTCATTCAGTCTCTTGGATAGGACAACATGGATGGGAGAGTAGTGCCTGTTTTTGTGGGAGGAGTCCAAGTTTGGGCTGATGGAAGCAATGCTATGTGGCCTGTGTAGTGTACAGAGGGGCAGACGTTCCTACCATGCTGTATTGATCATGAGGACTGGGGTTCCTTCTGACAATGTTTTTTTCCATTACTCAGCTTCTGATAAAACTTATCGTGCCTCCTATCTAAAAGGTGTGATTCTCTAGGTTCCATGGTAAGACAAGAAACTATAACTAAATGCTAAACAAAAAAGAGAAGTGTTTCACAGAAAATACAACTTATTGGAGTCCAGGTTTTGGAAACTGTGATGGAGAACACACCAAAGGACAGAGTAAGTCAGACAGAGAACCGCATATATATGAAACCCTGAGGGTACATGACTGCAGAGCATAGAAGAGAGCCTCCATGGCTGGTGCCTGGGGCAGTGGCAGCATGTGGGCTTTCAGAGAGACAGCAAGGAATCAGGGGTGTCTTCCTGGAATAGCACTGAGCCTGGGAGAACAGCCCCTTCCCAAAGCACATTGAAACCCAGGTGGGAGGGCATGTAATACTTGCAAGAAGTAGTGTTCCATCATGAGCAGATGGAGGCAGAGTCAGGGTAAATGGGGTTACATAGGCCATGTGGAAGGTCTATGCATCTCTTTTTCCCATCTTTAGAGAGGTCAGAGCTCTGAAATCTAGCATTCAGCACATTAACTGGCACGTAATAAATTTTTGTTAAACTGGCAAGTATATTTTACTTTGTATTATTGTGTCCCTGCCTTGATTCAGATGGCGAATTTCTTTGTGGAAACAACCTTAATTATCATGCTTTCTAGGAACTTGATGGCAAAATATGGTTTAAAGGCTAAGTATAAGCAGAAATCAGTAGTGGAATGGAAGGAACAAGAATGTTCATACTACAGATTAAAATGCTTTCAAAACTACTACTGTTCCCTAAAACTTATACAGACAAATAAGGTAGTTCTAAATAGAACCTAATGTTACATAAATCAGTGACTTTAAATGTTGACTGCTTAATACATTTAATTGCATAGGATTAAAATCAAGAAGGTTGGTTTAAAATGGAGCTATGTACCAAATTGAAGATAGTCTCCAATGGAAAAGGAAGGAGTTTTTGTTTTAACTGTATAGATATTATTATTATTATTATTATTATTATTATTATTATTGGTTCTTTTTATTGTTTTTTTTTTTGGTTCTTTTTAGTTGTACATAACATTGGAATTCATTTTGACATAATAAAGGCATAGACTATCATTTGCTCTAATTTGTGCTAACTCAATCCCCAGTATTTTCCTTTTCCCTCCCCTCCCCAACTCTATTCCCTCCCCTCTACTCTACTGATCTGACTGCTATGTACTTTTAGGTCTTTGTTGATTTTGTTATTGTTGTTGATTAATTAGTTTGTGTTTTGTGGATGAACATGAATGCATGATGGTGAGATTCAGATGTTTACCATGAGCAAGAATTCAGGTAACCCTTTTGCAATTAACAACAACAAATAACAGGAAACAAAATGAAACTATATCTTATAAAATAAAAATGTAATGTTTTTTTATATATGATATCCATCTTTCACTCTTCAGAGTTTCTGCGTTAGGAAACACATGGAGTAATTCAGATATGGTCCCTATCCTCAAGGGGACTATATAAAGACACATGTCTAAGATACTTGAAGTAAGAACAAGAATGAAGTGACTTCAAAGACATTGTCTGGGACTAGTTCTGCAAGGTCAGGCACCATGTTGTTTCCATGTAATGAATAGTTCTTAGTACATTAGGAAGATTTAGTGCTAATTTATGGTGGGTATTATAATCTATTCACAAAGCTATTAATTCTTTGAACTTATTTGTAAAAATCAGTATCTAACACTGCTGTCAAACTTCCCTGAGTTTCAAAATATTACTTTACCTATTTGCATAGGCTCCACAGTGGACAAAAAGGAGTTAGCTACACTTCTAAGGTTTGGAGATGTATGCCAGAAAGAGACGTTTGATACCTGTGCAGTAAAGAGCAAATTGCTTCTTTCCTTTGATCTTGTGTGAACATGTGCCCACTTGGGTCCTTCCCAAAATCAGAACACCATTTAGGGCTGTTAAAATCCAACTGAAGTGTCAACTGGAAAGTAGCTTTGCAAGAGAACTGCTAGCAATACAAATGTTAGGTTACCTCTGGGGAATAGTGATAATAATAAACAATCGAAATGAGTCATTAGAAGACATCAGTGAAAGATGTGATCCTTGAAACAGAGACTAAGTCTCCAGATGTTTGTGCACAGTAATCAGCTCCCTCAGAGAGAAATACTAATCATTTGACACACCTAAATGCTTCTCTAAATTTGGGTGCAGATGTCTTGGCCACTGAAAAAGAGACATGTCTACTTAAGAAAGAAGCCACTACCTATGGTTAATAATTTATATTATACAATTTGGCAAATGTTTACAATATTTAAGCATGGATGTCAAATGCCAAAACTTTTTTTCCATTTTAATAAAAAATAATGCTTTTTCTTTACCTTGTTTGCTTATTTTTTTGTGACTTTTCATGTTGAATTATATTGAAAATTAAGAAGAGGTAGTGAAGGGCAATTGGTGTCCACCTATTAGATTAGCGTTGTTTTATGTAATAAAGTGTTATTATTTTTATAAGTCTTATATTAAAACTTTTTCTCACAGCAATATTCAAATTTAGATTAAGTTACAGGTAGATATAAACTTTTAAGTAAATTTACAGAATATTCAAAACAATTTATATTTTTAATATATCAACTATAGAAATTAGGATGGCTTAATTTGGGAGCTGGGATCAAGAGCTATAAATATATATGCTGTGTAGATAATCACATTTTTCTGTGACTCAGTGGAATAAGAATTGAAATTCTGTGCTTTAGAGTATAAAAGTAATGTTTACTTTTTCAGGGTTTCTTATATGTTAAGGATTCTCTCCGTTTATGATTACAGATCTATGGATATCCCTACATCATTAAGAGCTTGGGCACATGGCCTTTTAGAAGGCACACTAAAGGCCACAATTCTACATGAGTGGCTTGTGTTAAGACTTTCCAAGCAAGTGAAAAAATGTTATCAATTACACAACCAAACTAACATTGCAACTTTTACTATTAAATATATAATTACTTCAAGACTCAAAATTGGTTTCATGTAAGTGTTCAGAATGATTGTATTACTGTGACAATTAATAGCTGCATCTAAAATAACTTTGAATTTTCCAAAAGCCAGTACAAAACGGGCAGGCTTGGTGAACTGGAAAGTGCCAGACAGATTACAAGCAAATACCTTTCCTAAAACCGATCTTGACCTGAATAACCCTGAAGGAGCTTCTGATGTAGTTCCAGGTTCACAGAACAAAATAGAAAACAATTTTCTTGGTGCAAGTGTTCCAGAATCACCCTAGACTGGATCAGAGGGATGTTCTGATTACAAACATGTGTCATGATCATGAGTAGGGTCTGAAGAGGAATGAGGGTAATGGCTTTCTAAGACTGGAAAACACGAGATTGACCAGGCCAAATATGCTAATGTAGATTTTTAGGATAAATGTATGCTATTGAAATATTTTTTATTTGGTGTAGTCATCGTGCAGTCTGCCATTCAATCCAAGATCCAGTCACAAAATTATGACCAGCTGAAAAAGTAGCCTAAGAATTCACAGAAATGAAATAAAAATAAAGCAGCAAACAATAGCTAGAAGCCAGTCTTTATAATTCATAATTCCATTTCAGAACATCATGCACTTTTGACAGATAATAGAGAATTCTTTCATTTCACCCTCTTCCCCAAATATTTAATTGTGGCCACATGAAATAAACTATGTTTTGATTGAAGGGAGTCCAGCTTTTGAATGGGCCAAAGATGCTGAGGATTAGGGGACAAGTCTAAAATGTCTTTAAGGAATGAGTTTTGCTCAGTTTTGGGGGTTTCCAGATTTGCAATGAGCATATTGTCTGTCTCCCATCCTACTTCTAATCCCCAGCCCTTCTTATTCTGACAGCTGAGACTCTAACTCCTAACTCTAATTCTACTTGACTAGTCTTGTGTGGACCAGTGTTTCAACTGCTGGCTTCACCATAGGGATTTTCTCAGCTCAGCTCTGCCTTTTCAAAGGAAATCAGTTATCTCTGGTCAGAAGGGCTCTCCAGCCTCCTGACTGACTTTATGCATTCTAGGTCTGGGGAGAAGGTGAGACGAGCTCTATCTTCCAATTGCCAACTTTTACTTTCTGTTTTGAGCCTCCGGATTCATTTACTCTTGACCTGTGTTTTTGACTCCAGATTCCACAGTTCAATTTTAAAAGATACTGTATGTGTGGATATAGGTTCCTGTGGAATGAGGGTAGGGGACTCAGTGTTCTACCAACTTTGTGCCCATTTCCGACTGCAAACTATTTAGGACACTCATGGGCAGGTTGTGCCTCCTACAGTTAGTGTTTCTTTTCTGCAGGCTTTTAAAGTTGCAGTTTCCTTTGCCAGATCAACACATTTCATAAAATAAATTAGAATTTCTTGTCGGTTCTGAGATATTATTCTTTTAATTTGGGAAGGGCGGGTAAATAGCTTTATGTCTTCTTTTCAAGTGGAAAAGAAGATAAATGCTTCTGATCAATCTGCCACGTTTAGGCTGTATTCCATGTATGATTTTGGACCCTGCCCAAAGTGTTTTCAGTGGGATGTTAATAGTTGTTCTTATAAAAAGAAAAATGGAGCACGTAGGGAACAAGGTCATGAAGAAACAGGGTATATAGGGTTGTCATTTCCTCCTTCTCCCTCTCTGCACTTTTTGCAGAGCTGAAAACAACATCATGTTGGTACAGAGCACAAGAGGTTCACAGCCACTGTGGTCCCTGGGAGCCACTAGGAGAGCCCAGGGAGCAATTTGCCATTTTCAGAGGAAAACAAGAAGTGACTACTAATTATGCTTTATGCTTTGGATCTGATTTGCTGCTTCCTTCACCTGCTTAAGAAATAAGGATGTTTTAGTTCTTTCATTTAACACATATGAAGAGCCTTATAGGAAGTGCAATCCTTTTGAAAAATGGATCAAACACTTGAATTCACACAGCATATTAGATATGTTTGTAAATAAACTTAAAATATCAAAAATAAGGAAAGTGCTCTGTGGTCAAGAAAAGTTTGGAAAAAAATGGATCAAACCAAGTTAGACTTTAGCTATCTATCTGTTATCTATCTATCTATCTATCTATCTATCTATCTATATTTGATTCAGAGTCTTGCTGTGCTGCTTAAACCAGTCTCAAACTCATGGGCTCAAGAATCCTCCTGCCTCAGCCCCCTGAATTCTGAGAACTACAGGCATGCACACCTCCCATGGATGAAGCTAGACTTTATTTGCCATAAGAGCTTTGGGATCACTTAATATACTAATGTTATTTGGGAATCCAAATAACATTAGTATATTAATATTATAAAAAGTGGAGGCATATATAGTATTTCTCCAACCACAGATCCTGTTTTCACCAGGCTAGAACATGAAAATAGCAAGTAGGAAATGTAACTCAAGGCAGTTCAATACCTGTCTTAGTTTGGTTTCTTAAGTTTGGTAGTAGACCCTAAGACATAAGTACTTACTATGCAGAATATGAAGAAGTGAGGGCAGGTATCTGTAGTGCAGAGGTTGGGATGTATAGCCTACTCATAATGCCACAGTACTAGTTCAACATAAAGACACTGACATCTCTTCATTCATCCTCTATTTAATTACTCTTCTTAAAAGAGAGATCCCAATTTAATTGGTGTTACCACCATTCAATATGAGATACTCACTTTAAAACAGAATTTTTGCACACAAACATCTTTGAAAGGGCTGGGGTGTCCCAGCACCTATATTCTCTTTAGGCTCTGCTTTCTAATCAGATAATAGAAAAGGTTAGGGTTCATTTGCAGATGATAAAATGAATAGTATTCATTTTATTCAGAAAAAAAATCAATATGGAGTCATTTTTAAAAAAAAGTAGGTGGGTGGTATAGCAATGGCAGGCAGTGGGAGTTTCTGTGATTTTCTTTCGGTACAGAGCCACTGAAAGATATTAAAGAATTACATTAGATTTGATGTATGGGAACCTTCTGGTGGAGGCATGAAGGATGGATTCAAGTAGGTGAAACTGGAGACCCTGAGAAAAAAATATTGCTATAGTCTAGGGCAAATAAATTTTAGGGAAGAAAGGACCTTCTTCCCCAGTTTGTATCTTTACCAGCACATACTGACAACTTACAGGTGACCTTGACCCAATTACTGAGGGCATTGCTCCAACAGTCCTACTTTCTCCTGTATTTTTAATATAACACTTGCTTGATTATTTTCTCCTCTGTGCTCAAACATGACCCAAACTTTTCTCCTCTAAATCCAACATCTTTCCCTCTATGTTACATTTAATTGTTGAGAGACTTTACAAGTCCCCTTTTCTCATGTCCCAGATTTCTGCACTCTGTGTTAGTCTAATTCCTGCTGCCAATATCTTACTGTACTCTCAAGGTGGTCAGAAAGGATTTTCTTACAAAATGAACCATTACCTCTAACTATAATGCATTAACAAAAGGGGGAAAGCATGGGGCCTTCTTCATGGCTAAAGCTGAGTATTTTGAAATCCTTATTTTAGATCTACCTATTACATGTGACTGTGTGGACCTCGTCTCTATCTCTTTCTATATTCTTACCCTATGGCTTTCTATGGCCCCATACCCTACTAGAGTTTTATTCTAATAGGTTATGCTCTAAGTTCAAATTCTCCTATTTCTGCAGACTTTGATCTATTTTTACAGTTTCAACTATTGCTGACTTACTGATGACTCTCACTATACCTCCAGTCCTAACTTGTCCTTGAGCTTTGTACTAGTATGTTCACTGCCCATTGTTAGAGATCTCCACCTGAATGTCCTGCAGGCATCTCAAACACAACATGTTCAAAACTGAACTCCTCATCTTTCTCCTAAGCCAGTACCTTTTCAGTTATTCTCTTTCTCAATTCCCATCTTAGCTGTCTAATCAGCCACCAAGGAAAGGAATCATCTCTGGTTCTTCCTACTCCCTCATTCCACAGATCAGATCAACCGCTATTATTATTGTTATTTTTTTTTAATAGGGCTTGGATTTGTCCACCTCACTCTGTCCTGGTTTGTTGACTCTGTTCTGTTTTAGGAAGATTTTTTACTATCTCTCATCTGACTTCTGAAAAAGTATCTCCTAACTAACCTCCCTGATTTACACTCTTTATATCTAATTCCTAGCATATCACTATTCCCATACATCACTATTCCTAGACTCACCCCTTTGAAACAAAATCACTCCTTTCTTTCAAACCTTTTCATCGGTCTCTACCACCTACAGGATGAAATTCCAAGCTCTGACCATGATCTGGATCTTGCCTACTTTTTTTTTCCAGTTCCCTTTAGTCTGAAGCTCTATACTATTCAGATTGGTTTCTTATAACCTGAGAGGAGTGGGTATTTCAGAGCTATACATTACCCCATGAAGTTGGGACCATCTTCCCTCTGCCATCACTTGACTAAGGTCTGTTCATCCTTCAACAACCAACATAGATGGTTTTCAGATTGGGCTAGGTGTCTTGGTGTGATCACAATAGTCTCATATATACATGTCACCTAAAATATTGTTTCGTAATATTTTTTTCCAAATGCTTTAGTCCTTGATAGCAATATATTGAGGACAGAAAATGTGTCTTATTAATTTTTGCTTCACTACCATTTAGCTCAATAACTGGAATCAACAAACAAATGTTGGATGATTGAAAGAATAAACAAATTATGGAAACTGAAACAGAGTATAGGGGAAAGATTCTGAAGACCAGAATGTAAACAGGACTTGGTAACTGGTTGGTTAAGATTGTTAGGGGACTGAAGAAAAATAAACAAAAGTCAAGAGTGTCTTTAGTTTGTAAATGGCAGTGCAAAGAGTATGTTAGCACAAAGCAGAAGGGAACACATATAAAGGGAATATTAATTCTTCCTTTAGGAAATGCTGCTTTTGAAATGTTTATGGGAATCCTTTAAGGTATTCTCTTGGCTCATTTTCTAACAATAGTAAAATAGAGTAGGTACTCAAAAACACCTGTTAAGTAAACTGTCATTACAAATTTATTAAAAATAGCTATGCTAATAGTTAAATTCTAGAATCTTCTATATCAGCTAATTATATGTGGATCATTTGTTTTTACTTAAATATCTTTTTTTTTCAGGTAGATGAATTTTAAAGATTTTCTTTTCTCCATTGTGTTTAGATATAAAATTTTAAAGTTTAAAGGAGAAAAACATTTCTAGGCCACATAATGTTTTGTTTAGTTAAGATTAAATAACAAAGATTATAAGATGAAGATTAAATAATAATGGGCAATCATCTCTAGCAAGGAACTGAAACTCCTTTTTTTTTTATTCTTTCCGCTGTGCCAAAATCAAAGAAAACCTGCAGGTATTAGTGCTGGTTCGTGATGCCAGATGGATTTTGTTGACTGAGTCAAAGCTCTAGTTAACATCTGCCAGAAAACAAGATATCGTATAAAGTCTGTACAACTGATTAGACTAATTAATAATCACACCACAATTGTTGGTGAATTTGCCTCTTTGGCAACCAGGTTTGGGCTGATAACATTTCTGAACACTTGCCAGGCTCAAGCTTGTTCACATAACACAACACTGTCCAAAACCTCTCTTGGACAAGAGCTACCTGGATCCTGTTTGTTGTCCTGCACAAACACTGGAAAACAAAATTCCATTTCCACCCAGAAAGAAAAACACCTGCTTTTCTAATCAACAGGAACTCTTTAGCCAAAGTTGAGGTACACCACTTGGGAAATTGTTTATAGAATCATGGTGGCAACATATTCTCTTTTGGTGCCTTGACAGATAAATCGACACTCCAAGACCTTTAATGTCACCTATGGCAATAAAAGTTTACTGATGCAGGTTTTGTTATGTCTGTAGTAGAATCCTGTCCACAAAGCAAAGAAGAAGTGTCAAGGTCTTACTGTAATGATTATACCCATATTCCTAGGTACTCTTGAAACTATTGTGGGAATGGTTTAATTGAACACCAGAAGACACAGCCCCCAAGCCAAAATTCTTATGCTCTAACACAACTGTTTCTCATTTTGTTATTATTTTATGGCAAACTTTTTTTTTACCACTCTCATAAAATGAGCAAAGAGCAAAAAACGACTATCAGCAGAATGTTTGCCCTTCAATATGTTTTGCATGAAATTTGTAATCAACTTCTTCCTGGCTTGCTGCATTCATCATCAAACCATTCTTCATAAGGAGGTTTTAGATTTTTTTGATTGCTTGTAATAAGCTAATAGTGATTTAAGATGCTGGCTGATGGTTTAGAAAGATTATAAAACATCAATGTCAGCATTAGAGACTTCCTGAAGTACAAGTGGTACAAATTGTCCAAGAGTTAAGCAACAATTATGCCTGAGCAATGAACGCGTTTGGAGACTTAATGATGAAGGGAGTCAACAGAGAAAGATGATCTTATCAACTCCATATCGTAACTGAAAAGGCAAATGCTTCCAGAGTGTATTTCAGTTCAATCATGAAAACTTACAAGTAGGTGACACTACCAGGAATCAGTTGGGATAATTTGAGGGGGCTTCTCTAATGGCTTGCCATCAAAACAGCATGCATTAGAGACAGAGCTAAGAAGAGGCAATTTGTACATGATCAAGGCACAAAAAAGAAAATCAAGCAAGTGAAGCAATTTTACCTGACATGCTCAAATCATTATTTTGCTAATTTAGGATAGATTTTATTGGAAATAATTATAAATCAATATCCTAGTGCTGATGGTTCAAGGAGTCTTTGGGGGGTTTTCACATTCCATGGTTGTTAGTGTAAACCAGTTGATACTGTGGCAGGAGATATGTGTAACCCCATGTAGAAAGGACATTTTCTGATTTTACTTGGAGTCCTGTTGGAAATCATTGGAGAACATTTCCTTGTTAGACTTTAAGAGCCCTAAAGCTGAAAACAAAAACAAAAACAAAAACAAAAACAAAAACAAAAGCACTCTCCTCAACAAAAACTAATTGAAAGCACATTATATAAACGTAAATAAATAAACCTTTTTTTTTCTAAAAGAGGGAAAAAATAATCTGTACATTGTCTTTCAAAGTCCCCATTTTTGTGGATGTGCTTTTGTGACCAACTATGATCCTGGGCTGGCTCAGCTGACAATTCATTGTTTCTTGCTCTTCCAGACTAACACACTTGTGTTTCTAATCCTGACTTTTTTGCAAATAGGATAAGTACTTTATGGGTGGTATATTTTCTTGTAGAAGCAATTAGTAGGCATACAGTCTCCTACAACTTAAAATATGTTCTGCAGCAGCACAGTCAAGCTTCAAGCTGCCGGATCAAAATTTATCTTGTCAGGTTCTCTACTTCAATTGCCGGCTCTCACTTCTCTGAGATGCAGTTCTGTTGGTCACATAATAAACTAAGAAGCATCCATCAGTAAATCATACAGGACGAGGGCAGTGTCCATAGCTTTGAGGTATTTGTAAGAATCTGGGGATGCGGATGGAATGTGACAGTCAGCTAACAGCTGAAAAGAGGATCAGAAAGAATCTGTAGTTGTTTTCTCCCTAGTCAACCCACAAAGGGATGTATTCCAGTTAACAAAAGGAGACAAAATGGAAAGGATGAGTGACCCAGTATCTGATGGGAAGGTTAAATGGAGGCTCTCTTCACCTCTGTCAGCTGAATCTCTTGAGACCTGGACCCAAACAGCATTTGCCAGGAAACTTTATATTCCAAACAGTCTCTGGACAATCTATTCGTGACTTGTAAAAGTGTGGGCAAAATCCATTTATATAAACCCTTGTCTCATCAAAAGAGTTGTGAGACGAAAAAAAAGAAAGAGAGAGATTTTTACGTGAGTTTTCCAAATGCCTTGTGGTTTTCTTCCCTTTCGGGAAGTTGCTTCCTTCTAGCTTAAAACCAAGTGAGAAGGACATTCAAAAGGCCAACTTTGAGAGGTGGACACATGTCTATTGGAATTTCAGGGCATTAGACCTAGTATGAGATACTTGCTGCAGATTCACTTTAAGAAGAGAGAGAGAGAGAGAGAGAGAGAGAGAGAGAGAGAGAGAGAGCCACGCAAGAGTAAAAGAGAAGACTTTATTGGGAATTAACTGTATTTCCAGCAACAGTGGAACAAGGATGCATGAATACTTCTGTAGACCAAATGAGACTAATTAAGTATAGCAAGCCTAGTGCCAAGTTGAATATCTTCCAAGAGGATGCCTGGAGGGGCAATGTGACCTCCAACAGAGTGGACTGTTAGTTACCAAGGGGCCAAAGAAGGAATCTAAGAGAGGGTATTGCCTTTATCAAGAAAGCTGCAGACAGAATGTCCCGGTGGGGGATCTTTTCAAGGACATTCACAAAAGCACTCATTAAAAAAGGAAGAAGCAGCATGCTATACCTAGAAAGCTTATTGCTGAATTATGCCTGTACCACTCAAGTAACATCTTTCTTTCTTCAACATACTCTCTGTACCTGATTTGATGCCAACAGAGCAAGGAAAAGAAGTGTAGCAAAGCAAAATGGGGAAGAGAGAAAACTCTTGCATTCTCTCCACTACTTTAGGCTTTTGAGACAGGCAGCCCTGAACTGGGGGAGAGGAATGATGTGGTTATGACATAGGACTGGACAATTTTAGTACTGATGTATGAAAATGATTGGCAACCTTTCAAAGCTATGGGATCTATCCAAGATTTTATTCAAGGAGTAGGGAGGAAATACACAGAAGAATCTGAAAGGTTGGGAGGGAAAATATTTATTCTTTGTTGTTACCTTATCAGCTAAACCTACTTAATATCTAATTAGAAACAGAATTATTATTACATTGGCAGAAGAAAAAAATTATTCAAACCACAGTTCTCTGCTATGCATTAGTTAAACACTCAATTAGTGTAGCACGTTCAATAGACTTGATTCCCAAGCTGAATATTTTTGCCATGTCCTTTGGATGAGATTTCTGATGGGAGGGCTTGAAGTGTGTTGGGGAAGGCAAGCCCTCTCCAGGTTCCCAGGTTCCTATCTTCCCACATGCATTGACCAATGACCCTTGTTTTTAAGCATCTAATTTTAACAACTTTTTTTTTTGGTGGTGCTGTAACAACTAATTTAAATAGCCAAATTTGTAATTACTACAAGTCTTGCCTGAGTGAGGATGAGCACATCACTTGATCTCCTTCTGATATAATTTTCTTCTATGTAAAATAAAGGTACAAATTTTTCTTTCAAATAAAAAGCTATAAAAATTAGAAAGCCAGCATAAATACCTCATGGAAATGACATCCACAACTGCCCTGCAGAAACTCTTTATATCGCCCCATGGTTATAGTGAATGTGTCAACCACTTCATAGCCATAACTTTTTGCAGCATCCAGAATAATCATATTTTCTTTCCATACATTTTGTACTTCACTCTGTATTGCAAAGTAGAAGAATAAGGGTTTTTATTAGCAGTAGATTATTTTATGATTTCATAACTCAAGCAGAAACCATATAAATGCCATCTTTTAAAACAGAAATCGGTTCTATTGTGCGATAAAGAATTTCACATGCATTTTTTAAATAAAGACATGTTCTATCCTTTTTTTCTCTCAAGACATCAATATAACTGTTTGAGAGTGTGTGTTGCATAAAAATGTATAGAGACACATAGTTTTGAACTTTCCCTTACACAGAAAGAAATTAAATGTATTGCCTATAATAAATATTTTAAAACTTCAATTTGAAAACTGACATTTAAGAATCATGAGTGCTAGGTTCAGCTATTTGGATTCTCATTTATTGAGTCACATTAATTGGCATCTGCTTTGTGCTTAGTTTCTAGCTGCAAGTCAGGAATACAAGGATAAATAAATTGTGGTTTCTGTTCTTAAGACACTGCATTCTAATAAGAGAAACAGATTCATAAACAGCTATTAAGTCCTTTATTAGAGGAAAATATGCCAGGTTCTGCACTGATGGAAGGAGTAGCTGTCAGGGCCAGGGGAGAGCTGGATGGTGAGGCTTTAAGAGGAGGTTCTGAGCAGTCTTGAGTGAGGTTTGCTGGCTGGAAGAGAGGTGTGTGCTTGGGGGAGCAGCAGACTTGAGTGAAGGCTCCAGCTGCTGTTACTGTGGATCAGATTCCTCCCTCCCTCAGGCGCCAAGTCCCTGGCAATGATTGAGCATGGCTGGGAGTTCTAGTTCAGGTGCACTCTGCTAATCATTGTGGCTTCAGGGCTTTGTTGTGGCTTGGCTAAGTTTCTCAGAACTGACCTGCTATCCTAGGCTTTCTACTGAAATCATCCTTCTTCCTCTCTTTTCATATCAGACCCATTGCAGTCCAGTCCAGTTCCCAGGGAATGCTAGGCACTCAAAAGATATTTGGTGCAGGATCCAGTAACATGCATTGGGATGCTGTGGTCTGAAGGGCCTCCTGCCTTCGCCCACATCTCTCCCTTTATCTTTTACCCTGTATCAGGCATCCCCCTTGTTTATCTCTTTTTCAGTTAATCTTGTCTGTGCTTGGAGAAGCCAAACTGACACAGGGAATGTATTGCACTCACTTTTCCTTTTCTCAAAGGACAAATATAATTTCATAGGTAAAAAGACAAATAATAGCTTCCATTTGTTAATCCAACTACAAGGTAAAAGAAGCAGTCAGATACATAAAATTTTCTGCTTTCACTGTACTTGCATATTTATTTGTACATGACCGAGAAGAGGGTTTACTTCAAAATAAAGGAAGCAAATAGAAAAGGCTCAAAAGAAACACCCTGGAGGAAAGAGACATGCAAATTTTCTCTGGGCCTTCATGATCCTATAAAAATGATGTTCCCTAGGCACAGTGGCGCACGCCTGTAATCCCGGCAGCTTGGGAGGCTGAGGCAGGAGCATTGTGAGTTCAAAGCCAGCCTCAGCAAAAGTGAGGGGCTAAGCAACTCAGTGAGACCCTGTCACTAAATAAAATACAAAATAGGGCTGGGGATGTGACTCAGTCGTTGAGTGCCCCTGAGTTCAATCCCTGGTAATCTCCCAACTCCAAAAAAAAAAAATGATATTCAGTATTCTCAATTTCATGTGTAGGCTTCTTGTCCAGTTACAAGTATTCTCTCATTTTAATGTACCTAGTTACAAAAGGTACATGAAACTTTAAGCATTTTCCAGAGAAATTTTTCTAGAGAAAGACCAGTTCTGTGGGAAATAGATATTTGAATGCAGGGAGCTAACAGGACAGTGCTTTGGGGATCAACACATATGAGGGAGCAAGGGAAGATGAACTGGGCAGAGTAAAGAGTTGAATTGCAATGCAGTAGCAAAAGAAGCTCTCGCTAATGCCACCTGGAGTTCTAGAGCGGAGATGACCCTAGTGGCCCAGGCCAAGAAAGGGTACTGAGTCTCAGCACTCCAGCATGGGCATGTTGGGCCTCTGCAGCAAGAGACAATTTCTGCTGGGACTCAGATGGGAGTCATCATTAGGACAGGAATGAATGGGAAAGGGTGATCTGGGGACATCCAAATCACTAAGACAATCACTCATTCTTTTGTGCACAAGCCATATTTTTGTGGGTCCACTATGTGTTGAGAAACGTGTTTGGCACTTGGGGTACCAGAGTGACCCATGTAAGGTCCCCTTATCTCCATGTATGTCCCTGTTCTCAGATTATAGCCTATCAGGAAGATGAACAACCAAGGTTTGTGTGCGCTGGGTGATAAGAGTGAGGACATAGACACTATTCTAGCCACTCATGGTAGGAGAAAATAACCTAGTCAAATGTGTCCAGAAAGTCCTCCCAGAGGAAGCACTTAAACTAGTGAGGGGGCATGGAGGTGACACAGGTGAAGGGGTGGGGAGAGTAGGATCCAAGAAAAGAGAACAGTGGTTTCAAAGGCCTGAAATCATGGTGTGCTTGAGAAGCAGCACATGCTTAGCCTGACTGAGCTCAGTGTGTGTGTGTGTGTGTGTGTGTGTGTGTGTGTGTAGGCATATGTGTGCATGTGCTCTGGGAACGAAGGAAAAAATGGATAATTCTAGAGAGGAGGGCAGTTATCAGTCTTGCAATTGTATATGATGGGGGTTGAGATTTATGTTCTGTCTTTACTTGCTATTATCCCTTTCTACCATATTACTATTTTTCTCCTTCCTTCCTTTTGTCCTTACTCTGTTGGAAAAGACTGATGAGCACCAGCAAAGCTCTGGTGGCAGGCAAAGTCTTTGATGCAGGGTCTGGCACACAGCAAATGCTGAAGAAATGTTAGCTGGAATGAGTGGATTGTGAGTTAATAACCTAAATATAAGCAGGAGCCATGAATGCTCCAGTTGCTCCAAGGAGCTGCAGTCAAAGCAGCACAGTGGAGCTACCAGAGTCAAGAAGGAATTGCAATCTCAGCTGGAAGCCCTCAGATAACATTAAAGGGGCTCCAATTCATAACCCACACCAAAAATGATCAGAGTCCCCTTTCCTGGTCCCCAGTAAACGTTAGCCCTTCAGCGACCTCAGTTTTTTTTTTTAAATGGCTCAACTCATTTTAAGTTATCTTAAACCTTGCTGAGTTCAAGATGCTGAATTTGAAGGTTTAACATCAGTCACTTTCAACCAGTTCTCCCGTTTTGGTATCATAGAAGATATAAAGTTTCCAGAAAAGAGAGGGGGTAATGTGCTCAGTGCTGGGAAAAGCTAGGTATACTCCACACAGACACAAAAATAAATCTTAACTCCTTACATATCAAATGGACAGTTTCCTGCCTGCCCAGTTTCCCACTACACCCCTGAACCATGACTGTGCAATTGTCTGCAGATTTGGGCTGCTGGTGGACTCTCCTCACTTGAGCAAGAGCAGCTGGTTCTCTGACCTACAGATGTGGTTTTTCTTTTTTGTTCTGCAGTTTCTATTCAGTGGTGAGAAGAATTTATTATCTTCTTCTGGTCAGAAGCCTCTAACTCCTTTCATTCATGAATGTCCAACTATAGGGAAAAAGACAATGATACTACTTCAAAGATATTAAAAAAAAAAAAGCAATTGTCTTCAAAAAAGCCACTCCTTTCCAAAGGACTCTTTGATATTGGCAATTTCATTTGTGGTCTTAGCCTGAACCTGAAGAAAAGAAAGCCTTTTTATATAGCCTAGAAAGGCATATGAAAACTTGATGGGTAACTGATACTTGAAGAGGTTTCTCTCTTATATACCTTAGTTCTTAATTTTGCATGGTTCAGCACCCCTTTTTCTTTTATAAACTCAATGCAAATTATTTGCAACACATTTGTGGGCTATGGTTTCATTTTTCCAGGAATAATTATAAATGATTTGAAATTATAATCTCTAAGTATATAATCTTTTTTGATCATCATGAAGGTGTCCTTTTTGGAACCTCTTCCAACAGGGATCAAAATTGGAATTATGAAGTTCACATAGCCAAGAAGAAACGGGCTTACCTGTGTTAAGAAATGCACTCCGTCCACTGGCAGATGGAATCCAATTCCCAAAGTTTTGATGATCACTAGGATATTGAGTAAATTTTCCCTGAATGAAATGATCAGAATTCCAAAGTCACAAACTATAATTACAGCTTAGGTGTTTGTTAATTACCCCCCAAAATCAAGCAGAATCCTTTGAGAATCAGATAACTGGCATCCAGGACCAAATTCCCATTTTACAGATTTGATGTGTATTAGGGGATTTCGTGGATTGAGTTTGGTATCAGTGGACAGGTTTTGATCTGTATCAAATTTAAATTTGAATAATGAAGAGTCCTGTTGTGATTAGATATAAAAGTATTTTGAAATATTTTAAACCAGGCTTTAAATCTAAGTTTAAATTATGAAGTGTTATTTAAGTAAATGTCTTGATAAAACTTAGCCATTATCAATATCACCTTTTAAAAATTTTTAAATATCAATGACAATTACTGTCACAGCAGTTTACCTTTTCAAAACCTTGTGAATAATTTGCAGGTGGTTGGAATTAAGCCACTGAACACCACCAACAACCAATACAGTCTGGCCAGTATTCTCTAGGGGACGTGATCTGAAATCCAGAAAGAAAAACAACACATGTTGCTTTAAAACAGATGGTAAACATTTTAACTGCATTGCCTCACATTTCATTGAACCATGTCTGGCTTCCTGATCACAGGACCTTCTTGTCATTTGCAACTCGTTTTCAGCCACATTACTGAGTATCTAAGCCTTTCAGCACATTTGATATACAGTGAGCAATTATGACTGCTAGTAAAACATCAGGACATTGTGGCCTTGTGCCATTCATAATAGTTCCATTGTACCTTTGCAGGAGATGTTCAAGTGCTTTCTCAAATGTTGGTCTCAGTGAAGGACTTATCCAAAACTGGGGATAGTAGGAGTAACTAACCAATGTCTTCCCACCATTGACGTTGGGATACAATTTAGTTCCATGCACCTTCTGCCATTCCTGGAGCGTTTCATTTAGTCTTTCAATCAGATAGTACATGATCCCTCTGTTGGTTGAATCACCAATGAAAAGAATCTATAAAGAAAAAGATATTTGTTTCCAAATTGCATGTTTACATGCTATAAGATAGTCTAAAATAACTAATTTTTGAATATTCATAAAATCACATGTCTAATCAAAGGACAGCCCTTCAAAAATAACATTTATTGGAACCAGGTTTATCATATCATCACCCAACCTGTTCCTTGTCCTCTCTTCTATATTATCAGTAATGACATCCTCTAATTGTTGACTCAATAATGCATAAAACTTTTCTCTCCATGCTAATTTCAATTTTTTTTATCTCCCATATGTTCATTGCTTTTTTATCTACTCATTTAACAAGGCTTGTTGATTCTAAAGATGCTTGAAATATTTTAGTGCTCAGGATTTTTCAATATGTTTTGTAGATGTAAAAACAGAGAATCTGCAGAGGTAGCTAGCCCTAGAGGTTATGTTATTACTTGAAAAAAAAATATGACTAGAATCTGATTTTCTGCACATCATGCCATGTCCCAGGTTGTATAGCCCAGTGCCGTTTTGCTCCCCAGGAAAGTCTCCCACATCCATCACCCCCTTTCCAAACCACCAGCCTTCTTTGGGCTCTCTCTATCCCTCAGCTACACTATTGCAGCACTCTCCTGAGCAGTCTTCCTTCTTGGACAGTGGCTGCCCTCTAATTTATTCAACACACAGTATTGCTGAGATAAATTTTTAAATATCTACTTCTGGTTATCTTATTTGCAGGTTTAAAATTTATATTGGCTTCCATATCCTACAGAATCAAGTCTGAACTATTTAAGTTCAGCTAACAGTTACTGAAGTTTTATTGCATGTCATGCTCTGCTAGTTGGAGATTTCCACAGATGAGGAATTTGAGACTCAGGAAGACTGAGATCATAAATCTAGTAAATGGTGAACACAGGACTCACACCCAGGTCCTTTGACTCTATGCAGGGGCAAACGGCTCTTCCTCTCAATGTGTCCCCTCATGTAAGCATGACACACTCCTACTTTTTCACTGAACATGATTTGCACTCAACAACATCTGTTTTTCCTTGTGTTAATCCATCTGCCTCGAACATTCCTCCCTCTGCAATTCCACCTGTCAACCTCCAGACCCAACACCAGCAGCACCTCTACCAAAAGGCCCAGTGCCCTTAGCTTGAATTACCTTCTCAGGCCTCTGTAATTCCATTAAATTTTTACTTCCATTATAGATTGAATCAATGTCTACATGAAATTATGGCTATTTGTATCTGCATCTTTTTTTTTCTCATATCTTATCAAGGAATAATTGAAATCAGGGTTACCTTCTCATTCTATTTCTCTATAGTACCATGTGCGCCCTTTAAAAACACTTAGTGAATTGAAAGTAAAAGAGGATTTTTTTTCCATGGACAATATTTGAATATTTTTGGATAAGACTGAGTTTATTCTTGATTTCTTTCTTTCTTTTTTCACTGGTCATGCACATATTTTATTCAGATTTAAACAGCCAGAATTGCCATAATTTCTCAGGAATTTCTGCATTTGTTCATCCAAAGTGAATTTGGTGAGAATCTGCAAAGGTTTATTCTTTCCAAGGTAAGTGTGTCAAAACAGTTGTGTGAAGAAATCCAAAAAGTTTCTCCAATTTGCCTTCAGAGCCAATACTCTTACCATAAACCTGGTCAAGATTAACTGAATAATATGCCAAGGCCCACACCAAACCTCTTAGTCAAGTTCCATGTAGGGCAATAAAATTTCAGTACAATAAAATAATTTGGGAAATGAATTGCTTCTTAACTAGATTTAACTTGTAACTGTTCTTCTGGACTAGATTTCTGATTTTTAAACAGGGATATCGAATCATCATGAACACTCTTAATTTGGATACTAAAGATTATGCAAATCCACTTGTACTAGTTTACTAGTGCTATCATTTCATAGTATCACAGACTCAGTGCCTCAATAACAGATATTTAATTGCTCACATTTCTGGGGGCTAGAAATCTAAGATCAAGTGATTGGCAGGGCTGATTCCTTCAAAGGGTCTCTCTGGCTTGTCTTCTTTCTTTTTTTTTTCAGTTTTATTTTTTTAATTTTTTTTATTGTTAGTTGTTCAAAACATTACAAAGCTCTTGACATATTTCATACATTTGATTCAAGCGGATTATGAACTCCCATTTTTACCCCGTATACATATTGCAGATTCACATCGGTTACACATCCACTTTTTTACATACTGCCATACTAGTGTATGTTGTATTCTGCTGCCTTTCCTATCCTCTACTATCCCCCCTCCCCTCCCTTCCCCTCCACTCCCATCTTCTCTCTCTACCCCATCTACTGTAATTCATTTCTCTCTCTTGTTTTCTTTTCCCCTTTACCCTCACTTTCTCTTATATGTAATTTTGTATAACAATGAGGATCTCCTTCCTTTACCATGCAATTTCCCTTCTCTCTCTCTTTCCCTCCCCCCTCTCGTCCCTGTTTAATGGTGATCTTCTTCTCATGCTCTTCCTCCCTATTCTGTTCTTAGTTGCTCTCCTTATATCAAAGATGACATTTGGCATTTGTTTTTTAGGGATTGGCTAGCTTCACTTAGCATAATCTGCTCTAGTGCCATCCATTTTCCTGCAAATTCAATGATTTTGTCATTTTTTAGTACAGAGTAATACTCCATTGTGTATAAATGCCACATTTTTTTTTATCTGTTCATCTATTGAAGGGCATCTGGGTTGGTTCCACAGTCTAGCTATTGTGAATTGTGCTGCTATGAACATCGTTGTAGCAGTATCCCTATAATATGCTCTTTTAAGGTCTTTAGGGAATAGTCCAAGAAGGGGAATAGCTGGGTCAAATGGTGGTTCCATTCCCAGCTTTCCAAGGAATCTCCATACTGCTTTCCAAATTGGCCGCACCAATTTGCAGNTTGCTGAGAAAAAACTTTTTAGTTTAAGTAAGTCCCATTTGTTGATTCTTGTTATTAACTCTTGTGCTATGGGTGTCCTATTAAGGAATTTGGAGCCCGACCCAACAGTATGTAGATCGTAGCCAACTTTTTCTTCTATCATTGTCTTCTTTCTGTCTTGCATGGTCTTACCCTGTGTGAGTCTGTGTCCTAATCGCTTCTATTAAAGACTCTAGTCATATTGGATTAGGTTGACTCCACCCAGATAATCTCATTTTACCTTATTCACCTCTTTAAAGGCCCTATCTTTATAGACATTTTCTGAGGTTCTAGGAAGTTAGAACTTACAACTTATGAATTTGGCAGAAAGGAAGCCACTCAGACCATGATACTAGTAAAGGACCCTCAAGATCTAGCTTTAAACCAAATCACCACTAAGGACTTTTCTTTGGACTTCTCTTTATTTTGGTATCAAGGTCCATTTCCTAAATATCTATATTATGGGCTATCGAGAGACACAGAGGTTTAGAAAAATCAAAGTAGTGGCATGTTACTGAGAGAAAAATAATGACAAAACTTGTAGATTTCCAGTCTTTCTGTGTGGTTAGCTCTGAAGATATGACCCGCCAGAGCTGATCAGAGACAAAACAACTGTGTTTCAGAATTCTAAGGTACTATTCTTTATTACCTAGAAAATCTTAGACAAATGGTGTGGCTTCTCCAGGGTATAATTTCCTCATGTGTAAAATGGAGAAAAACACAGCACCACCTCAGAAGATTTACATGAGACTTTAAATACTTATCCTGTTGCTGGCACACAATAAGCACATAATGGATGTGAGCTGGCATTAAGGCACAGGAGAAGCCAGCAGCATTTTTTGAGGGTGCCTTGCAGTGCCTCGTGAAGCACTTTGAATTCTTCAGTCCATTCAGAGAAAATGATGTGGAAGATGGAAATAACTGAGTTACTACAGTCTCCCCCCTCCACAACCAAGCTGTTACTACTGACCCAAGCTGCTACTACTGTAGAGGGCTGCTACAGAAACCAAGGTTCTGGATGGAGGACTGAAAGAGAAACTGTTACCTGAGCAAACCATCATGCTCAGAGGAGGTCCCTGGGGCTACCCCCCATGCATCTGTGACCAATAAGAGCTACACAGATGCCAGGAGCTTCACCACCATCATTTGCAAAACAAGTTCTGTTATACAGCAAATATCTTGATAGCATTTTTTAATTCAGTCAACATAGCTTTGGGAAGACCATTTTCTTTCTTTCTTTCTTTTTACATTTATTCTTTAGTTGTAGGTGGACACAATACCTTTATTTAATTTTTATGTGGTGCTGGTGATCGAAGTCAGTGCCTCACACATGTTAGGCAAGCACTTTTCCTCTGAGCCACCACCCCAGCCCCAGGGGAAGATCATTTTCTAAAGTCGGACTAAGCCAATCTCATTGCCTTTCCATTCATGAAAGTTGAAAATAATAAAAGCATAGATAAAATAAATGAAGTTATGATATTAAATTGATTGTTCTATCAGTGAAGCATATTTTCTAAGAGGTTAACTGGTATTCCTAACTAAAAGATTGCTAACATCAAAATGCCAGCCCTTTTAAACATACTACACAGAATTTAAAATTAATATCATAAATTAAAGAGTGGTTCTTTTCAGTCATATGATTCATTTTCAGTCTTTTATATCTTTTAGATCATTCAGATTTCTTGAAATTTATTAAAAGGAAACTGTGCAGACTATTTGTTTTAGAGGACAAATTCTATTTCAAAATCCCTAAATTATAACAAATATTTATGACTATCCATACAATTAATAAATGTCTTTTCCTCTTTCCTCTGAAATTTATTTCCTTAGATTAGCATATACAGGTATTGGTGGGCACAAGCAATTGGAGACGGAAAAAAAAAAGATCATTAAATACAAATAGTAAGAATATTATTTGTTTTTTCTTTTTATGGAGTAAAAATAACTCCACTGAATGTTTAAATCAAAAGTTCCCAAAGTTTTGGTTGTGTCTTTATCAATAAATACTATTTCTAACTATTATTTGTGTCAGGAAACCATTTCTTTAAGAATAGAAGTCCTTTTATGCATCACAGGGATTATAAATTATTTCCCTTCTCTTTCTCTTTCTTCAGCATAGGTTGCATTTAATCTGTACAGAAATGTAAGCATTCCTATGGCCCAATAAAATGCATGAGGTTGACAACACAGGGCTCACCCAGCTAGCAGGAACCCACAGAAATATCCTACTTAGAAATATCCAAGAGGGGAAGTCCCACAGTAGAGCAAGAAGTGCTATCATCTACTAGCATAGGTAATGCCTGCTGACTGGTGAGCACTCACAAGGTATAAATAAAGAAGATGAAAGTGCAGCAAGAAGTCTTGTTCATCATCACATCTATCTCAGGGCCAAGCATAGCACCTGTGTTGAGAAAGCTTCATGGCGGTGCTGAGGAACCCCAGGATTGAGAAGAAGTGCTCTCATAAGATAGACACCCATTTCTAAAGGAGACAAGGGTTGTCCAGCTGTAACATGAAGCCCTGGCAGATCAGATCACTAATGATATTTAAGTAATGACAAAAATCCAGTTCAACAAAGCATCTCTCCATGCCATGTGATTTGGCTACAATGAATGTATTCCAATCGTGCATTTTAATTAAATTGACTGTAGATGGGCAGCCAAATTGCTGTTTGTGGGTAAAAACAAATGTGAGGTTGAAATTTAAGCAAATCGCCTTCAAACACAAAATTTGACCACAGAGAAAATCAAGCAACTATATAATGCCAGTTAAACATGGTTCTTCTAGCTGTTGGAACTGAACTGCTTATGTCACCATTTTGTCTGGCTTGTGGGTATATTTACTGAATGCTGAAGGAGGGCACCAAGTATGAGTCATCCTCTCCTGGGGAGTGTCAGGTGCACTCCCTTCTTTTATCCTGCCCTGATTATTGAAAGTGACAGCAATGATAAATTAAGTAGCCATAATGGAATTCACATTACTCACAATATATTATTATAAATTAGCCACACTTCAAAATTTAAACACCTTTAGGTCCAAGACACTACTTAGCTTGAAAACATTACTTAAAAATTTAAGTTACATTTCCTGTTTTAACAGCTGAGTTCAAGTACTTTCAGTAAACATTGCCTTTTATATTTCCCTTTCTTAATTGCACTCTTCTTTCAGATATTTTATTACTGGTTTAAATTCTGAACTGTTTTCCACTGACAAACAAAATAAGGGCTTGTTTCATTCAGTTGGGTTACATGATATAGTTGCTTGATTTTCAGCAGTAAATTTGATTGTCATATTTCTAAACTATTTCCTACGTATTTCACACTGTGATTCTAAAGGTGGGCTCTGACAAATTTTTATCAATGTTCCATTCATACTTTTAAGAAGAGGGTATCTATTTAGAGAAAAGTGTGAACATATAATTGGAATCCTAGCTTTTGATTCAACGGATTTTACTTTGACTCAACACAGAATCGCAAAACTTAAACATATTTATAAAAAACTATAAGTGAGTCACATCCTGTTTGGATAAAGCTAGAATTGAAAAGGGGTCTCACATGTACCTGCCCTTCATAATGCTCAAGTGTGCTACAGAAATGAATTGAACAAGTCCTCCAAGGAGAAAGGTGGCTTTGTCTTTTCACTCAAGAGCTTGATCCGTCTTTCCTTCTGTTAACGCTGCTGAAATGAAGGAAATGACTAAGGTGCAGAAAGTTCAGTGCTGCTCACAGGTCTTTAAGTGCAGTGAGGTTCCTGGTCAAAGTTACTGGAAACCTGACCCCCTTTTCAAATCTCAGCTGGTTTGTGTCTTGTTCTGTCCTTGCAGGTGGGCTTGTATTTTCAAGCATAGTCTTGGCATTCATCAATGTAAAACAGTAGGAAAAAGATGGAATGGGTCATAATAACAACTTAAGGAAACCTGACAGAGAGAAATGACTACTTGGAGATTCTAAAGAAAGCAGAATGCTATTTGAAGGCCTAACTTTTCAATAGTTCTCACTGGACCTGTCAAACTCTGTTGCCTTTACATTTGATTCTTTGGAGAAAAATAACTCAGTTTAATATGTTCCCTCAAAATGAAGCTTGCCAAATCTAGGATTGACATTAAAGATTTGTTTTCTCTGTTTCTTTTTGCAGCACAATAGGTTTGAACTACTTATTCATGGCAAGAATGACATTTCTGGATGCTCACAATTAAATGTCTTATTTTCCATTTTTTTCTGTATTACTTTTTTAAAATTTTTATTGTTTTTTTTAAATAAATGACAGTGGAATGCATTATGATTCACATTACACATATGGAGCACAATTTTTCATATCTCTTGTTGTAAATAAAGTATATTCACACCAATTCATGTCTTCATATACTTTGGATAATGATGACCATCACATTCCACCATCATTGCTAACTTTCTGTATTACTTTTAGGTCTTCAGGTTAGTCGAGCTACTATACTCTTAGAAATTATGTGTTTAGTATGACCCTACTTTTATATGTTCAAGGTGTGTAAACTGAAGACCTGAAAAAATCAGAACCTTAGTGCCATCGCTAGTGCCTTTTTTACCTGGTTGAATCCTTCCCCTTTATCCCACTAAGCAGGAAGTAAAAAGCACTCAGGCTTGAGGAATGGGATTCTCACAGCAAATTCTCTTGGGAAAAATGAAGATCACTACTTTTCTTGTTCAATTAAGCTATTTAAAAATAACAGATTCATAGATGACCTCAAAGTACAAACACTACTCTACCCAGCCATCTTCTTTCTGGCAATTTCTCCAAACCCTTCCAGTCTGTATCTGGGGACTGCCTCCTACTGTGGCAATCATCATGCTGTTTTGCAATGATTACTTCTCTCATTTGTCTTCTTCCACTAGAAAAATAGCATCTGGAAAAATGCTGTACACTCCTGGGATAGCTTCTTACCTCAAAAAACTTTAGATAAATGAACAAAGTGACATCATGAAAGTTTCATGTCTCAGAACTTCAAGTGATGGGGGGAATCGACTATGTGATAACATTATGGGTAACTGATAGCAGCAATATATCTGGCATGGGGAAGCATAGTAAATCTGATGAGTTTAGTGAATAAAAATAATCACTTTGTTGGTGAGATGGAGAACCATAGCTCAGGCTTTCTGATTGCCTGTCTGAACCTCTTCCTGCATCATTACTACCTCATTGTCCTTATGTACATGTTAAGTGAATTTTGCTAAAGTAATATATTACTTTTATTGAATATTTGACATGGTAGGAACAGATACCAAAAAAAGTCAGCATACAATACATTTAAAAAGAAAAACATTTGTATTACTTTTTCTTACATTTATGTAATTGTTATGCCTTAAGATTTATTTGTCTTTAGAATAGTATGGTAATTATTAAAATTCTGACTAGGATGAGAACTTATTTGTCTTAGTAATCAGGCATGAGAATTAAGGAGTACTTAGTATATTTTTATTATTCTACTGGAAAGTAAAAAACAAATAAACTGGGAAACCTTTTGCTTACCTACTCCAGTTAATATACGGAGCTTACCTAAACCAAGTGCTATAACATAGTTGCAGCTTTCAATGTTTATAATTATCTCTACTTTATGAGCCTTATTAATGTAGGCATCTGACTATATTACCAAATCCTGTGACTCAAAGTGAAATATCTTTCTCAGGATCTCCCTCCTTTGCATTTCCACTAGTTCTGGGCTAGTTATAATTTAGACAAACCTTTAAAATATAGATTACTGTTTTTATTGGTTGATTTATGGATTGATGGCAGTGCTGGGAATTGAACCCCGAGTCTCATGCCAGCAATAGACAGTGTTCTATCCCTGAGCCATACCTCCAACCCTAACATATACAGTTTTAGTTTAAGAAAACAATGTTCACATATTGTGAAAATGAAAACACACATAAAAATATCTCTGCTCTCCTCCCCAGTCATGCTCTATTACCTAAGCTGCTTTCGTGGGCATGTGATCTGGACAGTCTCACAGGGCTTGTGCTTGGAGGAGTTCTGTGCTTGGTTTATTGTCCCACTATTGCATTGGGATTCTTAATAATGTTTTAACACAGGGTCCTATATTTCATTTTGTACCCTACCCCTCCTCCACTCCTCTCCACCTATTGCATTCACTCTTATCAATTTGTGACTTCCAGAAATTCTCTGTGGAGGCAAGCATGTTTGTTTGTATGCATTAGGTTTTACATCAATGGGATTATTCTATAGAATAATTATTCTATATTCTATATCTTGATTATTATTATTATATCTAGGTTACTCTATATCTTGCTTTGTTGCATGTTGGAATTTTTCCATAAATAGCCTCAGTCTCCCTAGCATCCATTTCCTTCTTAGGCAGTTTCCCTTCTGCTAAGGGAAGATCTTTCTAGTCCTGGTTATGCCACTCCTCTGTTAAAAGGGGACAATGCTTCTCTGTTTATATATAAAATAAATTAGAATCTTGGAAAACAAATCAGATCCATAGGACCAGTGCCAGTGTTTTGGAAAATGTGAGTTTCTGAGCACACAGGTCTCAAGGAAGACTCTGGACTAGGTGAAGTAATACAATTAGCCCTCTCTGTTAAGCAGGAAGCTGGTTGGTCTCTGCTGGAGTCACCTAATCTGAGCATAGGAGACTATTGACTTTGCAACAACCAATGTTTATTGCTAACAAGTAGAAAAAAATGATCCACCCTCCTTACCATTATCTTTATTTTATTTTTTAATATTTATTTATTTATTTATTTATTTTGTGGTGCTGGGAATTGTACCCAGGGCCTTGTTGCGTGTGAGGCAAGCACTCTATCAACTGAGCTATATCCCTAGTCCCTTACCATTATCTTGTACAGTTGTTAAAAATCAGCTAAGTCCAAAAGGACTTAAAAAGAGCATAATTCAGGGGCATAGCCACATCAATGTTTATAGCAGCACAATTCACAATAGCTAAACTGTGGAACCAACCTAGATGCCCTTCAATAGATGAATGGATAAAAAAAAATGTGGCATATATACATAATGGAATATTACTCAGCAATAAAAGAGAATAAAATCATGGCATTTGTGGGTAAATGGATGGAGTTAGAGAAGATAATGCTAAGTGAAGTTAGCTAATCCCCCCCCCCAAAAAAAAACAAATGCTGAATGTTTTCTTTGAATTAAGGAGGCTGATTCATAGTGGGATAGGGAGAGGGAGCATGGGAGAAATGGACGAACTCTAGATAGGCAGAGGGGTTGGAGGGGAAGGGAGGGGATCATTACTATACAAAGTAAATGTGTGAAGACACGAATTGATGTGAATATACTATGTATACAACCAGAGATATGAAAAATTGTGCTCTATATATGTAATAAGAATTGTAATGCATTCTGCTGTCATGTATCATTAAAAAATACATAAAAAAGAAATTACTGGAGACTGTGATATGGACTGAATTCTTATGTCCCCTCCAAATTCATGTGTTGAACTAGTAACTCACAGTGTGACCATATCAAGAGGTGAAAGCTCAGGAGTTAATTATATTTATTTAGATGGATCATGAGCCTCCACGATGAAGTTGTGTCCTTATAAAAGAAAGAGACCAAAGCTCTTTCTCTTTTTACTGCATGAAGACTACAGGAAGGCAGTCACCAGAAACCAGGAAGAGGACTCTCACCAGCACCTGACCACGCTGGCATCCTGATCTCAGACTCCTCAATATCCAGAGCTGTAGGAAATATATATCTGTTTTTGAGCTACCCAGTTTATGGTATTTTATTAAAGCATTCCCAGCTAAGGCAGGAAAGAAGGCTTTTAGCTTTCTATAAAATAAATTAATCCATAGTAGAGGCTTAAACATAAGTAGCTCATGTTTACTTATTATTTTACAGATGAAGAAAATGAGCTGAGAAACAATACGTGTCCCATCCCGAACCACAGAATTTAGCGATAAACTTAATATCTACTGCTTTTCAGGTTAATAAACTGTGACATCTTCTTGGAATTTTACTGAATACTCTAAATTCTGAGGTCAGAATGGTATTCTGAGTTTAGAGACATCTGGTCAGTGTGGCAACAGTGATTGTCATGGCTTCTCATGCTGTGCTTCTAAGCTATGAAGGGTGGATGTCCAAGCTGGGGGTTCAAAGTGCCTGAGTCACAGCCATTCCCACGCTTCTGCAGTGACTGCGTATTACCCAATCTCTCAGAACTTGGATTTTCTTAAGAAGAAAAATTATTACTAATATTATTCTACTAATAATATTAATATGTTATTGTTACGGAGTTATGATTAGGAGTAAAAAAGATTTTAATTCATTCATTTACTCAACCAATATTTATTTATTTGTTGGTGTTGCAGTTTAATCCCAGACAGAGCCTTGCACATGCTAAGCATATGCTCTAGCATTGATCTAAATCCTCAGCCTTACAAATATTGAGGGATGATTATGTATCAACAATTGTGTTTAGCAATCAGGTTATAGCAATGAATCAAATACATTCCCTGCCCTCATGAAGCTTATAGTCGGTTGGGATTTAAGGTATAAGAAGGTTAGCCACATCGTTCCCCACACAGAATCAATGCTCAGTTAATATTACTGATGGCAACATAGGTTTCTAAGTAATTGTTTTCCTTTTATTCCCTTTTGTACAAATTAATATTGCTGCTTTATCAGTAGAGATATCCTTAATTGTGAAAACTGAGGCATTTCTATTGAAATCATGAAGAAGATATCTTCCTGTTGTGCCCCTCACTTCCTGTCATGCTTCTTAAACCAGTTGCTAGCAGAAAATTTGGCTAATATTCTATCCACAGGGTTTGTTTTTTTTTTGAACCAATGGCAAATATAGACCCATATCTCCAACCCTTTTTAAATATTTTATTTAAAGCTACAGTTTCACTAAGTTGCTTAGGGTCTCACTAAGTTGCTGAGGCTGGCTTTGAATTCATGATCCTCCTGCTTCAGCCACCCTCCTTGCTAGGATTACAGGTGTGCACCTTCACACCCTGCCTCCAGGTTTTTTTTTTTAATGCATAAATATAATTTTGTAAAATTCAGCTTTTGAAATCATGTCCATGTGTGAGATCTTACACACAGTGTATAAGGAAATGTTCATCTAATAAAAAGTACTTGAAAAATCTGGTGAAGATTACTTACTTGGTGTTATTAAGCAAGCATCTCAGTCTATGAGCCCGTTTCGCATGTCTGAGAGTTCTGCCGGACTCTACCTATTCAGAGCATGCCTAGCAAGAAGACAATGCATGTCCAAGAAATCAGCTTAGAAGCCTCACTAAAGGGAAAATCAGTCTAGTGAGGTCCATGTGAGACCTGCCCAGGAATGCGAAAGAAGATCAGCAAGGTTAGAGGGTAAAAACAATTTGCCATGCACTTGGTAAGTTCTACAAGAAGTGCGTTTTGCATGCATTTGATTTCTTGAGCTGAGCTACAGATGTCTGTCTTAACAGCAGTGCCCCAAGAGCTGCGGTTGACAAGGCCAGCTGCTCGGAACTGCCAACTGTCAGTTGACGTGGCAAGCTCCTAACAACTTGTGCTGCAAGAACAGCATGGAATTGGGTCAGCGCAGGACACGACTTTAATATCCTCCATCTGTCAAGTAGACTGATGGAGATAAAAATGAATATTTTGAGCAATAATTGTTAAAGCTCTTCTATGATACCATCTACATATAATTAAAAAGCCAAGTTGCATTCAATTAGTTTCCTCTGTGAGTGAAGGCAACAAATTGGTCTAGAATATACAACCACCTGGTTTTTAGAGCTGCAGGCAGAAAAAATTGAAGGCTTCCCCGACAGGACTGGATGCAGCACCTACCTTCCTTCCTCCCAGGCACTGCTGGAGCTGAGGCTTAGTTAGGACACCATGTTGGCAGTTGTGGGGCTGCCAAGTTATTTCTCTCCAGTCACAGGTCCTGTTGTCTGAACAACTAAGGCAAGGCACGATCCACTGGCCTGGAACAGATGGCAAAACTTCCTTTGGTTTGGTTTCTACTGGCAAAATTATAGTTTTCAAGTAACTTGAGAATCCAGAGTATGGCACACAATTATAGAAATTATAGTGAGAAGATTATTCTTATCATATAAATCCAGTGGAGCAATGCATGGCCTTCTGCCAACCAAATAGAAGAGCTGAAGTAATGTTCTGAAATAGCACAGCTCACGTTGAAATTAAGTATGAGCTCTGTTCCATGAAACCATATACTTACATCAAAAAAAAAATATTAAGTGATCAGGTACTACTCAATTATTACTTATTTTTAAACAGTATATCACTGCTCCTTTAATCAATAGGAATGAAGTAGATTAAGAGCCCTTCAAATTGTTAGTAGGTCCCAAATATATAGTAAACTTATACATTCTTAGATTGCTAATCCAATAATAGATATTTTCCCTGCTCTCAATAGATTTAAGGTACAAGAGAACTACTTCTGTATTCTGATATTTCATTATTTTGGAGAAAAGCTATTAATCCTCAATTTGATTAATGTGTTTTGGTGTCAATCTTTTCAGCTCTTTCTGGCTGAAGGTTTCATGACCTCAGGGATGTCATTTCTTCATCTATTAGATGAGATGTATCATGTTCTCATATGATTGGTGTGAGGATGTAATGGAATAATATACTTAAAGGGCTTAGTTACCTGCAGACTTCCCCTACTTTTTTGAATTAAGAAAGAAAACAATTTAAAAACTTCATCCATTCTGGGTCTGATTTGTGGTGCTGCTAGTAAAAGTCTCTAGTGTGATATGAATTTTAGTGGGAAGAATTTCTTTTCAGGGCATGAATATAATACATTTCACATTCATGACCTCAGGGATGTCAGAGCTGTGTATGTGTTTGTGGAAATAGTTACAAATAATAAAACGTAAAAGGGATTATAGTTTATAGCTTGTATTGATTCATCACGGAAAGGAAAAAAATATGAGCATTTTAGAGAGAGAAACTGGAAGAGAGAAAAGAAAATACAAGGCAAAGGAGATGAGAAATTATGAATTTCAAGGAAAGGAAGAAAATATATAACAGAATCACTTTAGGGGTACAAAATCAACTGGAGCAGAATTTCAGAACTAAAATTCAAAAGCAATGCAGACATATTCGTTCCTTTTGCCATTTTTTTTTCTTTTGCTTTGCTTTTTCAGTGTAATGAGAATTCCAGAAGAAAACTGTTTCATTCAATGTCTACTCACTCTGTACTTTCTACACAATTTCAGAACTGGGGAGTGACACTCTATTTCTCCACATACATATCACTCAACCAACGTTTTTTAATTTAATACATTAAGATCTATCCTGTTGAGGTGTTAGGAGCCATTGTTGTTAAAATATCATAGTAATTTAAAAAACAGGATTTTAATTGCATCTCCATATACCAGAGAGTGCTTTAATATATTAACTAATTTAAACTTCAAACCTATCCTATTATAACCACCTTAACTGATGTTCAGAAAGTTTAGCTTGTTGACCTCCAAGAACCAGGATTTGAACTGGACTATCTTTCTAGGACCCATGTTCTTAACTATAATTCTGAGTTCTCAAAATTGATATTTGGGTTCAAGGGATATAATTTATACATGTAAAATAATTATACCATCATAACAAGAAATGTAAAATTGACCGTTATATCTGTGTGGTAGTGAAAGAGCCTAGAATTTGGAGACACACACATCTGGTCTCTGTTGCCTCTAACAAATCCTGAAGACCTCAATATTGATTGCAAATTAGCATTACCCAGAAAGCTTTTTAAAATACCCATACCGGGGTTGTACCCCAGACTGATTATGTCAGAATCACCAGACATGGGACTGTTCTTCCTTGATTCCAATACAAAGTCAAGGCTGCAATACACTGTTTAAATTAGTCTTTTCATGATTCAACATGCTTCTTTGTAAGGAAAATAAGTACAGTACCTGACATGATGCCCGACATCCAGTAGTTAATGAATATATTTTACTCCCACACCCTAACAGCAAGCAAGCCAAAGCAGTTTAGAATCAAGAGAGTCAAGAAGGTCAGAGTTTTCTGGAAGCATAAAATGTGAACAGGACTTTATGGGTAGAGAAGATTTGGAGACATGGAAGGCATGGTACTTTAGGGTACTCTTTACAGTGAAGAGATGGGCCTTAGAGATGTGAGGCAAAAGAACTGACAGACCTCCACATAGATGGCATATTTTGGCGGGAATGTGGAGGAAGAGGGTCTGTTAGGTGAAAGGTATTTCCAAAATTTCCAGATGGAGAAAGTAGTAATATTATTAAAAGACAGACAATGTGGGATGTGTACTGGTTTTGAATGGAGAAATTCAGGTTATCCTCAAATGTGCCCATTTCTCTTTGCCAATTCTCTTTTTATAATTCTTCTCTCTTTTCATTCAGAATATATCTTGATACCTTACTCCAATTTTGCTCTAACATACATGGTTTACAATCAGTAAACAACCTCATTCACATCTGTAGCTCCTTTAATACTCTTTGATTAGACATAACCTAAAGTTTAATATTTCTTGATGAATTCCCCCCCAGTAAACCTCCTTGGAGAAAGGCTTAGTCTTTTCATTACGGAAATTTGCATTCAGCAATGTGCAGAATTATTTTGGTTAGAGCAGAAGACACTTCAGCTCATTTTCCCATCCTCTTGTTTTATAAATGAGGCAAACTAGGGCCCTAAAGAGTTAAAGGACATAAAGTGGGGTCATGCTGTTCCTGACAGGGCTGGACCATTACCAAGAATCTGCAACTTGCTCCTCTTTTATCACGTTAGGCAAGGTCAGCATAAAACCATCAGTCGAAAATGAAATATGGCCCAACAGTCTCTTTGGTAGCATTTATAGGAAAACCCGCAAACTGGTTGTTATGATGATTTTTCCTTTATTTTATAAAAACTGAATTTACTCAGTGGGTTCATGGGTTGATAGAGACTATGTTTAAACAAAGATTGTCAATTTTCTTTATAATAGACAACAGGACATTGGGAGCATAAATGTTTCTCTGAACATTTTCATCAGATGGCCGAGTATCTAAGCGAACATGCATCCCACCTCTAACCCAGGCACTCTCCACCCACAACCTTACTGACAGCTCATTTTTTACAAACAGGCCCTCCTTGGCCACTTGCTGATAAGGATGAAGAAACAAGTGGTCAATTGAATGCACAAAGACTCAAATATGGGTGTAATTAGTTTGTGGGCATAACATTTCGTGCACATAAAAAGGAGACTTGAATTGGTCTCTGAAAACTTGGCCCCAATGGTTCACACTACTATATATTTATACAGTCATAACTTTTGCATTTTTGTATGGGTGAACAATGCCTTTTATTTATTGTGGGTTACTGATACTGCTTGCAATAGCCATCTGTATAACATCTGCAGGATTGGGGTTCTTGACATTTTAAGTGACACCAGCTCTTAACTAAAATTGCCAGAAAAAGGGACATAAATTCTACGTTATATATTTAAACACTGAATGAATCAAAGCTGTGATTTCTGAAATAAAGTATGACATATGTTTTAAGGAATAACATTCTGCTGAATGAAACCATCTTTTAGAAGAAGTTATTTTATTTATAGTTATAGATCTATGTTTAATGCAAACTAGATTTTAGATATTTAAGCGAATCAGAGTGGTTGATACAGCTCTGTGATTCAGAACTGTGGTGAGATGTAAAGTCATATAAATGCTATCACTAATTCCTGTCTCTCTAGTATTATAAAATAAAGTGTTTTTTATTATGAAGAAAAAAATATCATTTATATATTCAATATGAATAATGTTAGATTTATGTCATGTTTCCCTGCTAAATATAAGGTGTCATGAAATATTTTAATAGTTTTCATATCATAAAATGCCATTTGAGTTATTTTCCTTAAAGTTAAATATCATTCATTAACTACTGTATACATTCCTTCTTTCTCCAATTTAGAAGAATTGCTTCTTTCTTAAGCAATCCTTAAGATTACGTCTTAGTTGAATTATTTCCTAAATGATTGACATCAATTTAAGAATTAAAATATAGTTATTCAAAAGTACATTAGCTAAAACTAATGAAAAAGACTTTTGACATCATTACATTGCAAAGTGGAAAAAAAATGCATCCAGTTTTGCTGAGTAAATGTCATGTGCTCTTTAAGATTTTTGAACATGACTGTTGGCTATGTTTGGCTATGTAAGCTAAACCTAGAGCACCTGAATAAGCTTCCTTTCAGTGTCACCTGCCATGACTTCTTTCATTAGGAGGGAATCCTGCTATTAAGGAAGGAAATTATCTCTGGCATCAAAAAAAATACATTCTTGGAAGTTACCATCCTGGTCTCACTTGTTAATTTTGAGTTTTTAGGCCCTTAGGAGCTCCAGTGGGGAGAAGTTTATCCTTATCATTGTGTCCTGGCTGCTCACAATCTTCTGTGGAAGGGAGGATGGTTTGGATCTTAGTTTTAGTTCAGCAACCATTTTTCAGACATATATTAGACATTGAAGGATGAACAGGAACAACGTGTGCCCTGGGAAAACAAGTAATCTAGGGAAACCATCAGTAGAAGCATTACTGCTCATGCACCCTTGACGTCTATTATACGTACATTGTAACACGTGTATAGATGTGTTGACACTTATATATTATGTCCATTATAAAACATAAAAATAAAAAAGGCTAGAAAAAAAAAGCACACATCTATTTGTATCTGTACTGCCTTCACCTCTGGGAGTGCCTCTTGCTGATCCCTCCCCTTCCTGGTGTGTATCATTCCGTTTTGGAGATCTCTGATCATAGACCATAGAGAGGAACTTGTAAGTACCCACTTCTAAGTGCTATCGTAAATCTGTGCCCAGGAGTGCTGTGGAACACAGAGGCGACACCAAACTAGCAATCTGGTAGAGAAGAAAGGCTTCTTGGAGAGGGAGATAAGCATCAGAGGAAGTTAGGCAATGGCAGGAAGAGGACTTGTAGTGTATGGGAACAGTGTGGATGTGAGCCTGGAGTCCTGCCTGGAGCAGAGTTGTTGGAATATTTGAGGCAAGGAGGCTGGAGATGAGAGAGAGAAGAGGAACTGGTATAAGGAGGCCTTGAATTTTTAAGCAAAAGAGCATGAGCTTGATTTGGCAGTCAATTAGGAGATCTTTTCAGAGGGCCCAACTGACAGCCTCTCCTGGAAGGTCCTAACACAGAGACAGCACACAACCAAACCTGACATAAGGGACGGCACGTTTAATGTGCAGAACAAGCTGCCTTTTCTTGAGGAATCCCAGTAATGTATCTTGAACTTATTGTGGAAGAACTTTTGACTTGGTGCAGTCAGAGGAATAGAATTAAGTTGTTTTATGATTGTCATAAATTGTCAACTGATTTAAAAAAAAAATAGTTAACCAGACACATCGGTATCTCCTTTGTACATTAAGAGTACGTGTTTCCTTTAGCAGAAAATCACAAATCATACTACCTGACACACCATAATGGGTAAATCCCTTCTCATACACTGACTGGAATTTATTATTTAGAACACATGTCTAAGAATGGGGACCTGCCCACGTTGGCTAACTATGCATGCCAAATTGCAATTTGCCCTGCCCATTTGGGAAACACATTTCCTATTCAAGCAGTGGTGTGAAGTTCATGGCAAGCTCCTGAACGTTTTCTCAGACTTGCTAGATGAAGGGAGACCAGGGGCCAGGAAGACAGAATGGTAACTGGGAAGCTTGGAGAAGCTGCTCCCTGCTCCCATAATCACTTTGGATGCAATTTTAGTCCCAGCTTTTGCTTGATGCCACTCTCTGCACTGAGAGACCATCACTAGGGAAGGAAAAACAGGGAATGGGGAGAGTGGCACCAAAGATGTGTCTCATTCCAGTTCTGCTCAAGGCTTAGGCAGGATATAAGACTGTAATTTGGATTCAAGGTTTTAATTTTCCTACTTGTAAGTGGGAGAGCAGTAATGATCCTTCTCAAGAATTCTTTAAAATTAAAAGAAATTCTTTCTAACTGAACCTAAAGCCTTTGTAGTTCTTTGATTCATCACTGATATTTATTCTCTGCCTACTATGTACAAATAGTGGTGCCAAGTAAATTGATATGATATCAACAAGTCAGACACCTTGCCATCCTGAAGCTAATATCTTGGGAAAACTGACATCTAACAACTAGCTACATAGCTAATTCTTTAAACAACTGTGATAATTACTATGAAAGAAAAGTACAGTGCTGTGAAATAAAAAAGGAAATGGGTTTGAGGATAAAGGAGGGGTCCCTGGCAGAAGTAATTCTTGAATTGAGATTTGCAGATAAGCAGAAGGTACTTCAAAGTGGGAAAGATGAAGAGAAAAGAATTTGATTAATCAAAATATATTGAATATTAAAATCATGCATTTATATTTTTATGTGTATTGTAGTTCATACTAATGAAAAAATTTATGCCTTTTTTCTCTTACAATGATAGTGTAAATAAGCTTATACTTATCTACATTAAATTTTTAAAGAAGAAATTATATCCAAAGTGATAGTCACCTTTTATGTCCCCAGATGGACACATCTTCAGTTCAGGGTGTGAAATGGCTTCAATGTACTCAAGAGAAATAGGTTGTAACCCACAGTTCTCCTCTGGGTGAATTAACAGGCCACAATCCTGCATTAAAATGATAGAGATTAGTTGTCATAGTAATTAACCAGACTCATAGTAAATCTAAAAAATCTAAGTGGATACAGTTGGGGAAGTTAGAAAAAAAGGCGATATTAATATATCTGGATATACTTTGTACATTTTATGGAACAAGAGAACAGTGGTGTATATTGGGAAAGAGAACTACTGTGCTCAGAGTAGCACCTTTGAATTTTAGATTCAGCCATGCCATGAACTGGTTATGTAATTAAGTCACTTGATCTCATTGCTCACTACAAAATGATGAAGGGTGGAGAAGGGAAAGAATGGTATCAAAGATGTTAAGTACTGTGTCAGACTGCATTATGGCTGCACACTCTCCACTCTTCTACCTTTCTTTCTTGTAATGGAAAGACCCTTTGTTGTTGGAGGAAACTATGGGCCCAACATTTAAAAATTCTATTTCTCAGTGTTAACGGTGGTTATGGAACACAGTTCCAGCCCCCCCCCCTCAAAAAATGAACATCATCTCTGGGTTTCTGGAAAAGCTTATTTCCCTGATGATACTTTTTCTTTGTTGCTCCATTTCTTTTCCTTGGGATGCAAACATGAGCATGGAGGATGAGCAGCTATCTTGGGACCATGAGGAATCCATGAGCAGAACAAACACAATGATACAGTGGAGATTTAGGGCCAACTTTGGGCTGCCTACCTCTATCCTTTTTTCCTATGTTACAAATAACTAACTCCTACTTGGTCAAGCCACTATAGAAATGTAAGATGCAGCCAAAATCCTCTCTCCCTGTAAGAGTTCATAAAACATTCTTTTCAGACTGTACAAAATTTTTGAATATTTTTTAATCCTAAAAGTGATTAATCCCATTTGTAGAATTTTAAAAAACAATCTGGAATGAAAAAGCTCATTAGCAGTTCTCACTTCCTTCTTCATTGAATGATTACAAATTTGGTGAGATATATTCACAAAATGAAGGACAGCTCTTTTTGTTGAGCCGCAGCATTTATATATGTACAAAAAACCCCAAACAAACAGTATTTAGGAGAATTGTTTAAAATGCCCTTAATCCCAGAAATATCCACACTTGGAGTTTTGCTGGAGCCCTCACAAAGGGAATCCCATCTCCTAAGCAGCTTGTCACAGTTCTCACTAGAGTTCAATAAGATAATGAGAAGGGATTTTCTTGTTCCACACTGTGCAGAGTACATACGTTTAGTATGTGATTTAAGAAATTCATGGACCACTACAGTAATGGCATTACCAACGGGCACTACCAGGACCCTAGCTGTGCCTTTGTTGGACCCATTAATACATGACCACTCTTTCTTGTTATAAGTTTCTCTGGATGCCCATTTCATTCCTTACCAAGGAGCTTGCCCAGAAAGGAATAAGTAGTATTTCTCATTTTTTTGTGTGTGTGTGATATTACTGTACTTTTAGAGCAATACCAAGTTGGACCATTTAAACTGGTAGATAAATATCTTTAAACTTTACCTCCCTTTATTGACCCCATGGGATCACATTTTTAAGATGAAAAAGAAATCTCTTCTCTCTAAATAGTTTAATGCACCCACCTAACTTTTAAAATACCCTTTCACCTCCTGCAGCACCCAGATCATTCCATAGGGACCCATTTGCTCACCTTCCCCTCAACTCCTATCATGTCTCATGAGTCAGTAAAATGTGCTGGCCTGGCTGCCCCCTCCTGAAAGGCAGGCCTTCTTCCAGAGATGCCTGTTACTTTCCCCACAAGAGATGATGTTGCCGGGGAGTTTGCTGCATTATCAACACACCTGGGCTCAGCTTTCTTTGGGACTCCATGATATATTTCCCCAAATGTTCTGTTGGAGTCTTGAGCAAAGGCATCTGCTGGCATCTTGGATTCCCTGACACCCATTCAGAATAAGGTCTTATAAAACCTGGAAACTAGCAGATTCCATCCCATCTTAGACCCTCATGCCAGAAGCAAATTGCCATGCTGCTGCCCATTTCCTCCCCTCTAATCCTGCACGGGACACATTCCTCCCCTTAGGTATATCTTCTCATGTTCTCACTGGTCCTCTGCCTTTCCTACCCAGGGCAAGCAAGCCCTTCCACAACCCTCAAAGGCTTCCTACAATTCCCTCCAATTTCCCTGGGGAAAGACAACTTGCCGTGGTATAGCCATCTCCAGGAAAGGCTGCCTGATGAGTCCCTCAGAAATCCCAGCACAGTCAAGAGGTTTACCTTCTCCTGTGACCCAGCTGCTGCTTCCAAACCATCTTATTACCTTTTGCTCTGGTTCATTTTCCCTGGATCCTTCCTGTGGCTGTCTTCTACCAACATTTTTATTTTGTGTCCGTATTTACCAGTGTAACACCTTGGTTTATCAATCTCTCCATTTTGCAATTTGCCATTCTGTTCATATGAACCCATTTTTTTTTCATTCAACCATATATTTGAACAAACTTCAGACCTTTTCATTCAAGCCATAGATGCTCTACTTTCCACCTTAAGTTTGAATGCATTTTTTTCCCAAATAAAACATACTTTTATGTCTTTATAGTGCTAGGAATTGAACCCAGGGCCTCATGCATGCTAGGCAAGCTATCTGGCACTGAGCCACATCCCCAGCCTGTTTTTCCTTTTGTTTTGAGACAGGGTCTTCCTGACTTGTCCAGGCTGATCTGGAACTTGTGATCCTCCTCATTCAGTCTTCTGAACGTCTAGGATTATAGGTGTGTACCACTGCACTTAGCTTAACATACTTTTCTTCTAACTTTATTCCTCCCTGTTCTTTAGTCATACAAGACTTCCATTCCCATGATTCTAATCCTGAATTTATGTCCGTACTATCCATTTCTAGTTCTTCAATTTTTATTTCATTGAAGGTGCATACAACAGTTTCAAGTCCTGTAACTATGCAATCTATCTCCATTCAAGTTTCCACATGCCATTCAGTGACAACGGAAAAAGTCACAAATGTTAAGACAAATGCCATAAAAGTTTCTTGCTGGTCTTTCAGTACTGCCTAATCTTTTCTCCATTATTTCTAGTTATGTCTCTATTATTCTAGTTAGAACCCTCTCTTTCTAGGATGACTTCAAATCTTCATCAATCCTCTTACCCTCCTCACTTCAGCATCACACCATTGGTCTCATTGGACAATCTTGTCTATTAATCCATGAAGAATATACAGCCCATGAGGCAGGAATTCGCTCAATTTCAACATACCTGATTACCAAGCACAGCTTGTTTGAGGATTTCTCTGCTGCTGCCCAGCCCTTCAAGTCTGGCCTTCTCCAGAGTTGTACCTTTGACTCTCCTCAGTTGCACTCCGAGACAGATAATTCACCCTCATGGCAGAATCACTCTTAATCTACACCCATGTCATTCTCATGAGTCCCAGAGACATAGTCACAGCATCCTGAGCATCTCGATTCATGTCTCATGAGTACCTCAATTTTAATGTAACTAGAACAGATAACACAGTTTGGGTCCAAATTCATTCTGATCTCTATTTTCCTTGCTTTCCTCTTTTAAAGAAAATGCTAATGCCAGGCCTCTTCTGTTTCTCTTGTAGTCAAGAGTGGCCTCTGACATAATTCTGGCCCATGAGCTACAAATGGAAATTTGCTGAGAATTGCAGGGAAAGCCCTTGCTTTTCTGATGCAGAGGCTGTTTCTCTCAAAATTTTCTCTATTTCCTTCCTTCCTGCTTCCTGGAATAGCGATCTGAAAACTGAAACAACTATCTTATGTTACAAAGGGAAGACCAAGAGAATTATGAAGAGTTCAGTTCTGACATCCTTGATCAGCTATAATCATAGGGCCTCTTGTTGTATAAGAAGTAAATACCTCTCATTTGTTTAAGTTACTCTTGGTCAGCTTTGCTGTTGAGAAGCCTCCTGCTCCTTTAGCTTTCCTCTGCCAGTGGTACCATCTGCTTGGATGGGTCAGAGTCTTGCTGACCATATATGGCTTCCTTTGGAAGCATCATGGATATTTCTATCTTCAATTAATCTCCTTTTCTGACTTTCTGTTGCATTTGTTGCAAAATTTTCATCAGGAAAGAATAAGATAGGATAGTTAATGGGTCCCAATTAGTGCGTGCTTTTTTTTTTTTTTTTTTAATGTAAAGGATGCTCCATGAGATTACCTGTAGAAATATTCCAAACATTCCAGTCAACTTCTTTGTTCTTAGGTGATGGGAATAAAAGGGTAGAGGAGAACTGAGTAAAGACTACAGACTAAAGGGCCAACCTCCAGTCTTAGCACTTTTCCAATACCTAATTTATCATGGATTTTTATCAATGGGTAGGGACCCAGAAGCTATATAAGCCCTTAGACTAGCATGTTTAGAGTGAGAACCTGGTATAAAGTCCCCTTGTGCCTTCTGGGAGTTCTATGTCTTGTCTTTTCATTTAAATAAATCCTATTTCTTTCCCTCTTGCCATTCATTTTTGTTCATGGATTTCATTCTTTGAATCTGTGAGACAAGAACCAGGAAAAAAAAATTGGCAGTGAGCTGCTAGGGTCTGCCATTAATAGCTGCAATAAGCTGCTAGTAGTAGAGAGAAGAATCTGGCTTTGCGGACTGTGACCCTCAAAGCTGATGCAGGCAGGCATCTCCTGCTGTGATTAGCTGCTAACAGTAAAATGAACTTATTCAGCTGAAGCTTACACAGACCCCACCTGTTAGTAGAAGCAGAGACTCAAGTTTCATCTTAAACTCCGGTTTCACTGTTTCTTACAAAATAGTCAAAATTGACCTTAGAAATTATATTTCCCAAATTTGTCCCATATCCCATAATCTCAATACCAGGAGAGTTTCCATTTCCAAGCCAGACACCTCAGTTATTGGAGTCACCCTTCTTTCCATTTCCCTTAGTATCCAACCAATCACCAGAGCTTTGTACAGGCTTTCTTCTCTTGATTTCATTTTTTACTTTCTTGATTTCAGTTTGATCTGTGTATTTGTGTCCATTTGCCCTGGGAATTGCCTTGTCCTCTTGATGGATCTCTTCTGCCACCACTCCTATTGCCTGCCCACACATGCATTTTCTACATTGTTGCTGAAGCCTTTTCTCTAAAATGAAACTCTTAACTCCCTTTTGCTTGAAATCATTTGAAACTTCATTGCATTCAGAATAAAATGTGGCTGCTGCCTTCCTTTTTTTGGTTCATCTCTACCCTGTCCTATTAACCTTCACCCCATACTCTGTTCTACCTGATTAACTGCAAGTTTGTCCAGTGCTAATTTTCCCTAATGTCTCTATACCCCAACCTCAGCTCTCTGTCCCATCTATCACCTGTTTAGCTCCTACTCATCCTGAAACACCCAGCTCTGTAGCCTTCTTCTTCTGGGAAATGTACCCTGATACACTAGGGGTTGGATGCACGTACTATTTATTATCTGTTTGCTTTCATCCTATTTCTTTATCACTTGCTCTTGTGCCTTGAGAACAGAGAGCCTAACATTGCAGTCTATGGTTTCAGCATTTAAAATCTAGAGCTGGGAAAATAATTATATGCAATAAATTTTATGAACACCTGAATGCATGAATGGTTCCATTTGAAGAGAAGCATCATGGTACTTTGTGTGAGTCTGTGCATCCTTTAAGTGGCTCTTCAGAAAAGGGTCATATTATTAGCTCTGACTCTGGAGGAGACAAGCTGCAAGTATTGAAACTATTTCAGACTTAAGGTCTATTTTAAGACGCTCACATTTCTTTTTTCTTTTCTTTTCTTTTTGGACATATACTAAAAGATGACCCACTATTTCTAGAATAAAACAAGTTTCACTGAACAATGAACTTAGTAAAAGATGTATAAACATTGTGCTCGGGAATATTGCTTCTACCACTGGAAAAATATTTCATTGATTGATTTTGAGATTTGTAGTAATTTTCCATGATAAAAACTTTAATTACATTTAATTTTTCCCATGAAAATCAATCTATAAGCCTCATAATTTTTCTCATTTTGGCAAGATTGATTTCTTAAGCATATGCTAAGTGGCAATAACACATATCCTGAGTTCTATGTGACTCACATTGAAGATGCATAATATACAAAATTCTTCATAAATACAACATAATTTTAGGAGTTATTTAAATATGTTCATTTGTATATTTGGGAGAGATGCTTTTATTTCTCACACAACTATTCATTATTTCTTCGTATTTGGTACCAGGGTTTAAACCCAGGGGTGCTTAACCACTGACCCACATCCCCAGCCCTTTTTCATATTTTACTTAGAGACAGGATCTGGCTGAGTTGCTAAGGGCCTTGCTAAATTGCCAAGGCTGGTTTTGAACTCATGATCCTCCCACCTCAGCCTCCTGAGCTGCTAGGATTACAGGCATGTGCCACCATACCCGGCTCATTTTATATTTTCATAAATATACCATACTAAAGAATAGAAGAAAACACATTAACAAATAATCATTAATTTGCCAAATATGAATTAAGAACCTATTTTCTTATAAATATATTGTAAAAATACTATGCAAATAATAGAATGAATATAAAACTAGAACATCATGATACTCATAATGATAAATGAAATAGCTATTTTTTTGCTTTTAATCTATGCCATGTAAAATATTAAGTGATTTACAAATATTATCATTTTTTATCATAACATCTCTGCCTTTCATTTTACAGATAAGGAAACAGAAATGCTAAATTATTAAGAGGCAGGATTTAAATGTAAGTTGGTCTCATTGCACAACTCTGCCAACTCATCTTAATACATTGCTGACTTTCTGAAACATACTATTCTGAAAGGCAGGACAAATCATTGCTTTTATCATCTGATTTCAAGCGTTCTGGGAAAGGTTCAGCACTTTATCTCCTTAACTACACCTTTACCCAGTGCCAGCTGAGAGCTGGTTCCTTAATGTCAACTTGCATTGCCTAATTGTGCTTTTTCGAATGCAGCCATACTGATGCTGGCTCGGTATAAATCAATCCATGATGTTAGCCCAGATCAGAAAGTTTTAAATCATTCTTCTCTTTCTAGAATTTCTCACAATCCTGGGCATGTGATAAGCATTTGAAATGTGGTTGCTAATGTATAGTTAGCATATGAATATATTGTCCATATACGGGATCAATGAAAAGGGATGGGAGCCCATTTTTTGGGCGGGGGGTCAGTGAGAAGACCATCAGAGCAGAGAAAGAAGGATAAGAATATGAGAATAAACATGACCTAGTCAGCCAGCCCAGGATCCATTAGAGTGTATATATTTAGGGCACTGGAATGGCCTCAACTACAATTCTGGCTCTAACATTGTTGAGTCTGTACAAAATAAAAAATGTTTAGATAATTCCTATATGATCCATTTAGCTCTAGAATTTTATGTCTGTGGTTTTACTTTTTTGAGATATTTCCAAATTGACTTCTTGTACAAACTTCCATCTTATTCCAAAGGAATGAATTATTATTTGTCTTCATGTTGTCTGTAAATTTAACAACTGCTTTCCTAATATTATAGTCAGTTAGCCACAAACTGAGTAGCTATCGTGTGATTCACAGAATCTGAAGTCCAAGGAACATTTACAATTAGCTGAAGTATACATTAGCAAGAAATAATTACAGCATAATTTATGTGCAATTGTCCTTTATATACTACAATACTAAAACTGAAAGTTTTTTTTTAAATGTATGTAAAGCTATATGAAGAGTTTTATATCCTTTATGGATAAAAATTGAAAATATCTCTGAACATAATAGCATATACCTTTAAACAAGTAATTATACTGTTAAAACTTATAGATATATTTAAGAAAGATACATGTAAAAGAAATTGTACCACAGCACTTCTTATACTAACAGAGAACTTGACAATACTCAAGTATCCATCAATAGGGAACTCAATAAACAACTTATATTACATCTACATAATGGAATATTTTATAATACTTAGAAATGAAGAATGCAAAGTGAAGAGATAGATATGTAATATATTAGAAGAAACAAAGAATTGCAAAGTATGATGTATACCATGATCTTTTAAAAAAATTTTTTATTTGTTTTAATTAGTTATACATGACAGTAGAATGCATTGATGCATTTTGATATATCATACATAGATGGGATATAATTTCTCATTTCTCTGAGTGTACATGTTACAGAATCATTTTGGTCATGCAGTCACATATATACATACAATAATAATGTCTGTTTCATTCTATCTTTCCTATCCCCACATTCCCTCCTCTTCTCTCCCATCATTTCCCTCTACCTAATCTAAGGTAATGCTATTCTTCCCTAGTGCCCCCCCCCCCTTATTGTGAATTAGCATCCACATACTAGAGAAAATGTTTGGCCTTTGGTTTTGTGGTATTGACTTATTTTGCTTAGCATGATATTCTCCAACTCCAACCATTTACTGGTAAATGCCATAATTTTACTATTCTTTAAAGCTGAGCAATATTCCACTGAGGATATATACCACATTTTCTTTGTCCATTCATCTATTGAAGGACACCTAGGTTGGTTCCATAGTCTAGCTATTGTGAATTGAGTTGCTATAAAAATTGATGTGGCTGCGTCACTATAGTATGCTGATTTTAAGTCCTTTGGGTATAAACCAAGGAGTGGGATAGCTGGGTCAAATGGTGGTTCCATTCCCAATTTTCTGAGGAATCTCCATACTGCTTCCATAGTAATTGCACCAATTTGCAGTCCCACCACAAATATATGAAAAAGTGTTCAACATACCATGATCATAAGTGAAGTTCTAGATATTAAATACACTTGACTACCCACACATAAATTCTGTATGGACACACAAGAAACTGAAGAGTGGGTCACTTAGATTAAGAATTATAAATTAGGTGTGGTGACACATGCCTGTAACCCAGCAGCTTGGGAGGCTGAGGCAGTTTTCGAGTTCAAAGCCAGCCTCAGCAATTTAAAAAAGCCTAAGCATCTTAGTGAGATCCTGTCTTTAAATAAAATATTAAAAAGAGGGCTGGGGATGTGACTCAGTGGTTAAGCACCCCTGGGTTCAATCCCTGGTACCAAAATAAACAAAAAATTAAAATTATAAATTTAAGAAAGAAATATAGAGATGGGAAAGTAAAAAAGAGAGACTATCAGAACAGAACTGATAGTTTCTGTGAGGATGTTTTGGAGTCCTAAAACCACTGTAAAAAGTTCCACAAACTAGATGGCGTAAACAAGAGAAATTTATTGTTTCACAGTGATAGAGGCCAGAATTCTCTCAATTGAGATGTCAGTGGTTTTAATTTCTTCTGGGGCTATCTGCCTGCATGTCATTTAGCACTGCCATGTTTGCAAGCCTTGTCCTCTATCAGCAGGAACAAGAGAGAGGCAGGCAAGTGTATGCTCCAGGCAGGAGGACAAGCATTTGGAACATTCTGAGCTAAGTGAAAACAGCCACTGGACTCGGTAGTGGACAGTGTTACAGACCAAGATAGAAGCAGGCAAAAGTTGATCAAATTAACTTGAAATCATGATTTTCACAGTGAACTCATTCTAATGACACTAAGTTCAGGACTTTGGCAACAAATATACCGTTTCTTCAATTTTCTAAAAATTCTTATCAGATAAGCATAAGCTCAATCACCTTTTATAAAACTTATGAAAAATTTTTACTTTCCTTTTAATATACAAAATAAAACTAAACATCTTTTCTGGGGAGTGGGAGATGTTTTGACTTTTATTTACAATTTTCTCCAATAAAATATTTTTGGTGAGTACGATTATCTATATCATTAGCTTATTTTGGATTTATTAAAAAATGTGTAGCTACCTATCATTCTATTTTATGCAGAGGAGATCCCTAAAAACGCTGCTTTAAAAATTGATAAGCATCAATGCTTGACATTATCTGATTTTAGTGAGAGATTACTAATAAGTTTTAATATTTTATTGTTTTTAAAAAGCAATTGAACTTGAGGTCAGGTAGTAGGGTGCAGCTTCGCTTGTTGTCTATGCTTGATGCTCATTTCTTATAACACATTAGCATCTACATAGTAATGACCCATTATATAATGTGATAACTGTGTGCTTCCTTACACAAATACCAGCTGAAAAGTGGCTATACATTATATCATGAAAAAATTTTAAATTAGTCAAAAAAGAACTCCGGGAGAAGGGAAATTGAAACAAATTACAAGCAGATGAATTCATAATTTTCAATTAAATACATTAATATGGCATCAATATTTGGAATACTTCTTTCTACTTCTCATACATTCCAAATCTCTGAACTAATAAATATGAAATTTTCTTTCTTCTTTTTTGTTTTTGTTTTCAATCTAAATCATCTTGAGATTAGCCTTGATGGGGCCAGTGTGGTCCTGAATGCTGAAAGGCATTCTCTAGTGTTAATTTAGAAAAATAAAATAATAAAATTAAAATAAATAAATATATACATATATATTTATTTATCAATCTCCAGGTTTTGTAGAATTTGACTAAAAAAATCTATGCAGATGAGGCCTGTGAGATGGCTGATGTTTCTCGTTTCCTGCAGGCTAGAAACCCCATCGAAAACAGTCTTTATTATTATTATGGTGTTTCGGTGTTTTTAGTTTTATTTCCAGATGGAATCCAAAAGGTTAGATGTGAATGCAAATGAAAAAAAGAATTAATTTATATATTTAAATATCTGAAAACCCTCAGTTCTTTTTGACTTGTGAACAAAGTGGGGAATCGGGACTGAATGTACTATGACGGGCTCTGAAGAATCAGCATCAGTTTGAGAGACGACAAAACAATAACGAGAACACAACAACAACAAAATTATTTCATGTTCAAAAGGAGCAAATCTATTATTTGTAGACTGAAATAAAAATAGCAGGGATTGGAAATGGGTAGTAGGCCATAGAGATATTTCTAAAGACAATTTAGTTAATATGTACTTAATCACTAATGGTGATTCCAAACATAAAAACAAATATTTGCCAGATATTAAGTAATAAACCAAGCAGGCCTGCCCAGGAGGTATTAATCACTCATACTGAAAATAGTTGCTGTTATATTTCAGGTTGGACATTTCCACATACAAATGGCCCATTAATAAAGGAAACAAAGTCATATCTGTAATTAGATGACTTTGATGGGGAATCGTCTGACTCTTTTAAATAGAGTTGAATATTCAATAAGATAGGCAGTTACAGTGGCTTTGGGTACCATGTGGATATTCCTGCCTGTCCTCATCTTGATAACTTTTACATACACATACATACCTATACCTACACACACCTACTCACAAACACACATGTGTAAGTATATAACAATGGTTAGAAATGTGGGATTTTTAAAAGGAACTTGAACATTTAAAAACAAGTTTAATTTTGCCTCAAATCAGAGGTGCATCGACTTCTGCTATACATGCTGTCAGGTTTTGTGAGCCCCTGGGGCTCCTAATAAAGAGTGAAGGCAGCACAATAAGAAGAGCACTTGGGAACCCCCGTACTAACTGTTAAAGACACCAGCCAGCCATCGCAAGACTGTTGCACATCAAGCTCTTTGCAACATTAATGAATACCTCAAAATGCAATACCAAAATAAACTAATTAGTGGACTGCAATATATGCCAGAGTCCATTCAATGCTTAATGTGATTAAATGCCCAACAGATACCTTTGGAAAATGGTAATAAAAGATACTGGGAAATATTTTTTTAAAAGTCTTTCATTTGTATATCTTAGCTTAGATAAAGGCATAACTAGTTTACATATATTAGCGTAATTACATGGAACTTACTAGAAACAGAGAGAACAGAAGACCCCTAGAATTTTTAGGGAGTTATACTTTTACTGAGACCACAAACCTGGCTTGCAAAAGCCTTTGGCTACTTATCCCTAAAATAAACCTGGGTCATATCCTGGCCTTGGTAAGAAGGAAGATACAAAAACTGTGAAGCCCCAATTAGAGGACAGTCTCAAACAACTACTCTGGATATTAAATAAGAAAAATCTTTCCAGAAAAAGCAGTGTTCAAAGCAGACTCTCCAAAGAACATTAAAGTTGAGCTAACCAAAGAGCTTGCTCCATATAAAGGCAAGGAGTGTTTGAGTCCTGCCACTGAGTTCCATAATTGCTGAGAGTGGCTGATCACTGCCTTTGCCCTATACTCTTATCTAAATGGGACTTTTCTTTGAGATTGTTCTCCACATTGAGCATGAGGTGAACATGGCACATGTTATTATATTGTTATTTCTGTTAGTACCACCAATATTGCCACTGCTGTGATTTTGGAGTCAGACTTCCACTTAATACTTGCACAGGTAAAAGCTTAGTGTGTGTGTGTGTATGTGTGTGTGTGTGTGTGTGTGTATAAGATTTCTACTTTGGAAAAATTCATTGGTGCCTCTGAGTACATTAAAATCATTTTGAATTTTGCAGTAATCTTAGAATTTTAATTCTGTGTTCAATTTCACTAGAAGCATTGGTGTCAGGTAACATTTTCCAAACTAATACTTTAGGTCAAAGGATTGGAACTTACTTTAAACTAAATACCATATCAAAAAAAAAAAATAATGTGAAGACAAGTAACTCACCATTCATTATTTGTTTAAAAAAAGACTGATCTTGCCACTTGCTAGATCAACAGTATAAGTTTAGCTCTGTTGAAAACATGTAATCCTAAATCACAGCTATTCTGTGATCTATGAATCTTGGCTGCTACTCTGAGATTGAAGCATGTGATTTCCCTGATCTTGGAGTTTAATCTTATTTATATTTAAATATGCTGGTTCTTAAACTTTATGGGAATAAAATTATATTGCTCATAGACTGACTTTTTCAAGTGTCAGTAACAAACGCTTGCCAAACTCTTCATAATCTCTTATCTAATCCACCTACCTCTAATGATTTAGCATATGGCCTGACATAACAGAAGGTGTTTATTACATGTTTATTGCATTTCTGGATGGACATGAGCATCAAGAGTAACTGATGCATGGAACACATCCAAGAGGACAGAGCTGGGACACTAGCCTTATTTGCAATATACTTTTACTAGCTGAACTTGCTTGACATATCCATAGATGTATGGCATCTGAACATGGTTGAGAATTAGATATAGAGGGCCAGGAGCAACAGTCCACATGCTAATCCCACAGCCCAGGACCTCAGGCCTGCATTCTTTCATTTTTTCTTGTTAAATATGTGCAACCAAGTGATACAGTTATACTGAAAACGAATGATCTTATTACACGTCTTAAAGCTATAAATTCTACCATATATTGAGTCTTTAGTCGTGATTTTTTAGCACAAGATAATTTTCACAGATTGCTTTGATCAGCATGATGTACATTCAGTTAAGCTCAAAGCATGCTAGAAGGAACCAAATTCTTTCTATCAGGAAATGCAGATCTTTTCAAATTCACTGTATGACTATCCAACTGTTATGATCAAAAGTTAACATTCACCCTAAGTTTAGATACACTCTAACAATGAAAAAATTAGACACCTATGAAACATTTGTGTTTATGACAGGGCAGTATTTTCTATGCATAGTCCTATATTTTTATATATGTTAATGAGACTCTTAAGAAAGTGGTCACTCTTCTAAAGTACTTGTTGATTACATAGAAAGAAATTGGAACTTCACAGTGGGGAAATCTAGCAGACAAGCGAGCAAGTGAAGTACAACCAATTCTGCAGCATTCTTTCCACAACTGTGTCACTTCATTTAATCAGCAGAATAAGTCACACGATTCCAAACAGAGACACAGTCTACAAAATAACTGTCCTTCCCTCTTCAAAATGTCCAGGACATGAAAGACAAGGCAAGGATGCAGAACAGCACAGAAGGGAGAAAACTAAGAGACGTGAAAACTGAAAGCAACAGGGAAACTTTGATTGGGTCCTGGAACAGAAGAAGAAAACTTTGGGAAAAACCAGTGAAATTCAAATAAGGTCTTTGGTTAACAAAATATATTGTACCAATATTAATTTCTTACTATTGATAATTGTACTGTAATCTTAGAAGATGTTAACACTAGGGGAGGCTGGGGGAAGGGTATTTGGAGACTTACTGTAGCTCTAAAATTAATTTTTAAAAATTAAAAGATTAGTCCAGCACAGTTTGCTGTTTATGACTGAGAATTTTCTTGAAGGCAAAAACACATACCCTGAAGAAGAGTGTTTTATCCTGTAGGAGGCTTTCAAACATAGTTCTGTTGAAATGTCATATGGCAGGGAAATGGCTCTGTGTGGTTATGTTTTACTGGCATTCATGGGTATCCCATAGTGTGATCAATAGGCATTTGCCCTTAAAATTTGCAGGAACTGAGGGAGTATAGTCCACCAGCTAAAGAAGAGTCAAGGCACACCTGCTGTCTTATGGACTTGCTCTTGGAGAACAATCTCCTGGAAGTTTGGCAAGGAGAAAGGGTAAAGTCATGGCAGAGAGTCTGAGTTGTGCCAAGCACCAGGGTAGGCACTTCCTATACAGGACTGTGTTGAATCTTGACAACTGTTGAAGGAAGATGTAATTATTCTCATTCACCAGATGGGGAAACAAAGGTTTGGAGAGTTTCGAGGAAGTTTTTCTGAAGTGAAACAGCTTAATAAGTGGAACAATTAGAGTTTGAATGATGGTTTTATCTGACTTCAAACCCATGCTTCATAGACTGAAAAACAAAACAAAATAAAGCAAAACACACTGTACAAATAAACAAAGGTTGTGTTTGTGAAACATTTACAGACCAATTAAAACTTCATCAGGGAAGACTCTTTTCATGGCTACAGATGGCATCTCTAAACATAACCAGCTGCACTTAAAATGATTATATTAGTCAAAAGTGAGACCAGGCAAGAGTATGAATAATTCAGGCCAGATTGATCCTCCCAACTCCCGCAGAAAAAAAGCCTTGAAGCACCTCTCCAACTCAGGCTGGGTCACAAATACAATTTCTACTTTTGAATAATGGCTCATTAGGAGATGACTTATTAGCTGAAGATTTGAAATTAATTTACATGGTAGATAGTGAACAAACATTTATATATCATTGTCTATCATCAGGGAAAATATTTGCTTTAATATGATTTTCAAAATCATCAGTGCTTATTTGTCATGTGTTTTCAGTTCTCCAAAGAAGTTTATAGTTTATGACATTTCCTCATTTGTTTCTTTCAATTGATTCCCTGAAGAGACATTTGTTTAACATCTACATGAGCCAGCCACAGCCTCTGCACTCTCAGAGTTCTAGCAGAGAAAGCAGATATGTAAACATGCAATGGTTGCAGAAAGCACTGAATGCTGTAATGAAGATTGTTCCAGACACAGTATTGGCACAAAGGATCACGATCAGCTCTGCTTTAGAAAGAAGATGCTTCAGTTTGAACTTGAAGTATATTAAAGTTCACCAGACAGGTTAGGATTGATGAATTTGCCAAGCAGAAGAAACAACAGAGGCAGGGTTTAGGGGGTGCCCAAAGGAATCTTCTCTGGTACCAATGTCTGCAGAGGACTGGGAATCCTTTACATCTGAGACTAACTGAACCCTGATTTCTAAATTGCTAATTTTTTCTTCCTGCCTGTGACTATTAGCTTGTGATTTAGTCCTTAGCCATAAAATACACAAGACAATCTGGAACAGATTGGAAATGGATTTTGTCTAGTTATGTTTAGGGGCTGTCTAAAGCATATGGCGTCAGTTACAAAACTCTGAAGCAGTTTGTTCAAAACCCAACCCAGCCATATCAGTTCAGGCTTTGATATTGTCAGTTATCACCAAGCATGCCCAGTAAGGAGTTGGTATTTTCCTGTCATTGGCACACCATCCAAACTTAAGGGTAGTCTCTTTTCATAGAAGAAATTAAGATTCCATGACTAGTTAGTCCTGGAGACATTTCAAGATATAAAATTGTCATTTTATTTTGTCTTAAATTCCCCATAGGTTTTAAATTAGCTCATTATTTCCTGAACTTGAATGCTGTTACTGGGATTTGATCATTACCATTAAGCAGTTGTCACAACTCACTGTGTGGGATGAAGCGACTCTTTCATTCAAAGCCAAGTCTGGCAAGTGTATCCTTAGAGATAGATCACACATCTCCAGGTCTTCATAGTTTTAGCCTCAAAAGGCAGATGCTGTGAGTCTGCCCCCAGGTTGCCCCCCCTCCTCCCAGCTGAAGTCACTGGGCCTTACCTCCTCTGCCACATGCTTCGCAGACCTGCCTTGTCACTGCTTCTCAATAATCTAGGACCATGTGGTGTTTCAAGCTGATCTCCAGAATATGTCACTTCTATGCATTCATCAACAGCTGTTCTGGAATCCTGCTGTCACCAATCAGATATGCTTGCCTGGCCTAGCAGAACTGAGATAACCCCTTTAAAGTCAGAGGCCTGGTTTTGTTCTAGAACTTTGCAGTTGTTAACTTTGCCCAGATCTGATACTTTGTTGTCCTTCAGGGCTTTTTTCTTTCAAAGGCCAATGTTATCTTAAGGTTCCAATGTTCTGACTAACTTTGACATGTCCAAACAAGACATAGCAATAGATGCTACTAATTGCCACCATGTCCCCCTATCTTGCCCCAAGTAGGCCATTAAATTACAGCTGTGTACATGACTAAATGGTTAATAGTAAAAGCTGATCACCAGGAAAAAATATTATCTAGGGAGATAAATTGTTCAGTAAGTTGGCTATTATTTTTTATCATTCCCTGTGGTATTCATAAAGTTTTAAAACTCCATTTTAATTGTACTCTAAAAAGTTTATTGAAATAAAAAAATGATATCATAATTTATAGAAAGGCTATATGTTCCCCAAAGTGTGTTTCACGAAATACAGGTTTTGGGAAAGTTAGTAAGTAGTTTTTGAGTAAAAAAAAAAAAATACTGTAGTCAACTAAATAAATTTTGGTAAAATTTTAAAATATATTTTGCCTAGTCAGTGGTAAGTGATAAAAGTGTTCTACAAAACTTTATAATTTCAAAGAGCTGATTCTAAGGAAAATGTTTAGCAAATTGCCATTGTTAAAAATGAAGATAGTTCAGCTATTCAGAGAGTTTTAATTTCCTGAAGACAGTCATTTTCTGACGAAATGTCTTTCTCAAAGAACTTATGATGAGGAAATTAGATTAACTTAGCTGCTTAGCTTAGAAACACTGAACTGAGAAAAAATGTGGGTTCATTTTTTCTATGATTGGTCATGAGAAAAAAAACCCTCATATGCAGCAGCAAAGACCAAAACAAAAGAAAATACCACAAAGCTATATGGAAACAATTGTCATCCATTTATTATTTTTTAAAAAAATTATAAACAAGAGAAATATTTTGTGATGACAGACATCTATTTGGCAAAACTAAGAAATCATTCCTGGGAATGAATATGTTCTTGAGTTAACTACAATCTTTCCTTTTTCAGTAAGCCACATACTAAGCCCATGATATAATCATGAATTATATGAATACACCCATGCTCTTTGTTCATTTATAGCAAATTTCTATGTATCAATAACAAAGTCGCCATTCAGACTGTACAACTATTAAATTTATTTTCATCAGTGATCGTTGCAACAATAGTTATGACAGCAAAGCATAAAAACAATCTGTAATATATACTAAACCATAATTTCTGGGGCAAGATTAAAGAACATTCATGACCTGTTACATACATTTTGCATTATGTTTGTTCGGGAAAACAATAAAAATATTAAAACTAGCATTGAGCTGGGCACAGTGGTGCATGCTTATAATCCCAGCAGCTCAGGAGGCTAAGGTAGGAGGATTCAAAGTTCAAAGCCAGCCTCTACAACTTAATGAGGTACTAAGCAACTCAGTGAGACCCTGTCTCTAAATAAAATACAAAAAGGTATTGGGGATGTGGCTCAGAGGTTGAGTAACCCTGAGTTCAGTCCTCATACCAATAAAAAAACTACCATTGATCATCATGATTGTCTTATACCTTAGATAGATTCCTAGAAATTTTACAGATTTCAGTAAGGAAAATTATACTTTAATTAGATCAGCAGTTTTCAACAATACAAAATACCCTTCTCTAAAGTGAACATAACTTTTTTGTGATATTAATATTCACAATGTCTGGCTGCCCATTTTGACTTTAATGCTTGTTCTTTGGAGAAATGGAGGTTAAAGTTTCTTGATGATCTGGTTAAAATTTAAGCAGAGAGAATGTCATTTTTTCTTGATTAGCATTTCAGGGAAATCTCCATGCCCCACTTAGGAGCACGTTGTTCTTGTCTGTTTTGAGCAAGGGGATAGGTGTTGGCAGTTGAAGCTCTTTGTACATTGATATAGTTTAGTTTTCAAGATGGAAGAAAAAGAGTGACTTCTATCAGACTCACACACAAGGAGCAGGCTATGAGACCTGCCTGAGCACATAAGTCCTAAGAGAGAGCAGCTGTTCAGAGGGGGTCCCCTCTGGCCATGAGCTGCCTTTCCATGGATGTGCAAAGGCAGCTTTTACCAGCCAGTTTAAAGGGACAAAATGACAGGGGAACCTTCAGCCTTTTACTTGTGCCGTAGTCCGGCTGGGTTAAATAAACGAGAGGTGACAAGCAACTTGCAGGTTGAATCGGGAACTACTTTATTGCGAGTGAACTCAGTAGGAACTGAGAACTCAAAGTAGTGGGCACCCAAGGTAGCAGGAGCCGCTTCTCTGCTGGACTGCAGAGGTACATATACCCAACTAATTACACAAAGCTTAACTTAATTGATGTCATCTAGACACAGCAGTCAGTCATTAAGGAATCCTCATCATCTTAATGGCTCATTGGCGTTGGCTCAGAAACCACTCCTCCTAGCATTCTGCCAGGCGCCATCTTAACTTGGTTGTGGCCCTCATCATACTTGCTCCAAGTCCATGTTTTAAAGAGATTTTTAAATTTTGAGCATTTAAAATACATTTGAATTGAACAGATTCATGTCTTTCCTGCCTTCAGTCTGTTCAAGAGTGGGCAAAATGTACACTTGAGATGGGTAATTCCTACAGGGGGATGCTTTTAAGAGAATTCCAAGGAAAGTAAACAAAATGAATGGTATAGATTACATTTCTTTGTTTCAAGTTATATATGTTTCCATTATCCACTTCAGAACCCCTGAAAGAGCAAACTATTTTGCTCATAATTGGAGCTTGGTTTTCAAGAAAAATAAAACAACAATAACAATAATAGTGGAAACCTCTGCAAGTCTGGCAAAGAGATAATATCCAAAAATGCATGAAAATAGAATTTTCTCAACTGAGAAGTGACCATAAAATCTTTCAACAGTATGAAAAGTGAACAAAGAATTTCTAAATTATTTATGGGGTGAAAAGTAAAAGAGGATGAAATAATTAACTTACTAAAAATGGAAACATTGCTTCATTGACAGATAAATGGTACTAATAAATTCCCAAACTGCATGAATTATTTAACTTGTCTTTTTTGGTTAATAAATGACAATGTTTCTAATGGTCTTGAAAAACGTGGACAGATTTTCATGCTTAATGAATATAAATTTAAGGAAAAAATGCCCTCAAAAATAAGAAAAAAAATATTATAATCATGCTACTTATTATTTGTTTCAACCATGTAGATTCTGTAGTATTTAATATTCATCTGAAATCCTGATGAACAAAATAAACCTTGCTTTTCATAGTGCACAGCCTTTTCTTGAGCTAATCATGAAAAGGAATTGTGTCCCAGAAAAGAAAACCAATTATTTTATGGAGTGGCCTGTAGCCCCCATTTGAATCATCAAGATCAAGCAATGACCTTTTTTTGGTTATATTTATCTGCCCATTTTCTACAGGAAAGGAACATTAATAGCTACATAAAGCTTCAACACATGTTATACAGAAAGTACTATATAACTCTCTATTATTTCTGCCTGTAAATGACTACATGTCTAGCACTAGCCTGGGGCAGAATTGGCTGCCAGAAACTTGACCTGCATCATAGGCTTAATGAAGCTGTAACTTTCTGTTTATAATTCTTTCCACTTTTAACTAGTATTGTATCCAGGGGAAATGAGATAATGTTCCTCTCCTTTTGGGTCCACATAGGTTACGGACCAGTCCTCTATGAAGAGACGAGTGACACAATCTGGACGCTGCTCAGGTTCTGTGACTTGCTCTGCCCTTGACCCTGAGGACAGTACAGATCTGGGCAAATAGAGCATCTGAGAGTTTTCACTCAGGGAAATAATGAGACATGGTTCCTGTGACCCACAGACGTGAATATATACACCTGTCTACAATTTCCATCTGCCTTTCCCAGATGACAGTGAACAAACATGGACCTTTCCAGCATCTTTGATTTAGAAGAGTTTTCCTTTAACATTCTTAGCCCTTTTGGGAGCTTCTACTTTGTAAAATTATTATGGCCTTTACACTTTTGATTTGCTGGGTCTCTTTAGGTCACCACAAGAAAGGAAAGAATATTGTAGTTTTTTGTTCCCTAAACATAAGGTAAGCCTTGATATTTTTAAAAATCCCCACCCTTTCCAAAGCATTTGGTGAGGCATCACTAAGGAGGTTCGAGAATAGATATTGTGCCCTCTTTGAGTGCCCTGGAATGTTGGCTGTCTGAGATGATAGATGCTGGAGAATCTCCTTTCTAAGCCCCTTCCTGCCTTACCTCCCAGAAAGAGGGGAAGGGAGCCGGCATGGGAGCAGATATAAAGAGCTCTGGGGGAGATGGGTATCTTGGCCTTTCTTACCTTTGCAGCAACAAGCTCAAGACTTCAAGCAAGTCCAGCCAAGTTTTACCCAACTGACAGGAAGTCTCTTTTCTATTTTCCTCTCCTATGTTTTCTTGTATTCCTCTTCCTGTGGACACCCAAATGAAACATGACCTCATAATCTACTCCTCAAAATCATCCTTCCCCTCCATACATGGTCATGTTCCCCCCGTTGTAAAATTGCCAATGGTTTCATTGGCTTTGTTTCCCTCAGAAGAAAATTCAGTTTCCTCAGTACCATAAAATAAAAAGCAGTGCAGAAATGGGTTGGGGATGATGGACTTGCAGTTCAAGTTTACCAAGCGCAGTTGGTGTCTTAATTTTCAATGGGAGCAGTTGGGGAGCATCGTGACCTCTGGGACAATATAGAATAGTCTATGCTCAGAGCAGAAGTCATGGTGTAGCAGCTTAGCTGTTGACAAAGGAGAGGGAATTATGGCAAGATAGCCCCATGACTCACAAGGATAAAGAATTATTTTAAAATGTGAAAGTGACTTGTGTGTTTGTGATGGAGAGGGAGGCAGTAGAAAGAATGAGTCTGAAGAATAATTAACTTACTGAGCAAGACCCTAGGGGATGGAGGTAGTGATGTCTGAGGGAAGTGGAAGGATTGGCTCTGAAGGAGGAGAGTCACCTCTTCAGAGAGAACAGGTATCTGTGACAGTCTAGAGGGACTTGGAGTCATTTTGCATTCATACTAGATGACTTTGATCTTGCTAATGATATATTGGAACTTCGGATATAAGGATGAAAGCCTACTAAGAGTGGAAAAGATCTGAAATGGATGGATTGTGTCCTCTGGTGGTGGGCCAGGTGTGTCATCTTTATTTATGATGGGCTGCAAGTCACTGGGTCTAAAAATAGAGCAACTGGCTTTAGAAATAAACAAAAGCCTAAGTTGGAAGAGGGAGTAATTCCAGAAAAAAAAATGTAATGGATGAATGTATCATCAAGCATATATTGAAAACTTCCTAGGTACACAAGCCTTCCTAGTGGTTCTTTGGAAAATGAATTACAAGATCTGTTACATGGCTCTGCTGCCTAATGGTGTTGCTGTCTTCAGCAAGGGTGTTCATTAATTTATGCAACAAACACTGACTGTCCCTATTGTCAACTGTTGTGTTAGGGATGGCAGTTATAATAGAAAACAATACACTCCCTGACTCAGATCAGATTTCAATTATCTAGTAACTTCTTAACCTGCTTTCTTTACTAGCAGGATCAACTGAGAAAATAAATCAGAAAGGTACTTTGAATCCTTTGACCTACCTGTCCCCATTTTCTCTCCACCCTCCACCCAAAACTGGCAACCACTGTTTTGTTCCCTATATTTGTTTATTTATTTATTTTTTTAGATTCTACATGTAAAATCATAGAATTTTTTTCAAAAAATAGACACATGAAATGATGGATAATATGCTAATTTGTTCTACTCTAGTAACAGAGTTTACTATATATGTATTTTATAACATGATTTGCATATCTTACATATACACAGTAAAATTTATTTAAAAATATAAAACAGAATGTGTTTTAAACATTTTGAAATCCAACTCTAGCAAGAGTCTATAAGAAAACTATTTTTTTTCTTGCAACAATGGTCCTATTGTGATAATGAGCACAACATTGATTACAATTTCTGGATAGAAGACTCCAAATGATGCTCTGTATCTCTCCCAGGCTTAGATCCTGTTATCGTAGACCTTTCTAGCCAGGAATGGCAGTCATTATCCCCTGGTGGGAAGCAGAGAGCGTGGCTTTACTGTGGTTATGCCATCTTTGCACCCACTTCCTCACATCTTTGGTGACTGGACACCCTATTCCTGTGGCAGGCTCCTCTGATGAAGATATCAGTGCTAAATCCAGCAGAGGCACAGCACAGAGCTGTCCCAGCAGCAGAGTATCAAGCAGTGAAGTCCTTTGATCTTCAGCCTGGAGCATTCTTTGGGTGACCAAAACTTTGGAAGGACAAGCTAAAAGAATATGTGTGGTAATCGGAAGCCAGGTCAAAGGTCATGCTCTAGAGAGGATTTCTGGGAGTAGAATTAAGGAAATTGCCTTTTCTTTTTGATGTCTTGAGTCTAGAATAGGAAAAATATTTCCAGAAATGTGTCCAGGACTTTTGTGGACAGTTTATTACTACTATTGTGGTCACAGAATTTCTGCGTACTACACCCAATTTTCTTTAGCATGCTCAGTATTGTTTAGTATTTCTGTATATGTAACATTAAATAATTGTGAGCAACAGTGGGACACAGAAAGACGGGGTCAGGGACCTTTCGCTTATTTTGTGTTAAGGCCAGGGAGAAAGTCCCTTCCTGTAACAAGGATTTTTCAGACAAGAAAACAAATATCAGCCACAGATTAGGTGAAGAGACAGGAAAGAAGGATATGAAACTGAGGTCTGTCTTCCTAGGTGAAGGGTTGAATTTATAACTGAATTCAAGTATTAGATTCCTAGGGAGCTTGTTGGGTAGGGGTATGGATAAAGCACCCCTATCTAGATGTGAGAAAAGCAGCAAAAAGCTGTGAAGAAGGTAACTTCCAGGGCGTTCATCCCTCAATAATTTATTTCTGTAAATTTTGTGTTTCTCTGGGTAAAAAGCACACATTCTAAAGTTTCTTTCCTAGGTCTGGTCCTTGAGTCTCCCATCTGACCCTCCCACAGTTCCCACATCTTCGCCTATCTTGTGGCTCAGATCTCTTTTTCTCTTTTTCTTAGCAGATTTACCTGCTAAGGTCAGAAACTCTCACATGTTCCCATGAAGGTACGTTTTTGTTGATTGATGTGTGATTTCAGGTCTTGCAGTATCTACCTTTCTCCTCACTGCTATTCCTCGCTTTCTCTCCATCAAACTTTCCTTTGATGTGGATGTTCTTTGAATACTCATCATAGGTTGAGTGTATGAGAGGGGTGGCAGTCTCTTCCTGGCTACATCCTCTGGAACACCATCACCCTCCTTGCCATTCCTCTGTTAACTTCGATTTGTCAATCTGATTTTTTTTTTTTCTCTCCTTGGACCTGTGAAGTTCATTTCTGCTCTGCATTGTGTTTATCACCATAGGACTTTCTATTTAATTCCATTCAACAAATATTTACTGATAATTGTGCTCTAGCCAAGTGTGAAATAAAGATGTGATAAGACTCTGCATCTCTCTTTTTTTAAGAAACTTGGAAATTTCTGGGGGCAACTGTCTTGTGGAGAATGGGCCAAATGCTATATATAATAAATTTTGTCAGATGCACTGGAAGAGTTAATTGAAGGTATAGCCACATCCCCATGAAACATCCTCAGACATCACCATTTTGTCTTTTTCTGATTTCCAAGTTTCTACGTGGCTTATTCTGGGCTTAAACCAGCATTCTCCACACTGGGCTCCTTGTAACACTAGTTCTAAGAGATGTTGTGTGAAAAAATAATTTCACGACCAATTAAGAGTAGGAAATGTACACATACTACCCAGAAGTTTCAATGCCATATATTCACTTTTTACAGATCTTATAGAAAAAAATTGTATTTCTCTGACCATACCCTTAGAAACATTACCATAATGGATTCATTAAATGATTAATATGATAATGTTAAGAAAATGCTATGCATTTGCAGAATATTATTTTTATCATCATGTAAGAAGACCTTTCATAAAAGCTAGATTTTTAAATATCTAAACTTGTGCTGCTCAATGTGGTATCTACTGGACACATGTGGCCATTGAGCATTTGAAATATAATGGATCTCATATGAGATGTATCATAAATATAAAATACACAGCAGGTTTGGGAGATAATATGAAAAAACATTTAAAATATTAATAATTCTCATTGACTATATATTGAAACATACTACTTAGGATATATTTGGTTAAATAATATGTTATTGAGATTATCTTCATCTCTTTTCATTTCTATCTAATGTGACAACTAAAATTTTAAAATTACATGTGGATCACATTATCTTTCTACTGGATGGTATTGCTCTTAGAAGATAGGAAATATAATTTGTTTTATTTAGTATTGTCTTACAGTTCATAAAAAGACTGTGTACTCAATGAAAATATTTACAACATACTGTTGGTTCAATTAATATGAACTGCATGGTTTGGATTTGGTTGGGAAAGCCAGTGAACTGAATTAAATTCTCCTGGGTAGTCACACTTATACTCATTGTGATATACAAGGTATGGATCATCCCTGTCACAAATCACAGAGAACTTTGGCAGTACCTCAGTGATACTGATTTTACAATACCCCTAATTAGGATCTTGGCTCCCAATCAGAATGCCAATGTGCATTCCAATGTGTAATTCCTGCTTCAAAACAATCTGTGGGCATTTAATCTACATTTGCTAAATGGATGACTCCTGTTGCTTTTGACACTATTGACACTACTCCTCAGAAGGCAAAAAAAAAAAAAAAAAAAAAAAACAGCCTTTAAAATCCCCACACTTTGCTTCAGAAGAATCTTCCAGATGTGTACCCAATACTAAGGAAATAACTGATATAGATGAGGTTTTCAGTCACCGATAGGAATGAAACAAGATCAAACCACACACTTTTTGAGTCGTGCCTCATCTGTGTGCATTGTCACACCTGGCGATCTACATCTGTGAAGCAGTTATGCCAGCGCATGGTATCTTGCAGCCACCTCTATCTTTAGCCAAGAGAAGGGTTCCCAGGGAGCTGTACTTCACATGAGCATACAGAGAAGCCTGCGACTCGCCAAATTCCAGAGAGCCATAGGAAGGCAGCCCTGATAGCAGCTGACGGGAAAGCTGCACTGAAAGGAAAATGAGCAGGATGGGGCCGTACTCTCCAAATCCTGAGTCAGAGTGAAAACAGGGAACACCACCATGGAAAATCCACTGCATATGCTTTTAATCAGATAAAAGTGTGCCTGCTCCACTCACACTCGCCATCCAAAGGGAATTACAAGGAAAATGGATCTGATATACTCATCTTTCATGCAGAAACATAACATGTACCCAAGAAACCATACTGAATGTAATTATCAAAAATCAGCTTTCATTTAAGAAGCTACAGAAAGCTTAAAGAGCTATGCATGCCCACGACATTCACGAGTTCACATTTGAACAATAAATAAGCCTTCCTGTCTTGTGAGACTGGTCCAGTAGAGTCTCTTGCGATCCTCTAGTTTAAAGATGCCAAGATATAAAGTACTGAGGGTCTGGCTTTGTTAAATAATAAAATACCGTCTTGTCTTTCACATCATAAATACTACCCCAAAACACTGTTTATTGACTTCTTATTGTACTCTTATTCTAAATTGTGTCCATCTTTCTTCGTCACAATCAAAATAAATTCCATTATTAGACTTAAACTTTGAGACACATTTATGAAATCTTCTTCCTAATGTTAAAAAAAAAGATTTCCTATTGGCATTAAACAAAAGCCTGACTTATAAGGTTTTTATGATTTGGCTAAACCTACTAGTCTGGTGGTATTACCATAATAAACTTTGTATACTTCACAGACTAGCCAATTTGGGCAGCTCACTTTTTCACCTCTGTGGCCAACCAGGCTCAGCCTCCATCTATGTGCATCCAAGTTCCATTCAGTGTCCAAGGCTTAGCCCAGTTTATGGTTCTTCTAGTAGCTGTGAATTTGAGTATGTGCATGTGCATGCATGCGCATGTGCGCACACACACACACACACACACATGCATATACATATATACGTGATTATAAACAAGTCTGCCTCAGTTAAATCCTAGACCTACTAATTATTATGTGACCTTACCCATTAACTTCTAATTACCTTGATTTTCTAAAATGTAAAAATCAGGATGATAATAACATCTACTTCACATGTTTACTGTGAGGAATAAATTAGCTTCCTAAAGTGTTTAGAAAAATTCTGGGTGTGTCGTATGCCCTTTGTAAGTGGTTTCCAGAATTTGCAATAGTAGTCATAGTAAAGGTGTTAGTGGTATCATTCTTATTTCTGCATCCTTAGGATCTTGTACATTGTACATGACCAATAAACACAGCATAAAAGAGTAAGTAAAGGAATATAGAGCAAGAAAATTTAAAACAAGAATCAATGCATTAATTTGTTACTACTTTTAAAAACTGTCTTAAAAATTCTATCTTAACAATACCAGGACTTATTAGGCACTCTTTAGAAAACAGTATCTTTTTAAAAAGAACTAAAATAAAAATTAAATAAGCTGGCCATTTGTAGATTAACAGTGTTTTTGAAAATGCATTGCTTTAGTATGTAATTCTGGAGAAACAAACACTGTACTTGTATTTCACATCCTTATACTGCAATAAACTGCAATAAATGTACACAAAATGAAAATTGAGCTTGGGCAAGGCTACGTGTGATGACACTGAGTAGAGTTTTGAACTTTCCAGATTGCATTTATGCCCATTGTCTCATTAAGGATTTCTGGCTCTAATGAGCTAGACTTGTGGAAAGAGTTTTAAAAATAGAACTGAAAAGAAAAAAAAATTGCCATGTGATCTGAAATTCAGCCTCATCTATTCTCTGTCACTGGACAGAGGCAGGGGAAATGCAGAACCACTCCTCAGCTTTTCAAAATCTGTGTTTTGCAGAATGGGGCTGCTGCCTTTTCAGTCAGAGTATTTTCCCCTGCTGTCTTATAACTATGTCCTGCACTAAATTTAACCTGTCTCCAGACTACCATTTAATTCTCACAGCTGGGAGACAGAACTGGTCCAGCAAATCTGTTTTCCTATGGTACCTACAATTCTGCCCTTTAATAATTTGTTTTCTCCACGAAAATGGTCTCTAACTAAGCTGTAATAGATTTTGCCACATGGTTGCTTCTTTAATCAGAGAAGAGCATTTTATGGGTTTATTAATCGTGCTATTTTTCAAAAGCTACGGATTAAGCATTTGCCTGATGGCTGAAGGTACAGTGGTGCTGCCTGCTTTACTGAGCAGCAGCCTGCAGGTAGCTTTTGCAAGGGGTCCATAACAGAATGCATACAGCTAGTGCCAACTGAGCAGACTGAAGTTTCACCCCACCCCCAAGCTCTTAGCAACAGACTGCTCACAGCAATCTTTTCCCCATCACGTTATTCATCAGGACTAATCCAGCAACCAATAGCAAAATTCCTTCCCACTCCCCACATCCCAAAGCAGCTAAATTATTTCTGAAAACTGAATGACACGCTTGGCAGAAGAGCGTATTCTACCGCGAGGCACTGCTTACAACAAGGTTTACTTTGGCCTCCTCAACCAGCAGACCCACTAAACACCATCACCCCTTGCCTTCTAGGAAAGCGGCATCTTAAGCCACACAGTCGCTTTGTGTGTTAATGTTCAAGGCACCAAAATAACTGCCAAGCAACACATCTAGGCTTCCTGTACTCAAGAAAACCCCTGTTTTGCGGAGGCCAATTTATAGTGTGCTCATAAGAACACACATTCAGACCAAACACCAACGCCGCTTGAGGTTTTGTTAGAAGTCAAGGCACCAGGAATAAGGAATGAGTAGTGTTTTTGAAAGAAAAAGTAAACTTACAATTATTTGAATCATCATTATGCTGAAAATGAATATTTTCTGCAAAATTCCAAGCTGTTTGGAATTCCTTTAAATTTCTCAAATATATGTGTGAATTTCTCTGGCCTCTTAATGGTCATTGAGAGGTAGAGATGCATTGAAATGTCCTTGAGATGAATTTAGTATTGATTGGTCCATGACTTGTCCAAACCTCTCTACATCTGGCTGCAAAACAAACATTAAAGCAGCACTTCATATTCTCAGCTTAGCATAAGAGTGTTAGATGTATTTCTCTGTTGATCTAAAATGACCATATTTTAAAAAAATTCAAACCTTATCTTGAATTGTAAACATTAGTTATGCTAATGTGCCTTCAACAACTAAGATTATTTGTTTGTTTTAATATGTGCTAGTACATAACAGAAGCTGCTCCCATAATCCCCAAGAACAATTAGATTAATTAAAACATGGAAAGAATAAATGGAAAATATTTTTAAATTATCTTGTTTGTCCTAACAATCAGGCTGCTAATTCTACACAAGGATATCCTGGGTTCATCTTTCGGTTATCTGTGTTGATCCTTTATTATGTCTGTTGAATGGGTCTGGGTTCTCACATGTTTATTTTTGCATTTCCTACTTCAAAAAATTAATAGACTAATCAATAAAAACAGAAGACTAGTATAATTGGCTTTCACACTGTAGTAAAGAAGAATAACATAATATTTGCAGAAAAACTTTTTTTAAAAAAAGGATGTAGAGGATCATTTTAGTTCTTCTCTAATGAATTTATAAAACTAAAAACTGCTTTTCCTTTATGATATACCAGAAAGTTACAAAGCACAACCCTAATTCACTTCTATTCTTCACATTGCAATACATGTTTTAATAAGCAATGAGACATTCAAGTTGAAAAGCTCAACAGCTGGTAATTAGAACGATCATCAGTCACAGTTTTGCTATGTGGAAACAATATATGCTCTGCTTCAATGACCTGGAAAACTGGTAAAAATAAATGTATTATCTGGTCTATGGTAAATAAGTTACTTTTAATTGGTATTATTCAGGTAAGTGCCTGAATAGTAACTGCTACCATTTACAAATTTATTGCTGTCACTGCTTGTTCACCCATGTTAATAGAGACGATGATGCTAATTTCTACTTCTTATTTTATTATACACATATAATAAATACATATGCTTTATTTCTGAATTTTTATGTCAAGCATATCTTACTCTGATATCCCAATATTACAGGAAATATGTAGCTGTAGAAATTTGTCAGAAATCAAAACCAGATTTAAATCTTTAATACTAAGAATAGATAACCATTCCTTCCTCATCTGTAGAGTTTATAACACTTGCACAATGTGTTTATGCAATGGATATAAAGTACTCAATCAAGCCTACCACACATTAGGTACTCAGGAAAGGGCAACTCCCTTCTCTTTCCTCTGTTCTATATCCCTTCCCTGACAGGTGCTTGTGGGCCCCTCTAGGATCATGGAGCATACTATGTCATGACTGAAATTTTCAGGTGATACATGAGAAGAAGAATAAAGACATAAATTGAATTAATGTGATTTTGATTTTATTAGTTGAAATGATCCAATAGGAACTTTGATACAAAAGAAAGAAAAGTTTTTAAATCCACCAAATAGCCTTAAAGGTATTACAGCGCTATCAATGGTTTATTTTCTCTACTAAAGTAACCCAGATTGTTCACATTTTCCATCATTTAGTTTGGTATCTTTAATAAATGTTGGCTGGCCTAGCAAGCTCTCATATTTCACTTTTGGTTCTTTCTCTTTTAATTTTTTTATTAAACATTTGTTCATATGCATTGTAAAAACAAATAGAAATTAACCATGGTGATGGCTAAAATATAAACCACAGATTTGAGTCAGCAGAGATCATTTTGGGTAACCCAACATTCCATGTCTCTGTGTTTTTCAGTACCTTCGTTGGCCTATTAAATGATAAATGAAAGAGATCAGAAGAGCAGAATACAAATTAATCCCTTTTAAGAGTTCTATATGCTGTTGCTCAGATCCCAGACCCAAAAAGAAACTTGATCTAGGTTTTGAAAGTACTTTGGTGTCTCAGAATAATTTTACTTGATCAAGTTCCCAGAAAATACATGGTTCAGACTGGTGACAAATTGTCAGAAAGTTAAGGGGAAATGCTCAGCTTCTCCTCAATTGCAAATGAAAATCTTACCTATTTTGTTTATTCTTTAATTTTGAGACGAATGTTTTCTGTTTTAACACTAGTGACTAATGTACATTTATTTACTGAAGGTACATGTTTTATATTCAGACATACAACTGAATAAAAGATCATTTTTCTCCAAATTTCTCCATCATTTCCTTCTTCTTCTATTTCATTGATTTCTAAATAATATCGTGTGGTGGTTAATAGTTGCAAATTTAAACATAACACTGAAGCCTAACAAAATTTCCCCTCTTTAATTTCATTCTGTTTCTGGTTCTCACTACACCAGAAATGGAACCACTGTACAAGATATTTTCAATGCATTTGTAAAGGTCAACTTATATTAATTGTTGTCTAGAAAGTGTTTTGGTTGTGCCATCCAGACAAAAGATGCAACAACATTTTGACTAAAAAATTTATTATGGACTGAATTGGAGTGTAATTTTGTTGTTAAGCCAGAGAAATACTGTTAAGAAAAGTGGACAAATTGAATTGTTCAAGTAACAGTTTTTCCTTTTATTATCCTTCTCAATTTCTGTGATGAGCTTGCCAATTAAAAATACATTTTGTTTGAGGTCTGAAACTGATATACCTCCCAGAGTTTTGGACCCAAAACTCAATGAAAAAGAACCACAGAGGCATGCAACCAATAACCACTCAAATTGGAGTAAATTAGGACTATTCTGTTTTGCCACACTAGTCAGAAAGCCACAGGCATTCCACCACCCCAAGAGGGTCTGGAGAACTGGTGGAAAGTATTAAAAAAATGAACATAAATAGTGCATAGTTGTGCTGCTTCATTCTTACTTAACAGGCATACAAAGAATCTCAAATTTGAATTGAAAGGCCTTCCTTGAAAAAATAGTAGCCTTTTAAGTAAAAAATTTGATCAAGTGTTTCACCCAACAAATGCTTTTTAATGTACTTTTAAAGCTCATCCTAAAAACACAACTCCCATTTTTTATATGAAAGTAGACAGAGTTATCAAAATGTGACTTCATACTTCTCTTCACATGTGTTATACTTTGTAACACTAGTAACTAATGTATATTTATTTATATAAGGTACATGATATTCTCTAACTCCAATAATTTACCAGCAAATGCAATAATAGAGATACATGCATGACTTTAATGATACAATACACTCATCTATTTTACTGAGGAATTCATGAGTATTTACTGAGAAATTCAGCTATATCAAGACAATTCATTGGGAATTAAAGATACATTAATAAAAGACAGAGTCCTGGCTATTAAGAAGCTCTTAACAGGTGAGGGAAACCCTTGTAATGCAGTATGAGAGTGCTCTGTGACAGTGCTAGGGTTTTAAAGTTTGTGTTCCTTCCAAATTCATGTTGAAACTTAATCCTTATTGTGCTGGTATTAGGTAGAACTATTGAGGATGTGACTAAATCATGAGGGCTCCATCTTCGTGAATGGGATTAATGCCTTTTTATTAAAAAGGCTTCAGAAATTGCATGGCCCTTACATCTCTTCTTCCATATGAGGACACAGTGTGTACCTTTCCACTTTTTCTCCCCTGTGAGGATGCTCTAGGAAAACGTCATGTATGAAACAGACCCTCTTCAGACACCGAATATACTGATGCCATGATCTTGGACTTTCCAGAATGGTGAGAACCACATATCTATTCTTCAGAAGCTACCCAGTGTACAGTATTTTGTTATAGCAGCAGAAACAGACCGAGACAGGTAATAAAAAGTAATTTCAGAAAGTCTAAAGTTTTTTAAAAAATAATTAATTAATTTTAATTAGGTATATATGACAGCAGAATGCATTTTGATTAATTGTACACAATTGTAGCACAACTTTTCATTTCTCTGGTTGTACAGGATGTAGCGTTCCACCATATGTGCAGTCATACATGTATCTAGGGTAATGATGTTCATCTCATTCCACCATCTTTCCTGCCCCCATGCCCCTTCCTCTCCCTTCCTTTTGCCCAATCAAAGTTTGTCCAATTTTCCCATGCATGCCCCCATTATGGATTAGCATCCACTTATCAGAAAGAACATTCAGCCTTTGGTTTTGGGGGATTGGCTTACTTTGCTTAGCGTGAGATTCTAACTCCAATAATTTACCAGCAAAAGCAATAATTTTATTCCCTTTTAATGCTGAGTAATATTCCATTGTGTGTGTGTGTGTGTGTGTGTGTGTGTGTATCCATTTATCTATCAAAGGGCATCTAGGTTGGTTCCACAGTTCGGCTATTGTGAATTGAGCTGCTATAAACATTGATGTGGCTGTATTACTATAGTATGCTGATTTTAAGTTATTCAGGAGTGGGATAGCTAGGTCAAATGGTGGTTCCATTCCAAGTTTTCTAAGGAATCTCCATACTGCTTTCCAGATTGGTTGCACCAATTTGTAGTCACACCAGGTATGTATGAATGTGCCTTTTCCCCCACATCCTCGCCAACACTTATTGTTGTTGGTTCTCTCTCTCTCTCTCTCTCTCTCTCTCTCTCTCTGTGTGTGTGTGTGTATATATATATATATATATATATATATATATATATATATATATATATCACATAAAATTTTACCTTAATATNTATATATATATATATATATATATACATTTAGTTATTGGTGGACTTTTATTTTACTTTCTTATATTTAGTTGTTGATGGACCTTTATTTTATTTACTTATATTTAGTTGTTGATGGAACTTTATTTTATTTACTTATTTTTATGTGGTGTTGAGAATTGTAATCAGTGCTGCACACATGAAAGGCAAGTGTTATACCACTGAGCTACAACTCTAGCCCCTGTTGTTTGTATTCTTGATAACTGCCATTCTGACTGGCTGGCATGAGATGAAATCTTAGAGTAGTTTTAATTTGCATTTCTCTAATTGCTAGAGATGTTGAACATTTTTTCATATATTTGTTGATTAATTGTATATCTTCTTCTGAGAAGTGTCTGTTCAGCTTCTTAACCCATTTATTGATTGGGGTTTTTTTGGTGTTAAATTTTTTTGAGTTCTTTATATATCCTGGAGATTAGTGTTCTATCTGATGTGTGTGTGGCAAAAATTTGCTCCCCAAATGTAGGCTTTCTCTTCACCTCATTGATTGTTTCTTTTGATTAGAAGAAGCTTTTTAGTTTTAATCCATCCCATTTATTAATTCTTAATTTTATTTCTTGCTCTTTAAGAGTCTTCTTAAGGAGGTCGGGGCTAATCTGACATGATGAAGATTAGGACCTAATTTTTCTTCTATTAGACACAGGGTCTCTGGTTGTATTCCTAGGTCCTTGTTCCACTTTGTGTTGAGTTTTGTGCATAATGAGAGATAGGGGTTTAGTTTCATTTTGTTGCATATGGATTTCCAGTTTTCTCAGCACCATTTGTTGAAGAGGCTCTTTTCTCCAATGTATGTTTTTGGCACCTTTGTCTAGTATGAGACAACTATATTTATGTGGGTTTTTCTCTGTGTCTTCTATTGTGTACCATTGATCTACATGTCTATTTTGGTGCCATTTCTGTGCCAGTTTTGTTACTATGGCTTTGTATTATAGTTTAAGATATAGTATTTTGATATCTCCTGCTTCACTCTTCTTGCTTTTCCAAATGAATTTATTAGTTGCTTTTCCTATTTCTATAAGGAATGACATTGGGATTTTAATTGGAATCGCATTAAATCTGTATAGCACTTTGGGCACTATGGCCATTTTGACAATATTAATTTTACCTATATAAGAGCATGGGAGATCTTTCCATCTTCTAAGGTCTTCTTCAATTTCTTTCTTTAGTGTTCTGTAGTATTCTTTGTAGCACTCTTTCACCTCTTTTGTTAAGTTGGTTCCCAAGTATTTTATTTATTTATTTATTTATTGAGGCTATTGTGAATGGGGTAGTTTCTCTATTTTTCTCTTTCAGAGGAATCATCACTGATGCATAGAAATGTATTTGATTTATTAGTATTGATTTTATATCCTACTACTTTGCTGAATTAATTTATTCATTCTAAAAGTTTTCTGGTGGAGTTGTTAGAATCCTCTAAGTATAGAATCATGTCTTCAGCAAATAATGATAGTTTGAGTTCTTCTTTTCCTATTTGTATACCTTTAATTTCTTCTGTCTAATTGAGGAAGCCTAAAGTTTTTAACATTCTTTTTTTAAATTTATTTATTCACTCTAACTTGCTATACATGATAGCAGAATGCTTTTCAATTCATGTTTTTAACATTTAAAGAAAAGTTTCTAAGGTACCTAAATTTGAACTGAGCAAATCTTCCAGGATAAAAGAAAGATTTTCAAGCAAAGGGGCAACATTTATAAAGAGACAGCAAATTAGGAGAAATTATAGGAAAATGAGGAGTCCAGAAAATAAGGTAAAAGATGGGAACTGAACTACTAGGGAACATTCCAAAATTAGCTTTTTTTCCCCAAACACACAGGAACCAAGAGTTGTATGAGTAGGATAAAATCATATTTGCATCTTAGAAAGATTACTCTAGTCTAGAATGGCAAAAGGCTAGAGGTAAAGGGAATAGTTTGTCAGAAATCCAGGTGAGAAAATGAAGAAAAAATGCAAAAGTTATTAAAGATGTCTAAAAGATAGGATTTGTTGATCACTTAGGTGTAGAGGGAATGCAGCACAAAGAAAGAACACCTCTGAAATCTGATATTTGTCTAAGTATACACTTGAATATATTTCTTGTTTTCTGTTGAGAACTGCAAGAATCTGTGCTTCATGACTTTACATCTTGGTCTTAATGAAACTCACAGTAATATTGAAGGTAGATGAAAAGTGAAGGTTTGCCCAGCTTATCTGACATCTTCCTAAAAGCCACTTATTTTTTTTAATGTTGTTTGGGTATAGAAAATTCACTTGGTAATAATTAATAATCCTTTTCTGTTAACACAGTAAATGAGTATCAATGCATATATTCCAGCAGATGGAAGTACCTAGGTAGTTCTTATTGGGTTTTGTGCCCGAGTATCATTGTACTACTTACAGTTTGCCTGGTATTCTGTGGTGCTTTTCATCTTTCCTTACCATGTTCCCCAGGCTAGGAACCCTCCCCCTGTCACCTTCTACCAGACCTTCAAAACCCTCTCACATGCTACCTCCTCCAGGAAGTCTTTTCTAGTTCCTGTAAGTCAATGCTTTACACTGTAGACTGCAGGAGGAACGTTTGCAGTGTCCTTCGTTCACCAGGGCATGAATTGACCTATAAATCTACAAACTATTTTTTAATATCTGTAAATGCTCTTTTTTCCATGCTCATTGTTTTTTAGAGCACTTTGGATTTTTTTGTTATATTCTGAAGGATGGCAAAAAGCATGAATCAAACTTTTTTTTTCACCTTTTCTCCAAGTACCTACCCTCTGAGATTCTGTATTTTCTCATTCCCTAATTCTCTCTGTATAACCCTGTGGCCCTCACCTCCAACTGACCTTGACATTCACAGGCTGAAAGAACAATATTATAATAGTTGGGACTGGCCAGACAGGCTTTAAAACTCAGCAGTGACTTGGGGATGGGGAAAATCTGATTTGTATATATGTGACTTTTGTAAACGCATTTGTAATTTAACTCACATGACTTCACCCAAATTTAATAAATTCCTGTCATCACATTCAGATTTCAGACTTTTAGATGTTCACTAAATGCTTAATGTTGTAGAGCAATTCAGATCTGGTTTCATTTTTCAGTTTGAGAGAGAAATTTTTGATGGCCACAAAAGTGTGTATATACACACATTTATATACATACATATATTTTTACATATGTATAAGTATATATGTGCATATTTATATATATGGTATTAGGAAATAAAAGAGGGTAAATTAATGGTATTTTCATAAATAGCATATGCATATTTATTTATTTTCCAGTTTTCCTGAGTCTTCAAAAATGCTGTCCCTCCAGTTTTTCCAAAGTTAAAGTTGAAATTAGTCTTTGAAAACAACATTTGGAATTGAAGGCACTTTAGAGTCTGGAAGATAATGGTCTTGAAGTGAGAAAATCTTGGCATTCATCCTACTTAAATACTTAAATTCGTGTTTTTAAAAATGAAATTGAATCCTGCCATGTCTGTTCTCAAAAACCACCCAATGCCTGATGCCCACCTACACCAAAACAAAACAAAACAAAACAAAACAAAAAAACTAGCCTTCACTCTGGTTTACAAGATTCTTCATGATCTGTCTGGCTCTCTACCTCTCTGCACCCATCCCATTCTCTTCCTCTCTAGCTCCCCCTCCAGGAGCCACTCTGTCCCTGAGCTCATTGTTCCACCCCCCTCCCCCCGACACCCT